>NC_040018.1:28867171-28926860 GCF_000972845.2 Larimichthys crocea | reverse complement strand
TTGACAAGCTTCAGAAAAGTTTCATGGTTTGCGTGGAGCTGCTATAGGCCGAGTGGAAGATGAAATGTTATATACGGTACATTCGAGCATCGCTGATGCTGCTCAGGTGAGAAACAAAGTTAAAGACGAACATCCAGTGTGGTCTGAACCTTTCCGAGCAGGTGGCTGTGTATGTCTTATGAAGATGAACTTAAGATAAGATGATTTGCATAAACATATTTTACCCTGTGTTTCTTGTACAACCCCGATACAGTACTGTAATGATGGAGGTGGCTCCTTTATTTCTTCTCCGTACACCTGCTCCTGAGAGTTTTTTTTAACATCACTGAGTAAAGTTTTTATTCATTTAATGGAAGTGTAGCACATAATTCATGCTACAAAAAAAAACACAAAAAAACATTTTACTGGAGCAAGTTCATATCCGAAGCTTGAGACGAGACGTTGAGCCTGGGGGACTGAACGATTTCATCAATGTCCTGGATACCACAAAAGAGTTAAGAACAGTCAAACCAACAGCTGAAGGACCAGGTTTATATACGTCTTTAGACTGGTCTCAGGAGTTTTTGAAGTAAAGGACTGTACTTATATTAAAAACCTTTCTAGTTCTACCAAGCGATGGAGCAAATCTGGGTTCAGTATCTTGCCCAAAGACACTTGGACTTGCAGACGGGGGGCCGGGGATTGCTGTACCCTGCGCCATGAGCTGCCCCCCGAAGCGTTTTGGTATCGGTTAAGATTTACTACTACAACGGCTATCATCTAAATGTGCTGGCATTGTGGATTTATTTGACGTCACACTGTGATCCGTGTCAAACCTCCTGCTTCATGAAAACAATCACTTGAATGGGTTTCGTTCTGCCCCCACAATGCAACCCAAGAAAGTGAAAGCAGAGGGGCATGGTAGCGTTTGGTCTTGACTCTGATCTGGTTCTAGGTGGTTTGTTGAACTACAGCATTGGGAGACACTCCTGGCATTGATGCTACAGTGAACTGCTCTTTTCAGCTCTGACAGTTTGTCGATCATCGCGATCGACATGTAATCCACAGATTTCAGTGCAGAGTTGAAAATCCTCTTCATGCTGCTGCTGTGCTGAATCTGGTTAGCTGAACTTGTTTCACACGGTCGTGTGACGTCATCTTTGCTTCCGTCTCCTGCAAACAACTCCTCCCCACAATTCCCAACGTGCGCGCGGTCACAAATCCGCAAATGATGCGCCCCTTTTTCCGCGATCCCCAGGTTTCGTGACGCAAGCAGCCGCAGCTTTCTCTTGCAGAGTTTTTTCGACAGATCTTTTCTTGTTCTCGCAGGTGTCACAAACTGCAGTGTCATCGGGAGATGAACACCCAGCTACACATTTACACACTGTCAGCACTGGCTGCCTTGCAACGTGCCAACTAGCAGGGCCGGTCTTAGCTATGGGCAATGTGGGCGGCCGCCCAGGGCGCAGTCTCCGTGGGGGGCGAAAAAGAAAGCGGCCGAAAAAGAAAAAAAACTTGGTAATTTTCGATACCGCTCATTAAGTTAGTGGAGCGGGCGCCCCGGGAGCGGGGTGTTGACAAGGCAGAGGGGGGGCGGCGGACAGACCGATGGCGGCGCACGGCGCATCCAGGGGCGCACGGGCGGCCGTGAGGGTGCACGAAAAAATGTTCGCCCAGGGCGCAAATGTGGCCAGGACCGGCGCTGCCATTCAAATTCAAATTCCAAGAATCGATTCGATTCCGATTCTCAAGACTGAGAATCGATTATCATAATCCGATCCGATCTCGATTCGGGTTAGTGTTATTAAAACCATTTTTTTGGTCGCCTGAAGCCCTCGTTTTCAACAACGGAATACGGGCGCATATCTTTGCAAATGTAACCCGCAATCGCCTCAGTTATTTTAAGAGAACGTACAGAAGTGGCTGGTAGTTGTAGAGTTTTCCTTTGTCTGTAGTTTTATTATATTTCCGGTGAATTCCCATTTTTCCCACGTTCACGAACGCATCATAGTCATTCCAACGGCCATTGAACGCACCTCGCATGTAGTGTAGTTTAAACACGGTGCATGCCTGTTTCAATTAAATGACGCGACTAGTGGGGTTAAAGTTCACCGGGGCAAAATGTATTAAAATTTTTATTTAATTAAATCGATCTTTGGATGTACGAATCGATCTTAAGGAATTAATATGCAAATCGATAGAATCGGAAAATCACATTTTTCAACAACTGCTCATCAGTTTGAAGATCTAACCATTCACACACATTCACACAGCGATGGAGCAATCTGGGGTTCAGTATCTTGCCCAAAGACACTTGGACTTGCAGACTGGGGGAGCCGGGGATTGCTGTACCTCCTGAGCCATAGCTGCCCCCGAGGTTCTTGGTCTCGGTTAAAGATTTTACCTCAAGGCCACGACCACAAGGCTATCACTAAATGTGCCGGTGCATTGTTGGATTTATTTGACGTCACACTGTGATCAGAGGTCAAACCTCCTGCTTCAAATGAAACCAATCACTTGAAATGGGTTTCCGTTCCTGCCCCCTTCAAATGCAACCCAAGAAAGTGAAAGCAGGAGACATGGTAGGCTGGTCTTGGTCTTGATCTTGGTTTAGGTGGTGTTGACTACAGCATTGGGAGACACTCCTGGCATTGAGGAACACTATGAATGCTCACAGTGAACTGCTCTTTCTCAGCTCTGACAGTTTGTCGACTCATCGATCGACATGTAATCCACAGATTTCAGTGCAGAGTTGAAAATCCGTCTTCATGCTGCTGCTGCTGAATCCGGTAGCTGAACTTGTTTCACACGGTCTGTGACGTCATCTTTGTTCCCGTCTCCTGCAAACAACTCCTCCACAATTCCCAAACGTGCGCGCGGTCACAAATCCGCAAATGGTGCGCCCTTTTCAGCCGATTCCCAGGTTACGTGACTCAAAGCAGCAGCGGCTTTTCTCGGCAGCAGTTTGTTCGAAGATCTTTTCTGTTCTCGCAGCGTGTCACACAGCAGCTGTCATCCGGGAGATGAAACACAGCTTTATGATTGCTATCTGTCCACTTTTCATTGTCAACCTTTGAGTGTTTGCTGTCCTCACTCATTTGCAGGTCAGGTGTGCACAAACCAAATGTCAGCAGCCCACCACTACTCAGCCTGAATGTCTACCGCTCAGGTTGGGACCTAAAATTTTAGATTTGAGGCTTCACTCTGTGGAGCAGTTTTGTTCTGTAACTTCTGTCTCTGTGTCTGTCTCCATGCGTACATGTCCACACATGTCTCTTACTGTATGTTCATATGTTTTCATGTAATGAGTCTGCTGAGTGCTTTGGCAACACAAACACGTGCGTCCCGCTGACAGAGCCGTTCAGAGTTCAGCGCGGCGTGCCTCAATGTCTGATGGGAAACTTTCTAAACAAAACAAATAGGAACAGGAAGCTGTCTTGGCATCCTTTACTAAATTACAGCTTTTTACAGTTTGGACAGATGAGCCCTGACCGCGGCTCAGTGTCAAATCCATCAAACTTCCCATCAGAAAAAAAAAGGACATGATTGTGCTTTGCCACGGAAACCGGCTCTGTGGGGTCCTCTGTCCTCTGTGAGGCATTCAAATGCCTTTTCATTTTCTAATGAACCAGAAGAGAAAGTTAGAAAGTCATCTGCAGTTATTAATATTAACAAGTCATTAATATATGACTTTATACAGCAGTCCATGAAGTCTGCAGCTCTTAATGTTGTCAATAGATTTACTTTGGTGCAGAAACAACTAACTGAAGATAACTGAAGATAACTGAAGATAACTGAAGATAACTGAAGATAACTACTAACTGAAGATAACTGAAGATAACTAACTGAAGATAACTGAAGATAACTACTAACTGAAGATAACTAAAGATAACTACTAACTGAAGATAACTGAAGATAACTAACTGAAGATAACTACTAACTGAAGATAACTGAAGATAACACAGAGGAAAACAAGTAAAGCTAAACCAAGGAGAAGATTTATCGTACCACAGAGCATGGCAGTCAAAAACTGCATCAAGTTCAAAGCAGTTCTTCATCAGCAAGAATACCTGGGCTGTTTCATGGAGTGCTTTTTGGACTACTGTTGGTACTCAATGCTGGATTGTTGTAATACTGTACACGTCTGTCTGGCCAGAGCAATCAACATTGATGGAAAACAGCTGGGCCACCGCGCACTCCTGGCGATTGGGCTCGGGACAAACGCTGGCTCATGACCAGCTGACGATTCTACAGTGAGTTTCCATCACAATTTACTGGATGTTTTGCAATCTATTCCTCTGTCCTGCGGCATGGACGAGCCCAGGTACTAGAGTGAATCAACGATCCAGTGGACCAGTCATCTGCCACCCCGTTTCGGAGAATAGCAGGACTCCCCTTCATGCTGCTCCTGCTCTCCGGAGATGTTCAGCTAAATCCTGGACCAGTGACCCCTGGAGTGCTGCAGAACTTTGGTGCTGATTTGCGCCTGAGTGTATCTGGCACTCTGGCACTGAGTGAGCATCAATTTTCTGAGCCGGGCTTCTCCCTTAGCAGACTTAGTTTTGTTAACACCAGGCATGATGTCTCAATGAATAACTTTTCGCTATTGGACTGTGGAGACCTTGATAGGTCCAGCGTCCCTCTCACAAAATCTGCTGCTGACACCACTGTGTGTCGAAACCCTGCAGTGAGGAGGCAGAGGTTATTCAAAACCTTCCAAACTGTCAATCAAGTCCTATGGGACCCGAAGCTGAAACCGAGGGGCCTGTTTGGTGGACATTTTAACATTAGAAGCATTACTGCAAAGAGCAATCGGCTAACTCATCTTCTGTCTGACTCGAATCTGGACTTTCTCTGTCTGACTGAAACATGGTTGAAACAAACAACTCCTGCAAGTGTGTTCACGGTCCCCGGATACCAATGTTTCAGACTAGGAAGCGCTAGGAGCTAGGAAAAGAATTTACAAAAAAGGAAACTGGATATTGTTCCTATAGATGCTACAGGGCAGGTTTTTGAGCTGGTAGAGACTAATGAGTTACAAGTAAACAGAATCATCAGCTCCTTAAAAAGCTCCAAGAGTAGAGATGCTTTCCAATTTGACCCATCTTTGTTAAATCACACAAAGATATTTTAACTCAACCCATTGCTCATTTAATTAATTTTTTTCTTTTAAACACAATTCCTGTCCTGATGACTGGAAATGTGCCATTTTCACGCCTATTTTTAAACCTGGAGACCGCCTTGAAGCCAGTAACTACAGACCAATAAGTATACTTACCAGTACTCTCAAAGGTTGCTGAGAAAGTTGTCATTGAACAACTGACAACATTTCTTAATACAAGCAATTTTGATCTACATCGTATGCAATTTGGCTTTAGAGCAAATCATTCTACCAAAACTGCTACCTTGCATTTAATAGAGCAAATTAAATCAAGGCTTGATAAAGGAGGAGTAGTTGGTTCTGTATTTTTAGATCTGTGTAAAATATTCGACACAGTCAATCATAATGTTTTAATATCAAAACTCTCTAAATTTAACTTCTCATCCAGAGCACTGGCATGGATGTCTTCATATTTATCTAATAGGATACAATGTGTTAAAGTTTGTGACGCACTGTCCAGTGTCATGAAGTGCACAATGGGTGTTCCACAAGGGTCAGTGTTAGGTCCCCTTTTATTTAGCCTATATATTAATGATTTCCCTCAACAGTGTCATGATGTAGAACTGCAAATGTATGCAGACGACACTGTTGTGTACACGCGTGCAAAAACAGCTGAGTTGGCAGCTGCTAAGCAACACAGTGGCTTGATCAATCATGTCTGAGTCTAAATGCAAACAAGACAAAGGGTATGTTTTTTCTGTAAAACCATGGTACAACCTCCTAACACTGATATCCTCTTTAAAGGTGAAAGGATTGACATAGTCACTGATTTTAAATATTTGGTGTAACACCGCTTAAAACCATAAAGTACAACTCTCTCTCTTTGGAAGCAGCCAGGATATTTATGCATGCTATGATTCTTTCTCATATGTCTTATTGGGAGAAACAACCATAAGACCTCTTGAATCCATTTACAAACAAACTCTAAAAACTCTAGCCAATGCATTTCCATCACTGTATTTTAGATTATTTTCAAATTTGTGCCTTGTTTATAAAATGTGAAATGGTTTGGCCCCTCCTCCACTACGTGACTGTGTGTATACTCGCTCAGTAAGCTCTATTAGATCCTCCAGAATATCCTCTGTACCAGATTGTACCATACCATTTTGTCGCTCTGCATTTGGGCGATCAGCCTTCTCTGTGAAAGCAACAACTCAGTGACGATATAAAGAGCTGCAGCTCCATCAGTACATTTAAAACCAAATGAAAAAGTCTGCTAAAGGATACTCAGCTCTGTACCCACTGACATTGTGGGTGTATGTTATGTGCTATTGTGTGTAACTTTGTATTTTGTATAATGTGTGCTGTGTGTTTTTTTTGCTTTGTACTGTTTGTTATTGTGCTGTAATATGTTTAATTGTGTCTGCAGCTAACTCTGGTGCAGTACATCAGATGTAATCGTTTATGTTTAATACTGTACATGCTCCATTAAATAAATTAAATGAACTACTGTTCATATTGTTTGTAATTTAATCTGCAACAAATATTTTTCCTCTGTCTTTTTATTAGATGCAGACAGTACAGAGACACATACACGGCTCGGACCTGGACTGTCCACCACCACGTCAATCCTGTTTGAACACTTGAGATCAAAGTGTGTCCAATGACAGAGAAAACCGTTCTGTGTGAACCGTTTCGTGTCCGTCACGTCTGAATAACAGAGGACTAAAAGTTTAAATGGAAGCCACGTAACCAATAAGAATTTATTGTCACAAGCACAATTTGTTACACAAAAATAATGGGTCACATTTACACAATTTATACAAGTCTAGAACTCAACTCATGTACAATTAACAGACTAACTAAATACCGATAGTTAAATATGTACTCACATTACACACAATATCATTAAAACCTACACGAAAAAACATGTACTGTGTGAAAGTAACACGAGTCGACATAAAAATCACATTATTTACAAAAAAACATCGATTGGAGATCTTTAGCAAAAGGACTCTGATGTCTGTTCAAGGTTCTCCCGTCCGTCTGTCAGAGATATTATACAATCTATCATGTAAAAGCTCCCCCGCTACAAAGTATTATTCAGTCTCTTAATAGTTGAAAAGATTATAAAGTAATAAAGTCAAGTAGCCAGAGCTGAAGAACACCAAGTACACTAGTAAATACTACGCTTTGCTTTGACGGTATGGCGGTTTTTCCCTTTTAAAGCAGGCTGGTGAGATTAGCATTAGCTTCATGAAGTGCACTTTAAGCCTTAGCTTAGCTTAACTGTCTGCGATGAGTTTTTTTTTTCTTCCTTTTTTTTGTTTGTTTTGTTTCTCGTGTACATAGAATCCTTCTATACTCGCATCAGGGCGTCACTACATATAGGTTACACATTAAGGTGGATGGAGAGAGTGAGGACTGAAACTTCGCCTCCTCCTCCTGCTGCTGCTGCTGTGATGGTGTGCAGGAGGCCGCACGGGACAGATGGAGGCATAAAAACCTTCGACGCTCACATAAAAACTCAGGAACATCGAGTGTTGGGACTTTCTGACATGAACGTCAATAGAATCGTTGAGTCGACTGATGCTCTCTACAATCGGTGCAGGTTTTTTACCAGAGGAGGTGATCTACTGCTTTATTGGACTGTGAGTGACATCCTGGACAAGAGATTTAAAAAGCAGAAGTGTGTGTAAAGCTGACTCATGGTGCTGTGTGTGGGTCTTTTCTCTGTTATTAGTCGTGTACCACAAATTTGTACCAAGTCAAAATATGAAAGAACGCTTGTTTCCATCCAATACTGTTGTGTGAATCTTTGGAGTGGGTTGGGAGAGGTCGTACCAGGTGTGAAGAATGATGCAGAACACGTGGTGTGAATTGTGTTTGTTTCGCTCGTGTTAATGTGAGAAGGTCACGTCAGATCTCTGTGGAGCCATCACGGACGGATCGCAGAGCCACAAGGAGGCGGCGGTGAGTTTTATTGTTTCCATCAAACTTTTCTAATGTGACACATTGTTGTCGGAAACTACACTATAGTGAATTCTGTGCATCTGCATGATTGAATTATTCTTGAGCACGTGTCAACATGACTGTACCGAACATAAATCAGACACTGAGGCGTCACGTTACATGTTAACTGTGACAGTGTGTGGCTGACTGTATATTATAATACAATCATACCTGGAGGTTACAGTGATGACGCTCTGTGCTCTGCAGGCTGAGTGTACAGTGTGTTGAGGTAGAGCACACACAGGCACTCTGTCAGCTCTACATCAACACTGACACTGAAATGTTCAATTATCTACGAATGTACTTACTGTTAAGTCTACGAATGAACATCTGGGTCCAGAAACGTTCGTTAACGTAGTTGAAACGTCTGACAGGATGTTGCCAGAGACACTCGTCTTTAACTTAAGACACTACTGTATGTTCAACAAGTTCTAATACTAGTGTCCTATGTGACATGAACTGCACCGTGGCTAGGGATGGGAATCCGTGTGTTTCAATTCCATGAATCGTTTGGCAGTTTATCTAACGATTCTCTTACCGATTCCACAAAACACGATTCCAGCAAGCACGACTAATTACGCCACGTAACTTACGCAAGTTTCTTACGTGCAGTGCAATCAGTAGTAAACAATGTCACCCACTCGGTTCAAACGCTCCAAAGTTCGGCTGCATTTTACCAAAACAGACGGCAACAGGGCGACTTGCAATCATTGCAAAGTGGAGATAACAGCGTCGGGAGGGAACACGACGAACATGCAGAAACATTTGCGCACACAACATGCAATATTTTTAAATGAATGTCGTGTTTTTGACACGCTTCGGACTGGAGATGAATCTCAACCTAGCAGCAGCGGCAGCAGCCAGGCTATGACCACCTCTGTGGTTACTACAGAAGGTAAATAACACACTGCCTACCATGTTAGCGCCATGTGCTTCTTTGTAAAACATTTGAAAACTAAACAAAGATGCTGCTGATCAAACTGTTTGTTCTCCTTTTTTCCCCCAAATGAGAATCGATAATGGAATCGGAATCGTAAAAATCTTATCAATTCCCATCCCTAACCGTGGCGTTAATTAAGGTTAAAGGATGAACATTATTATGATGCAAGATGTAATTATTCCTGCTCTGACACACACACACATGCAGTTTGTGTACATCACCAGGTGTGTGCGTAAATGCTCTCACTGTCTGTAATCAGCTGGCTGACGTCCTCTGGTTACTCACACTGACTGCAGAGAGCTCAACAGCGTCAGTGTTGACGGGCACTGCCTCCATCTGACGGCGGGGTTCCTCTTTGCAGCGATGAGGTATGTGTACGCTCACAGGTACGTAACTGTGGGCCTGAACATTAGTGGACTGTGTGTGTGTTTGTACGTGTGCGAATGACGAGTGCACCCAGACATTCACCGTGCTTGCACATCAGCTGTTGATGATCCAGCAATGTAGGAAAGAAAATAGACAACATGAGAGATGAATGCAAACATCAGTCCAGTTATGAGAGTGATGGAGAGAGAGAGAGAGAGAGAGAGAGAGAGAGAGAGAGAGAGACAGAGAGAGAGAGAGAGAGAGAGGGGGCGGGGTTACTCAGAAAAGGGCGGGAACATGCCCAGATCAGCGAAGTCCTCGATGTTGTAGTTGGCTGTTCCCTGGGTGGGATCTCCAGCCATGGGCAACATGTCCTGCAGAGACACAGGGAGGGGAGGGGGGTGAGGACACAGACATCTGATATGTGTGTGTGTGTGTGTGTGTGTGTGTGCGTGTGTGTGTGTTTTACCTGGAATACTTCTGTCTGGCTGGGGTTGGGGTGTGTGTGCTGCTCCCCGGTCTGCTGGGAGTGATGCTGGTTCTGCCACTGGGACCAGACCTCGCTGGGTCGACCCTGGAACTGGGCTCCACTCTGACTGCTCTCCCCCGACACATCTGGAAACACACACTCACAGTTAGCGACTGATAACAGATCTGATGTCGTATCAGATCATTCAAAGAGAGAGTTTGTGGATTGTTGGTTGCTGTGAGTCTGAGTATGACACATACTAAGTCTTTAATATTTCCCAGTGGATTATCTGGTAGCATTCTGTGTAAACAGATGATTGTTGAATTTCAACACATCACAGACGTGGGATGTTTGTTAGAGAAGCTGCAGATGTTTTTCTCCCATCAGCACGTCGCTCTCTGAGGAAGATGTTTCTCTTCCGTGCTGTAGAATCCATCTAACACTCAAACACTGGCGGCTCTCGTGCTTCATGATACCCACAGAGGTGGTTTGGTTGGGCTCAGACACAAAAACGACTTGTCTCAGATTAAAATAAGTAAAAGAGTTCAAGATAAATCAACACAGACTTCACTCGACATACAAACAGTGGTGTCCTGAGTCTGAGCCCTGTGTTTGTTTGACTTCATGTGGACACCATGGCACATCAAGATATAACGCCAAACAGACGTGTTGACATCAGTTTCTAAAGGAATTTTGGGTGTGCCTGACTCTGGCCCTGTCGCCCCCGTACATTATTATTCACACTGCTCAGCAAATTCAGTATTAATACAACAAGCTGTGTCATTATTGCCTTTTTAATGGGCTCTTATTTTGAAAGACTTTTGTCTTGTCTGTGTGTGTGTGTGTATGCTTGTGTGGTCTTGTGTCTGTTAATGAGAGAGTTTTACAAAGTCTTTTATTTTGAAGGGACTCTTATTTTGACTTTTGGCTTGTCTGTGTGTGTTTGTGTGTGTATGTGTGTGTGTGTATGTGAGAGGGGCCAGGTGGAGCCCACCAATCAGAGCAGAGCAATCAACCGCAGCTGCTCCTGTGACATTTAAAAAAAACGCTGAAAGTACCCCTCGAACAAGAAGGATTTTTGGCCAAACCGTATTTCCAATCATTGAACAGGCTTCACTTTAAGCATCTTGAGCCCTTCCTGAACGTCTACATAGGTATTTTGTGTCAGTAAAATGACGAAATGTGACCTTTAGAGTGATTCAAAGAAACATTACTTCTGCTTTCCTCCAGAAACGTTCCCGCCTTTTTACCATGGCAGTCTAAGAGGCTGTGGATGGGTGTTGCTGCCGCATCTGTGTGTCCCACGCCAAAACCGTAAGTGTGACAGCTTCAGCAGTGTTATCACTGCGACCACCACAACGTTTCTATGCATAAATATTTCTGCAGAGTGAAATTTGTGGCCTCGAGAGCAGTTTACAAATACATTTTTTGACAGTTTTTTCTCTCCTTTTCCACTCTAGCGATGATGTTACCAACTGTAGCTTGTGAACATTCTACCAATACACACCCATTCAATTTTTGGCGTGGTTTTTGGTGATTTTTAGGCAAACCGTTTGGCGAAATACTTAGAAACGTACTTTTTGATACCTTTTTGTGTATGTGCGACAAAAACTGCGGGAGGAGTAGTGTGCCAAAAAAAGGGCGTAAGAATAATAATAAGCGTGGTGAATAGTATATAGTGTGCACTTTCAGGCACACTCAATAACACTGATCATGGCATGAAACTATCAGTGCAGATGTTTTTCTCCCATCAGCACGTCGCTCTCTGAGGAAGATGTTTCTCTTCCATGCTGTAGAATCCGTCTAACACTCAAACACTGGCGGCTCTCGTGCTTCATGATACCCACAGAGGTGGTTTGGTTGGGCTTAGACACAAAAACGACTTGTCTCAGATTAAAATAAGTAAAAGAGTTCAAAATAAATCAACACAGACTTCACTCGACATACAAACAGTGGTGTCCTGAGTCTGAGCCGTGTGTTTGTTTGACTCATCTTTCCACCTCAGTCACCTCCATGTGGACACTATGGCACGTCAAGATATAACACCAAACAGACGTGTTGACATCAGTTTCTAAAGAAATTTTGAGTGTGCCTGACTCTGGCCCCGTCACCCCCGTACATTATTATTAACACTGCTCAGCAAATTCAGTATTAATACAACAAGCTGTGTCATTATTGCCTTTTTCACGGGCTCTTATTTTGAAAGACTTTTGTCTTGTCTGTGTGTGTGTGCATGCTTGTGTGGTCTTGTGTCTGTTAATGAGAGAGTTTTACAAAGTCCTTTATTTTGAAGGGACTCTTATTTTGAAAGACTTTTGGCTTGTCTGTGTTTGTGTGTGTGTATGTGAGAGGGGCCAGGTGGAGCCCACCAATCAGAGCAGAGCAATCAACCGCAGCTGCTCCTGTGACATTTAAAAAAAAAAACGCTGAAAGTACCCCTCGAACAGGAAGGATTTCTGGCCAAACCGTATTTCCAATCATTGAACAGGCTTCACTTTAAGCATCTTGAGCCCTTCCTGAACGTCTACATAGGTATTTGGTGTCAGTAAAATGAAGAAATGTGACCTTTAGAGCGATTCAAAGAAACGTTACTTCTGCTTTCCTCCAGGAACGTTCCCGCCTTTTTAACATGGCAGTCTAAGAGGCTGTGGATGGGTGTTGCTGCCGCATCTGTGTGTCCCACGCCAAAACCGTAAGTGTGACAGCTTCAGCAGTGTTATCACTGTGACCACCACAACGTTTCTATGCAGAAATATTTCTGCAGAGTGAAATTTATGGCCTCGAGAGCAGATTTTTAGGCAAACCGCTTGGTGAAATACATAGAAACGTATGTTTTGATACCTTTTTGTGTATGTGGGACAAAAACTGCGGGAGGAGTAGCGTGCCAAAAAAAGGGCGTAAGAATAATAAGCGCGGTGAATAGTATATAGTGTGCTCTTTCAGGCACACTATATACTATTCACAGGCACACTCAATACTATTCACAGGCACACTCAATAACACTGATCATAGCAATAAACTATCAGCAGTAGTAGCAGAGTTAGCTTAGACAGACCTCGAGACACAAAGGAAAAATAAATGGAGGACTCGTGACTTCTGTGTCTTAATTACAGAGTACTCTGTCAGGTTATTACTGTACATAATTACAGACAGAGCTTTAATGAAATGCAGCCTGTTTACTCATTGTCTCGTTAAATTCAGATTAAAGTGGAGAAGATTTCGCGGCATGTGTCACGTTCTGACAGATGAACTATTTCCATTCACTTGTTAACGGCAGTCACTTCTGCTGTCAGTCAAACTCCACAGTTCTATTACAGCACATGGTGGATGTTGTTTGTTGTCGCTGCTTTGGATGTGAAAGATCTGCATCAACTTAAAATATATTGAACAAGTGGAAACAACTGGGAGGAATTAGTCAGGAAGCTGAATTTATGAAGATGAAGGTAACCGTGGAGAGTCCGAGCTGTCCTCAGGTCATTCTGAGGATCTCAGAATCAGGTACAACACTACCCCCTGATCTGGGGATATTTTACATTTGAATGTGTTGGTATCAGTTGATTCTTTACTGAACTTTACTGTTTTGCAGAGCTGCTGTGCTGCAATTAGATTCAAAGTCAGATTCAAACCCTGGGCTTCCGCAGCAAGGACTGAGCCTTTGTACATGGGGCGGCTCCTCTACCAACTGAGCTAAACACCGCCCTGGGTGAATGACTTTCAGCGATTTTCAACGAGCTGCAGCATAAGCTACAGGTGTGGTTCAGTTCAGTTCATCCAATAACACGGCAAGTATTTTTTGAAAGTGCTTGCACTTTTTCCAAACGGTTCCCAACGACGACCCTAACAGTTCTGTGTAACAAATCATGTGGTGCAGTCTTGTTACGTGACCTCCTGACCAAATTACAGTGTTTCCAAAGAAGTCGTCACGCTGCGTAACATGTAAATAGACGTGAAATATGATGATGTGAAAAACGTTCGAACTCCATATTTCACTGTAAACATTGTGCATGGTGGAGTTTGAGCTGTCATTCACTGTGAGGTGTTCCATCAGCTGTTTTCAAACATGTTGCTGCCATAAAATTCAAAATGCTCATATCGTTTTACAAAAACAATCAAATTTCTCAGCCTCGACATCTGATAAGTTGTCTTTGTGCTAGTTTCAATTAAATCTGAGGTGTTTTTCCCGTCATCACATTTAGTTTGTTTACATTCTACGCAGCCTGCCAGCTTTTTTTGGGAAACGGGCTCACACAAATGAAGTTGGCATGACGTGCGTGTTTGATAAGTCTTTTCTGCTTGGCAAACAGCAGCGTGCGCGACGTTCAGGTAACTGCTTCTCGCCTTCAGCCGGCGGCTGATCATATTAGCTCTCTGTAATTAACGTTAATCCTGCGTGTAACTCGATGAGTGACTCGAATGAAACCTGGCTGTTGGCGAGGTTTTTCGTGCTCTCTGCACGCCCGTGTTGATTTTGTGAATATTAAAGGACGTGGATCAGAGCCAGGAGGAGAAAAACTTGATCAGGACATACCTCGACTTGGCTTCTTATTCACATATCGATTCCACTCGTAAAAAATATCAACCTGCTGTTTGTGAGTGAATGGTAGCTGAAATGTACAGAAATATGTTCTCTGTAGGTAGTTTATCAACACTTATACAACATCTACATGAACACACACACACAGAGAAACGCTCTGAGAGTACATTACAGCAGAGCAGATTGATAGGCCGCCTGCCTCCCCCTGCTGCAGAGGAACATTCTTCGTGTTTCACAATCATAAACAAAACGCTCATCTCATCTGATGCTGACGGAGAGAGAGAGAGGGGGAGGAGAGCACGCGTGAAAAAACACACGGAAAAGTAATTAAGCAAACACGCAGCGTGAAGAGGGAAGCAGGCGAGGTAAGGAAGAAAAAAAAAAAGAGTATTATGAAGTAAAACCTGTAACTGACACCATCCTTCAAATGTTCTGACAGGAAGAACGAGGTGGAGAATGACAAAAAGTAAAAGAATGAGCCTGAGAGAACAAAGAGAGGAAAGAAAGAAGAAATAAGTGGGGCAGTATAGAGAGAGAGAGAGAGATAATCCATTTGGTAAATGTGTGTGTCCATTAAAAGGTCATCAAGTAGTCGCTGCATGCTGGACATGCTTCATTCTGCAGCCATGTGGACAACAAACAGCAGCTGGCCGATGAGCCGGCACCGACTGAAGCCAACGGTGTGGCTGCAGGAGAGCAAGGTGTCGGTCAGTCGGTCTTTGTTTTTAGACTGAAACGTCTCAACTACAGCTGTAACTTTCATCAACAAGTATATCACTATGGATTTATCTGCTGATGTTTCTACTCGTCTGTGCAAATTCGCATCCACCAGGGACAGAGTGAGAGCTCAGTGATGTATGCTGCTAAACTGACATCAGTCAGAGTAGTGGTTAAATGAATGGGTTCTCTGGGGATGAAGCAGCTTTCTGAATAAATGCTCCACACTACCGTCTGATACGTATTCAGACACAAACACTCAGGGAAGACAGTCCTTAAACACTGTACGAACAAATCGTCAAACTGATATCAAGTACAGCATTTTTTTCTTTCGACTCAGTGAACAGCGACATCTCTGGACCCCAGAGGCTGCAAACATGAAGCTGATTGTGACTCCACCAGAGGCAGCGTGGTACGTTTTGCAGAGTCTGTTCTATTTAACGGATACCGGCTGGACACAGACTCAGAAACGCCTCAGAGAGACATTACTGACGGGCCTCCCAGCCTGCACAGAGAAACCCTTTCCGATGATCCAGAGGAACGCAGCGCCACGCTTTGTTTTCAATCAACCCAAAAGGTCACGTTATCCTGCTGCTCGCTGACATCAAGCTCCACTGCCTATCTGTAGCAGCCTGCATTAAACTCAAATTGCTAATGCTGACTACGAAGTAGTGTAAGGTTCTGCACCCACCTGCTTATGCATGTTGTGGAGAAATTGCTGCTTAAGTCAAAGGTCAATGGTGAGGTCAGGGGGGAAGAAAGTGTTCAGGAGCCTCTGATGTCTTATGCTGTATTATTTATTGACGCTTGATCAAGGAGAATTAGAGACACTCTCAAAGTTCATCAGAAGTGCCTGAGTCGGTCTCACATTCTGCCCAACTCATCCTGGTGGATCGACTTTAAACCCCAAGATAACACCACAAATACTACACGCCCAGAATTAGTCAAAGAGAAAGTCTTTACCCATGGAGGTGTTATTGTCAGCATGTTCTAGTCTGGAGACACATATGTCTGTTTACACAGATTGGAACGTCAACAACAAGCTATTATGTCTATGAAGGCAGCAATAGGTCTCTTTGACCCTGACCACCACAGTGTTGAGATAGACTGGCACCTACTGTTCTCAACCAAAGCCAAACAACTAATACTGCTGAGGACCTCAAGGCCCACATGTGACCTCGTGTAACCTAAGGATAGAAAATTCCTTAACAATGCAGACATGTTACCTCCAGTGTTGCCATGGACACTGTAGGAGAGAGGAATAATGCTGTGAGAGAGACAGGACTCAGGACAAGCCAACCTTTCTCCTCTGGTGGAACGTCTAGCTTCACAAACCTCCTGAAGACCTCCAGCTCTTCAGAGAGGACCTCCTCTACAACACTACCAACAACTTGACATGATAAATACAGTGATGATGCATTCATGTGCAGACTGAAATCATACATTCGTGAAACACCAGTGTGTCTGTGAACGCGGCGTTGATGATGTCAGAGTGTCCCGGCAGCACAACAAATACATTCTCTACAAACGCTGCTGTACAAACGACTGTGAGGCGGGATTTAATGACGCTCAGCATTTTACCATTCACTCACTTCACTTCAATCTGACACGCCTTTCTGTGCCAGCCTGTCAATGCAGAAAGTCTTTTTTTTTATTAAGTAGTGTTCAGAAGCACTCAGATGCAACCTCACTGTGTTATTCATGAAACTCATAAAAAGGCTGTTAGCGCAGTGTGAGGTGAGAAGAAAGCTTCGAAGGCCATGGAGAATGATGTATATTAATGGTGGATGGAAGCGTTAATGACCGACTGTGGCTCTGTCTGCTTTGCTTCCCCATCCATGTAATTACCTCCACACCCCGGACAAAATAATCCAGTAAGGCTTGAGAGCGGAGAAACATCTTTCCTCACTGAACTGAACATTTGGCATAAAACGTGGCGTCAGCTGAGGTCTGAAGATACCAACAATCTCCTCTTTCTTCTCCCCTTGTGAATATTATTCATTCTGTTTTGGAAGCACATTGTGTGGAAGTTGATTGAATCTTTCATAACTATTAGAAACTCATTCTGCTGATCACACCATTTCTCAACACTCTGCAGGCATGGCAGATCACGTTTTGATCGACAGCTCCCACATGAATACTGACAGTGGAGCTAAGCAGCGACCTGCTGTGGATGAGAGAGCAGCAAAACTCATTTACACACCTAAAAAAAAAATCGACATTCGGTGCATCGCTATATTTACAGTATTTTCACCTCTTTACTTTGCCTGCTCTGATTGAACTGAAGTGCTTATCTACGCTCTGTGCAGAATATTTTCACACCTCACTCTGTCAGTTGAGGATTTATATCAACCAAACCAGAGCTGGAGATTGTAGGAACAGTGAAAAGGCATTTTGGTGAGTTTGATTTTCTGTCTGTCATGTTTGAAGTGTGTTCTATGTAGGGCTTCCACAAACGATTATTTTGATAGTCGACTAATCACAGATTATTTTTTCGATTAGTCGACTAATCGGATCGTGCGTAAATTCACTGTCCCTGTAAGTGGCAGGGGTGGGCGGGCGCTGTAAACCTCGCGGACGGAGCCGTGAGCCACCTTCGCCCCAGAGTCTTTCCATGCCGACCCAGAGCCGCCGCGGAGGAAATGCGCCCGGCGGGGGCCAGCCAGTGACGGGGAGAGGTCCCACGAGGGGATCCTCCCGCACCGTGCGGCCATCCCTGACCCACCGAGTTGAATCCCCCGGGCAAACTGCGCGGAAGTTGCGGAAAAATCGCGGTGATTGGTTAGAATTGCAACACCGCCCTGAATTCACGGGGATTCACTGAAGTTGTGTTGAAGTTGCAAATCGCAACATCGTGAATTCCTGGAGGGTCTGTGTTATGGTATCATTTACGGTACAGTCGCCGATTACCACTACTGCGCATGTGCGTAGGTGTGTGTGTGTGTATGTGACAGAAAAGCAGACGCGTCAGTGGAAGCTGCAGCCGCAGTTTCGAAAGAAAAGCAAAGTAAAAAAAAAAAAAACGATGCGATTTTGTTCATCGACATAATCGTGACTAATCGACTAATCGTGGCAGCCTTAGTTCTATGCGAGTTAACAGGCCTAATATTTAGCTTAGTTTAGTAAAAGACAGACTTGAATTCAGGTTCATGAGTTTATTTATTACACTAAATGTAGCACACACACACACACACACACACATTGATTTGAATTTGTCTATTTTTAGATTATGTTGTTACATTGCAGGTGCAGGTGTGAGTGTCTGTGTCGAGGCACCCCCTGATCTCTGTCACCACTGTCCCATAGAATATCCAGTTTGACCGTTTCAAGGTTCCCCAGAACAACCATTTTCCATCTCGGATGGATCAGATCCGGGTCAACTCTGACCCAGAACAGCTTAATGTACTAAAATGTGTTACACCTGTACAAAAGCATAAACATTTGAAATACTTTCATTTCTGTGTATTTTGGGTAACTTTAGGAAAAGTTAACGTATGACATGACGGGTGTTTTTACTGCTACGTACGGGGTGAATGTTAGCTTTACATATTCGAAGGTTCGTCTGATATATAATATAAGTCGGGGTTAATGTACAGCATGCAGAGGGGTGTTGAATCACCTTTTCACTAACTACTTACTAGTGATGATACTAAATTCAATCATTTGATACAAAATATTGATTAAAAAACATCCACAGTCTATCTATCTAACAGCACTGCGTCCATAGCAACAGTCTGGTATCCATAGCAACGGCCTGCTACACAGAAATAACAGACCGTGGAATGCTGTAACTGACCAATCAGAATGGAGTATTCAACAAAGCCTTGTAATAATAACATTTAATTGATTACTTTACATCACACTTTGTAAACATTTGACAGACTGTGATATATACTAATGTATAATATATGTATTTTGAGTAATATGGTGGTTGGGTGCTATTATCAGGCCCCGACTCCTCAGCCTGAGGGTGGCGATGCTAAGAGGTTAAACCCATAAAAACACACAGGTGCATGTATTATAACACATGAGAGCTCACCAAAAGCTGTGCTGCGGTTTGTCAGTCCTGAGTAGGCGTTGCCACTGGGAGATGAAGTGGCTGGAGACGACAGGGGACTGTAGGAGGCCGGGTCGGTCTGGTAACTGTGGCCAGATCCGATACCAAATGGACTGGACTGGGCTTTACTGGCCTGGAGAGCACAGACACTGGTTACATATACGGCATCGTCAAGGGCTGTAACTGCACAAGTCAGCTGAAGGTTCAGTGTGATACACAGCAGGCTTCACAGGTCAGTACACTCACATCACATCAGGTGAATCTAGCTTTCATTTCTTTGCTCACGTGACTTTTTCCTGACCGCGTGAAGGTCGTATGGAATCCGATTTTTACTAATCTGACTGGACAATCCAGATCAGATACAGGTGTGATTATGTGCGAGTGAATTCAGGCGAATTTTACGTCACACCTCTGCACTGCTGGGAGTCACACAGGGAGAAGCTGGAGGACAGCTGCGATGAGTCAGTGAAGCGTTAAACCTCATACGTGTTTGCTCTGACTCCACACACACACACACCTCTGTACAGAAGCAGCATACATTGCCAATCAGTAAAAAATGTCTCAGTCTCCTCGTCCATCTGCTCATCAAATAATAAACAAAGGCGTACACGCTGACTTCACTGGCCTCCGTGTTTACTTCTGTGCGGCGGCGTGAATCAGAAGTGAGCAGTGTGAACGCAGCCTGTGATGACTTATTCATTCCTCCATGAGGCATGACAAAACACCCTGATGACTTTGTGCTCATTCTTCTTGCGTTTATTTAACAGCTCAAGTGTTTTTTCCAGAATATTTTTCACCAAAATTGGCTTTTCCAATATTGGGCAACCGTTTGGCAGAATTGCAGGTTGGCCTGTTTTTCTTCCAGGATGCATGACGAGCCCGTGTGATGTTAGCTCCTGACGTCTGCCGTGTTTACATCTGCCGAAAACATCAAATCTTCTTTTCCACTTGTATCATGTGGCTCACGTTACTGTGATGTGTTTAGAGGTGACTGAACAACAAAGAATTCAGTCCAGTGGAATGACCCGACAAGTGCGGCAGTGTGTGTGGGAGCCAGATGAGCCTCATGCTCAGAACACACACACACACACACACACACACACACACACACACGCATAAAACATGGCAAACAAGACAAGTCCATCTGTTGAGACGGCAATCACAGCAACCATCGAGATTTTATTGCTGATGCAGTGGTGGTGCAGCGATGGTTTGCATGTGTGTGTGTTACCTGTCCGGAGAACGGGGGCCGATTGCCTGACCACGCCACCTGGCCCGGGTTGAGCTGTCTGGTGATCTGAGCTAGATTCTGATTGGACGAGCCTGATGGCTGGATGTCGTTGACGCCGGGGACGTGGATCACAGAAGAACTGCGGGCAGAAACGCACCAAACAAAAAGGATGACATCGAAAACTCAGGCTTCACATTTCCCCACAGACACACTGCTATATATAGATGCAACATTGTTTCACTGAAAACTCTCATTGTCAGTTTATCAGTCATTGTAATTGTACAATATGTTTGTGTTGATTTGTTCTGTACACGTGACATCTATTGCACGTCTGTCCGTCCTGGGAGAGGGATCCCTCCTCTGTGGCTCTTCCTGAGGTTTCTTCCACCTTTTTTCCCTGTTAAAAGTTTTTCCTCACTTGAACCGAGGGTCTAAGGACAGAGGGTGTCACTCCCTGTACAGATTGTAAAGACCTCAGAGGAAAATGTACTTTGTGACTTTGGGCTATACAAATAAAATCTGACTTGATTTGATTTATGCCGTCATTTATGTCACAAATCGCTTGGTGTTGCACGGACTGCGGGCAGAACATTTGCATACACAAACAAACGGGGAGGAGCATGAACGTGACACAGAACAGGAGAAAGACTCCTGCCACCCTCACACCTAAAACTGTGGCTCACTTATGTCACGTGGACGTGGTTTGGGTATGAAAAGAAAACCGTTGGCGTTACACAACACAACACACTCAGACACCGCTAACCTCTTTAACCGCCGGCACAAGAATCATGTCAAACAGTGCAGAGACTGTCTACAGATGAGAGTGCTGAAAACAAAGTCCAGACTCTGGAAAGACTTTTGGCTGTGGCAAACAACATGAAGATGGAAAGAGATGGCTTGTTTGTCAGATTTGAGCAGTACATGCACTGACACGCATCACTGACGTGTACCTGAAGCTTTTCCCAGAGTGTCCCTGCTGGAAGGGAGAGTTCTGAGAGTACAGCTGCTGTCCTCCAGCTGTAGAGGAGGGAACCATCATCTTCTTATCTCCAGCTGCGCACACACAAACACAGGCACAGAGGTCAGCATGATAGAAACAATAAGAAGGAGGTATCTATGTGGTGTATGCAGATGTTTGTGTGTGTCGTACATCCGGAGATGCTGGTGTACATCTCAGCGAAGCGGGGGTCTCTCTCCTGAGAGAACAGGGCATCCGTCTTGTCAATGTTCTTCCCTGCCTCGTGGACTCCACTGCTGACGCTGGCCACGGGCACCTGAAGGGCGGGGGTGAAGAGAGAACGTGAGAAAAACACGAGCACAGACAATCAATGCATCTGTACACACACGTCCGAAACATGTGTCTCACAGCTGGGAAGTCCATCCAAATACTGTTGGTGTGAATTCGAGGGTTACCTGGGAAAGATCGTAGGCAGTGAGTCCATCTCTCTGGTGAACCTCCAGCTCTGCCTGCTGCTGCTGCTGGAGCTGCCTGCAAAACACAACACCCATACACAGCATCAGCACCTCAGACTACACGGCGACACACACAGCACGCTGCTGAACTGAAGCTACCTACAGTAAATCAACATTAAGTTAATAATAACCCAACATTGAATCAATGTTGCTCAACATTGAAATATAACATTGATTTTTCATCAGGTTTGCACCCTGAAATAATAAAAGTGATGTCAATGATGAAAAATAGATCAAGACAGACAAAACTGTCTTAACACAGACGTCACTGTTTTATCACTGAACCAACACTGAAATAACATTCATTAAACCAACATTCAATCTAGAGTTGTCGCGATACTAAAATGAATAACCACAATACTATACCAGACAAAGTATCGCGGTTCCGGGTATTATCGCGATACTGCGGCCTTTTTTTATTATTATTATTTTTATAAACTGTATTTGTACAAGTTAGTTTGAAACAACGACGTTTGTTTTTTAAGCAAAATTAGTGTTGCCACTGACGAAGACGCCACGGCAGACTCGCTGCTCGGGCCCGGTGCTTCTGCCATGGTGAGTGTGTTGTCTCGTGTCTGGGCGAGACAGAACTTTAGCTTGTTGTTTGTTTTGAAGCGAGTTTCTATCGAAGCGGAGCTGTCTTCGCGGAGTTCGTTCTTGCCGGCAGAAACACACGAACAGCCAATCAGCTAACAGACGGGCGGACCCAGCGTGCGGAAACAGCCTATCATATCCCTGGACGTCACCAGTAACAGGCAAACAGCCAATCATTCAGCAGCTGTGTAGTTCGGTTGCGGTTCCATGTTGGTTTGTTTACAAAGGAGTAGCATGCAGTGAGAAGCCGGGAGGAGAGCAGAGGCGGCCGCTATGTAGCGGAGACTGGCACCGGTAGTATAGTAATCCACGGTAGTACCGTCGTGTAAAATTTCTAGTATAGTAGCGACGGTTATGATTTGGCACCGCGGGGCACCGGGTATACCGTGGGTATCGTGCAACTCTAGTTGCCATGCTCTCTGGGAGATGCATTTCATTCCAAGAAGAGAAAAACCGAGAGGAAGAGACGGATGAACGTCATGAATG
This sequence comes from Larimichthys crocea, assembly GCF_000972845.2. NCBI lineage: Eukaryota > Metazoa > Chordata > Actinopteri > Sciaenidae > Larimichthys > Larimichthys crocea. The sequence goes on along the minus strand of NC_040018.1, from coordinate 28,903,901 downwards.
TTGCTGAATATCATTCAAACGTTCACATCAGGTGACTTCAGTTCATCAGGAACAAAAACAGTTCTTGCTGACGTATTACAAACAGAACAGTAGTTATAAACATGGCCTGACAGGTGACTCACTCATTGGACAGTTCTAGTGATGTCATCCTGCATCATCAGCGCTAAGTGGATCCACATGGGGAAAATAAAACCAAGACAAACAGATGGCACTTTACTGAGCAAGATGTGTTCAAAGAACTCGTCAACAGACAACTATGACCTGAACTGACCTGTCTGTCTGTCTGTCTGTCTGTCTGCAGCTTCTATTTGTGGACTTTCTGCTGACAGTATCTGTTCAGCACTATTGTGTCAGATTTGTCACAAAATCTTGGACAATTTCATACAATTATTCTCATTTGGTTTCTTGGCTTCTACATATAAATGCAGTGTTCATATAAACCCAGTGACAGCCTCAGCCTGGAGACTTTAGCAGCTGCACATCACAATGTGCTCCAGAGGTGCATTGCAAAGGCTGAGTACTGTAAAGCAATCCAGGCGCCCTCTACTCAAGCTGTGTCCTCCTGTTCCTCCTCAGGGATCTGGAGACATTTCCAGACAAGACAGGAAACCCTCCAGAGTGTTCTGGGTCTGATCCTTCCCAGTCGGATGTGTCTGGAATGCCTCCACAGGGAGGGAGGCAAACCTGATACCTGAACCAGCTCTGAGCTCCTGGGTGTCTGAGCTCTGCACCCTCGTCTGCCAGAGATGAACTCTGATGTACAAACAAGTCTAAAGGTATTTACACCTGTCCTGAGCAGCGACACTTGACATTGGGATGAAATCGCTGACACGACAGAGGGGTGAGATGTAATAAATCGCATAAATCTGGATAATGACGCACATTTTCACACTGTCTCACCGCAAAGGCGTACGCATGTTACACTCGGGTGTTCACGTCAATGTGACGGAAGTAGTTGTGCGAATAAAAGAATAAAACACAGAAATAGAGAGAGAGAGACGCCTACTTTCACACCTCCACACAGCAGGATCGACGCCTACACTGGATGTGTCCTGTAGAAAAAAACTGTGGGAGGTTTGTTTAGTCATACTCAGCCTCTGTTAATACAGCGGTACTGATCCACCTGTCAGCTCGAGCTCTGTTTGTTATCCGTACACAGAACCTGTGTTTCATTTTGAAAAAACCTGGCATGGACTGGAAGTAGCTTGGTGAAATGAAACACCCCGCTGCTCTGATAGCTCTGGATCGCTTCACTTCAAGACCGAAACAGTCGACACGAGGAGTCCGAGAGCTCTCACTGCACACTTGTTCAATTTAACGTTCATCGCCGTTTGTTTCGTTCAAACGCGCCATGATAAAACACTTCCCCTCTGTTCTCCTTACCATCATTTCTGCTGTTTTATTATCGTGGAGGAGACACCTGGACTTAAAGATGATGTATAAAAAATGAATGGAGTGAATAACAGTACATTCAGACTGACCTTTCCTGCAAAGCACACACACACACACACACACACTCTCCTCACAGTGTTATGAAATCCAACAGGACAACCAAAATCTATGAATTCATGATTCAAACAACAACATCTCAGGCTATTCCTGAAGCACATGAAATATTAAATATTCGCCTAAATACACTTGAGCACAGCACCTTGGAAATAACAGAAGGCAGGGGTCCCCAAACTTTTTTCGGTGCGGGCCACATCAACTTGCCTTTCTGTGATGGGGGGCCGGGGTCAGTCTATAATCGGAAATGATATCAGTCCCACCAGGATTTCGCGGCCTTTTTTGAAATAGTTGCGGCCTGAAAATCCCTGATGTTGCATGAGGTTTTCAAAAAAATTGCGGTGAAAGTTGCGGTGCTTTTTACATTTTTGTTGCGATTTTGTTGCGGGAGGAAGTGAAAGTTGCATTACATTGCGATTCGACAGTCGCGGAGAGGGCGCAGCGAGCACTGCCACGGACCCGGGAAGTGGCGAGGTCCGGGCAGGAGGGTGCTGTAAAGCTCGTGGCCGGAGGCACCTCCGCACCAAGCATTTCCAAGCCGACCCAGAGCCGGTCGTGGCGCACCGCCACGGAGGAAATGCGCCCGCGGAGGCCAGCCAGCGCCGGGGAGAGGTCCCACGAGGGGATCCTCCCGCACCGTGCGGCCGTCCCTGACCCACCGAGTTGAATCCCCCGGGCAGACTGCGCGGAAGTTGATCACGAGCAAAGTCACGTCGGAATATACCATTGTGTGAGGGGATGAAAATTAGCTAGTACTGTAAATAGTTCGTAAATAAGGTAGATTTTAATTAGAATGCCAAGCTTAATCATTAAGTGTGGATATTTTATAATAGGAAAATGAAAGGCCGTAGTTTGGAGACCCCTGATAGAAGGCGAAGCGAGAGGAGAGGAGCACGCAGGCCTCCGTCTCACCGCCACATCGCACTAACAGTGTCAGTGTGTCCGATGGGAAGAAAGCAGCGATTTCAACAAACACTGTCACGAGAATAAACACGACATGCCACCGACGTGTGAAAGACAAACAAATGCCACGCAGCTTGTTCCAACTATTGGCGGTAATGTTTCGAGATGTGCCCGCTGAGCGCTCTTTACAAAGATAACGAGGCCGTGGCAGCACAAAGCGCTGCTGTCGCGCCCACGCAGGTGGAGTTACTCTGGAACGATGTTCAGTTCAACGTGACGCCCACACCCTGACACGAGAGAGACGGAACGGGAGGAGTGTGTTCAGAAAGAGAACATCAACCTGGAGAGTGAAATAATATAAATATATTATCGACCAGCTGTTTCTGCTGCTCATTAACGGATGACCCTAATTATGTTGCATGTTTATGAAGTCAGGCAGGTGTCAGGGGTCAAACAGTTCATTGGAGAACATAAATGACTTCATTTGTGTTTGTTCATTATTAACTTGAGTGCACAAATTTCTAATTGTAGAGTATAAATAATTGTTTTCACCTCAGGCGCTCTCTGTACATGTTTTATATTATTATATATTATATTAGATTGCAGTAGGCCACTCATGTGACTGCTTTCAATAAATGATGTGGAAAAACAATGAATACTAAATATTGAGGGAAAATGGAATAGCAGTTAAATGATCATGAACATTCTGCCTGACATGAACCGCTTCGTTTGGACATGTGAATGAAGGACAGTGTGTAGTTTTTATTTCAACACTGCAGCACACAGGCAGAAAAAAAAAACATTTGAAAATGTCATAAAACCTTTTTTCCCTCGATAAAAAAAAGATAATATGCAACACTGTTTCAATCAACTCAGTAATAAATATCCTGTCCGTGTATGAATCAGTCGGTGTCCACATGTACAAAGATGTGACTGACAGGCAGCAGTGAGGGCACTGCAGCACACTCTGATGGAAATGAGCTCCATGCTCCGGCTGCTCACAGACCGGCACAAGTTTGGCGGTGGCAGCTGGCTGTCGCACCGGACTCACCAGCAGCACTATTTACCACCGACACCGAGCTTGCTCACTGTATTATTAGGCGACTAAATGGTCCCATTTCTGACTGAGCGTAAGACATTTAAACAGGCTGGAAGTGTTTGTCTGTGACTGGAATGGAAAAATAAACATTCAAAATCAACTGACCAAACAAAATAGGAAAAAAAAACGCTGTAGATAAATCACATTTCTTACTGAAGAGTCTGAAAAATGTCACTGCACAGCACGACATTCGAAGTGTATTTATCAGAGCAGATGGAGAAGTGCATCACGTTGACTCTATGGAGTCAAATCATGATAATACAATAATAATTCTTCATATTCAACATGAACCAAATGATGAGAAGTGATGATTCACGTGATGAGAAGGTTGCACTGTGATCTCAGCGGGATGACTCCATGTGCTGATGACAGCTGAGAGCAGGAGGACCTGGACCCGTGGTGTCACCGGGTTTAACAGAATCCAGCATCAGTGCACACGCACTCTGTGTATGCACATTGACTAATACAACAGTGACACCACTGCCCCCTACTGCCACGGACGGTCACTGCAGATGTTCAGCTCAGAGTTGTCATCTTATGTGTTCTACCAACAGGAGATGACCTGATGACCTGGACCTGCCCTGATCTTTAACCTGGAGGTGGTGTTATATCATCTGGCATTTGATTTTGCCACTATTGCTTATCTCCTGTCACGCTACAGTAACACACTGACACACCTCTGGGGTAGTATACTTGTATTTCAGAGCTAAGCAGCAGAGCAGAGCAGCCAAATTTACTGGCACTGTGACTCCACACCTTCCATTTAACACCTTGTTAACGACACAGGAATCAATAAAAGTATGTAAATAGTATCCCTGATTTGTAAAACTGTCCGGGGACTCACACTGCTTCTTTTTAAAAAGTGTGGATAACGTCAATATTATTCCTGACTGCTGAGGCAGCAGAGTGTTGATGCTGGATGCAGAGCCAGGTGAGAAGTGGCAGTCGCTGACATCTCAGGTCAAAACAGAGCAGATGAACTCGGGGATCTCTTGGATTTAGGTTCAAATGTGTCATGAACCAATGACAGCATGGACACCCTGGAACAAAGTTGTATTGTTCAACATCTCAGATGATCCCCATAAATGCTCATAAAACCTCCCTCAGGAAATCTGTGTCAACAGTCATTCTTATATCGTAACACTCTAACACTTGATTCAAACTTCAGAAACAACAAAAACTCACAACAAAATCTTGGTTTGTCTTTCCACTGTTCCAACAATTGATTGAAAGAAACCTTTGCCTCGCCTGCATCACCCTGTCCAGGTTTGTTTGGCTGTACCTAATGCGTACATACCGTACATCTGTTTGTGCTACACCTTTAGTTAGCGACTCCACATGGCTTTTAATAGGGCTGGACAATGAGCCCAAACACAGCTCAAAGCTTTGCAAGGACTACTTAAAAACCAAAGAAAGACCAAAGACCGTCATTAACTTTCAGTCACCTGACCAGTCAAGTCATGACAGCATGAGTTATCAGGTTTTACACCAACTTGTGGAGTCCATGCCAGCGAGAGTGCATGCTGACATTAAATAATCCGATAGATTATACCAAGATTATACCCTGAATGGTTTAGCTCCCCAATATATTTCTGATCTCTTGGTTCCATATCCTGCCCCCAGAGCTCTCCGGTCATCATCACATCGGCTCCTCTCAGTCCCCAATTCGCCCCTAAAAACTAAAGGCGACCGTGCCTTTTCTGTAGCTGCCCCCAAGCTCTGGAATAGCCTACCCCATAACATAAAGTCCTCCCCCACTATTGACATTTTCAAATCCAGTTTAAAATCTTACCTCTATGATCTTGCTTTTACCTGAGTCTGAGGCCGCACTATTAAGAATCATTTCCGCCCTGATTGTAAAGCACTTTGGGTCAACTTCTGTTGTTTTTAAATGTGCTCTATAAATAAAATTGACTTGACTTGACTTGAGATAATCTAAAATTCATGTACATATTTCAAATATTCAACTTTTCACTACAATTGTTCAGCTGATAGTTTCATTTGGAATGAGCACAACAGCTTTCCATTCAAAACAAGTATCTTCACTAGTAATCTCAGACAGTATATGATGACATTATAACAAGGTGACAGGTACATTCTTTAGTGTCACATAAAAAAAAAATAGATTGAGAACAAAATAACCAAAAATAACAAAATAAAAAAATAGGTTTGTGGGTGGGTATGAAGAACTTACTTGACGTTGGTGTTGGTGCAGATGATGTACTCTATCTCATCAGAGTATGGGTTCTGGAAGGTGAAGCTGCTGGTCCGGATCAGCATCCACTCCCTGTTCTTCATTCGGAAACGATACATTACGGACAGAACCTGACCCTTCAACTTCACCACCTGCAGAGGAGAGAAAACACTGTTTCTAACATGTATTCATTATCCAGCTGGGTCTACTCTGAAAACTCGATGACCATTTCCAGTGTGTTCACCTGACAGCGAAACACTGAATTAGTTGTAAGCATGAATGTATAAAACTGATGCACATAGGCACTGATGTCACCATAGGGAGATATTTCTCAACCATCTGTGAACAGATTTATTTGACTTGTCAGCTTACTGCTGGATTATTGTCTTCATAGTTGTATATTTAGGGATTTATTTGGTAAGTCAACACCAGAAGAACAGTCGTCCCTGAACCAAGAAAATAGGTTTTACAGCTTCACCTGGCTGGAGGGAGAACATTACATTACATTTTAATAACTATGGTTTCTAGGTTTCAGCTCTATTACATGCTCTGTGTAGCAGAGTTAGTACCAATACTGTGCTCCTGAATGTCCTCGTATTAACCAATCACTCTGCTGGGCTGTCAGAATGAGTAATGAAATCACTGCCCTTCTTCCCAATGTGAAATAGATCCAGAATGACTAAGAAACTTCTGAGGATGATCGCAGACATGGAGAACTTTTCAGTCACACAGACAGCCGGGACCACAGAACAGACAAGGAGAGGGAGGAGGAAGTGTGTTTAGCCATGAATTCAAAATAAAGCTGTTTTGCTGATAAATAGGTCAATAGGCAGTCTCTCTGACTACAAAACAGATCAAATAAACTAGATAACGAGACCAAATAACCTAGATAACCAGAAGAAATAAACTAGATAACCCGACCAAATAAACTAGATAACCAGAACAAATAAACTAGATAACCCGACCAAATAAACTAGATAACTAGAACAAATAAACTAGATAACCAGATCAAATAAACTAGATAACCACAACAAATAAACTAGATAACCAGGTCAAATAAACTAGATAACCAGATCAAATAAACTAGATAACCAGATCAAATAAACTAGATAACCAGAACAAATAAACTAGATAACCAGAACAACCAGAACAAATAAACTAGATAACCAAAACAACCAGAACAAATAAACTAGATAACCAGAACAAATAAACTAGATAACCAGATCAAATAAACTAGATAACCAGAACAAATAAACTAGATAACCAGAACAACCAGAACAAATAAACTAGATAACCAAAACAACCAGAACAAATAAACTAGATAACCAGAACAAATAAACTAGATAACCAGATCAAATAAACTAGATAACCAGAACAAATAAACTAGATAACCAGAACAACCAGAACAAATAAACTAGATAACCAGAACAACCAGAACAAATAAACTAGATAACCAGAACAACCAGAACAAATAAACTAGATAACCAGAACAACTAAACTAGATAACCAGAACTAATAAACTAGATAACCAGAACAACTAAACTAGATAACCAGAACAAATAAACTAGATAACCACATCAAATAAACTAGATAACCAGAACAAATAAACTAGATAACCAGATCATATAAACTAGATAACCAGATCATATAAACTAGATAACCACAACAAATAAACTAGATAACCACAACAAATAAACTAGATAACCAGAACAACCAGATCAAATAAACTAGATAACCAGATCACATAAAATAGATGAATTGTGAATATTACACACTGTCATGTGACTTGTAAGAGAATTGCATTTGACCCACTTATAATCAAAATAAACTCTATTGGGGATTGAGAAGGCTAAAGAGTTGACAGGTGCAAAAAGCATATTCTGTGAAGCTAATCATTCAGCACTCCTGTCAATCCAACCAAACTCAAAGATACTTGATGAAGCAGCGTGTCTGCTAAGAGACAAGCTACTAGTAGAATATACTTGAATAACAAAAGTGTTGATGGATGGTCATTTGTGTATGAACTGGATGAGAGACAGAGGTTTCCACAGGGAGCAGAGAAGAAAAACATTCCTGGTGTTGGTGAAATTTACCACCAAGCTGCTAAGAGTGACAAGTGTTTATCGGATCCTGTGATGTGTTGTGCGGTATCTGTGGAGGGGAGTGATATGGAAGAGTTGGTGATCCAGAGTGATATGCCAGCTCTGGATTGATAAAAATACAGATAATACACAGATTTCATTTTTGATATGTGGACCAGCATGTTTATTGTTGGTTAAATTTAAGTATTGTGTGTACTCAGCAAAATAATTGAAAGAAGTGAATTTAAAGGACCACCACCTTGCAACAGCACTAAGTGAAAGGTGAAACATCATGCTGGGTCGATCTGTGTCACTTTCAAAAGTTTAACTTTTATGCATATTATATCAATAATTTAAGCATATCAACCTAATAGTAATAAGAACAAAATGTGGATGATACATATTTTATTTAATTTGTTAATGAATCTGAATCATTATTATTTCATTTTCAGGTTGTACGTATAGATTGTGAATATTAATTAAAACAGACTGATAACAGATTAAATATTTGGATGCAGTTATTTTAAATATTTTATGACTCTAATTAGAAAGGATGTGATCCTGGAGCCACTTCTTTTTTACTTTCGTACTAAATGAATATCTGCACTTATTTTCAGCCTCAGCCTTACTTTTCAAAATTGAAATTATTTATCATCTTCCAGTCAGGCTATTGTGTTCTTTACATTTCACTTTTAACTGCTGCTGTGCTTCTACTTTGTCTCATCTCATTACTTCATGCTTCTGATTCTATCTCACAACGTAGCGATTAACAAGCTGTGAGGCTCAGTGTTAACAGAGACTTCATGAGACCGGTTATTATCCAGGATCACCAGTGTTCAGTGAAGCTGGTGACCCCAAAAGTGTGAACCCAGAAACCAGAACCATTCCTGTGCCTGTTTGTATGTTCATAGAGATGAATCCACACAGGTCCTCCAGGTCATCAGCCTGAGATGACCAAGCGTTCCTCTCGTGGTTTGTACACTATGTAACAATCTCCCACTGGGGAGCGGATCAGCCAGGGGAGGCTCACATCGGAATTTGTCTCGCTGTGAGTTATTTCAAAGTTCATTAATTCATTCGCCTCCTGACTAAATGAAAATGCAGTTTCTAGACGAGTATGGGAATATGTCTGACTATACTCTGGTCTTACCTGTTGGAAACTTTCTCTCAAGTGACTCTGGTCCTCAGGATGGCAGAACTCCAGAATATCTTTCCCCAGCAGGTCCTGCAGGACAACACGGCAGTCAGTTGTGAAATAAAGAGTTCACTTTACTGAGGAAATAAACACATTTCACATTGCAGGTTGCACCCTACTGTCTTCTGTTAACTTAACTATTAGTCAGCAACAGATCTTTAAAATGTAGTAAGCAGTAGTAGTAGTAGTACCATTGTAGTAATGGTGGTAGTACTTGTAGTAGTAGTTGTAAAAGGTACACACTAAACAATTTCCAAATTAAAGATGCTACTGGAGCCTCAGACTAATATTGCTAACAGATGAAGCTGAATTGTTTTGTCATTTTGTGGTAAATGAACCGCCGTGACTTCCAACTCTCTTTCTGTTTTCTGTTTCCATCTCATTCTGAAATGAGACGAACCGTCTCTCCGAGATATGAAACGCAGGTTTCGCTGAAGTGAGAAAATGAGTCAAACGCCGAGTGCAGACCTTAAAGGTGAGAGGCAACTGCGAGTGTTGTAACACGAGTGATATCACAAATGAAATGCCAGCTATCTCGTTTGAAAAACAAAGATAAATCTGTGTCAGTGAAAAACAATCTGCAGGAAAACAACGAGTGAAGTTTGCTCTTTCCAAACGGGGACGTGTTTGTTATGAATGATAATGCGAGATGAAAAAATAATTCTTTGACTCAGTTTGTTCTCGTTGAGTAATGAGCGAGTCGCTCCGGCCACAGGAATGTGTTTGACATACCAGAGCACGCAACCAATGTTTTTCATCCCGCTCTGCTTATTTCCACTGTCAACACAGTAACTCAGTGCATCGCTGATAATGCAAAGTATTTCTAAGTCATGCGATTTGCTCCTCATGTGGAACATGGGGAGTTCATCTGAGAGCATCGCGTGACTGGGTAATTGTAACAGAGCTTCAGTGAATGAACTTAAGGTTAGTGTGCTTTGTTTCACATATGAAGCCTCTGAAAACACACAGAGGAGCCTGCTACGTTTATTATATATTTGAATTGAATATATTTTGGAACCGATCACTTATTTCATTATGAGAGGATTACTATCATGTTCAAGGAACAAGTAAAGGTTGGTCAGGTAAGAAACGTCGAGCAGAAGTCCAGGTGCCCGTACCCTGTTAGTTTACATGGTAAATTAAACATTATTCATATTCCATCCTTTGATTACTTCTTCTTTCATTTGATCGCTGCTGAGTCACCGAAAAGGTTTCGCAAGCCAGGAAGGGGAGAGGATCGCGCCTTCGAGCAACTGGAAGTCTTTTAATTTGAAACAATTGTTCAGGAGGTTGAGTTTCGCCGATGACAGAAGCAACCCAACAAACGTCTTTTTTAAGTTTTAAAGAGGGTGGAATTAATTAGCGAATATTTGTGTTTAAAGAAAACAGTTTATTCTGAATCCATCAGGACAACAAGTAAACATGGGAAAGTGTTGAGTTTGTATCAATAGCAAACTTAAACAGGAGCAGATCAGAAAACATCAAACTGAAATCCGATGGAATATTCATGAAAATGAGGAACATTAGGAGTGGATAATAAACTCTGAGCATGTTTCAAATCATGTCCAGCATATTCCACTTTAAAACAGAAACATTCATCACAAGCTCAACAAGGAAAGTTCTCCGTCATGAACTACGCACAGATGTTTGTCGCATGAAACCTAAAAACAGATAACACTACCGTCTCCGTTATGAATCGTGAAACGAACCTGAGGCTGATAACCGATGACGTTGATGCAGCGTGGGTCGACGAAAGTGATGACGCCGTCGGAGTTGTGACGCGACAGAAACTCTGTGGGCACTGACAGGCCGTTCATATCCATGGAGACGGGAGAGCTGGTCACCTGAGAGACGGCACACACACACACATTGAGAACAGGGTTCAGCCAGAGGGACTAAGACAATTAAGAAAGGAAATGGAGAGCTGGAGCACAAATAATACTAAGACTGGCATCACAACTATCCATGCTCAACCAAGCACAGTGGCATGGTGTCGACAACTCACTGACGCTGCATGTTGTAGTTCAGTTAGAGTTTTAGTTTAGTTTCAGTGGACTGGCAGACGTTGAGATTAAAAACAAAACATTTGTGATGAATTAATAGCGGACAGTGCAGAATTCATCATAGACTTTTGCTGCAGTTTTATAATAGTGTTTACCCGTCAAGTATGAGGGAAGGAAATGAAAATGAGATTGAACAGAACAGAAAATAATGTCCTGATGAAATAAATAAATGAAAATACCAAAAAATAAATGAGCAACTCAAAGAGACGGTAATTGATTGAATGAATATGAATAATAACAAGATAGTCCTTGGAGTCTGAGACATTTGGAGTGAAAAGGTCAAATTGAATTCACCTCAGTTTGAACTGATTCCAAAAGCTTTCCTCCACTTCTTCATTTGTGTTCAGACAAAGAGTAAATCCACCTAAAATCCATGTCACCTGTCTATTTTGAAGAATCTAGTTTGGCATTATAGACTTTTTTCGGAACCAGAAGTGACCATATTTGGACAAAAGCGTGTAGCTGGTTGGTGACTGGGGTTGCAGTATTCTCAAAGTTGGAAACTTTCGATGGGAATTAACGAGAATTTATGGGAATAAACAGGAATAAACTGAGGATTTACAAACTTGAAGGTTGGCCCTTAACAGGGAACTTAAATATAGTTGTTAAAATATGTTGGCCCTTAACAGGGAACTTAAATATAGTTGTTAAAATATATATCATAGCATAATCTTGACTGAAACAACCAGCTTTCATGCAGGTACTCTTGAATATCTGCTCTTCCTCAATCATATGCACACAGCACACTGCTTACTGCAGGGCTGTTGAGGCCACGCCCCCTACCTGCACAGGTGATTTCTGTACCTGGACTACACTGTGGAGCCCAGAGCACACAGAGACTACTAAAGACACACATTTGAGCTTGTTAACTAGATAATATTGTTTAATAAAATAATTCAAACTTGATAAAGTTCTACTTACAAATAAATCTGTTGAATTATTTTGCATTGATGTTCACATGGAGTTTCTGATTTGGAACATTCCCAAAATTCCTGAGCTTAACTTTCCAGGGAAAGTTTCCAGAAAGTGTCTGGAAATTTTCTTTGCTGAAAAGATACTTTCCAGTGCTTTGCAACCCTTATTAGTGACGTACTGTGAGTTGGGTGGGTTGAGCTTCTTGTGTCAGTTCAACATTTGAGAAGAGAAATCTGCAGAACAGAATCTGGATTCATATTTGATCAGCACTGCCTAGTCTGAGCACTGAGAATGACTGAATGAGATATCCACGCCCTAAAGCACATCCCACTTCATCATCTATTGTACTCTGAATTGAAACCTCATTTACAAAGACCATGAACCAATGAGAAACTGTGAATTGAGGTCATAAATAATCAAGAATTATTTCGCCCTGGGATTATTGAAGTATTTCTGATTCAGATTCTGATTAAATCAAGTGAGAAATACAGTCATTTTTACGTAAGACTCAATACAATTGGACTTTTTACAGCCGACTTTTACAACATTTTTCGCAATGGCTTCACTTTTCAGAGCTGTAGCTCTGTCCACTAACATATCCCGTCAGTGGTTCGGACACTTTTCTTCAAAATATGAATTCACAGCTGGTCCAGTTTTCTCCTCCTTGAAGCACAGACTCAGGTGGAAGCAGCATATTTAGTCATAATGTGCTGAAATGATTGTGATGATAAGTGGATGATCCTGGAGGAGCTTTCAAAAGCTTCTATGGACATTTTATGATTTATAATTCTAAAAGTTTTTGTGTTTCATGCTGGAAAAATGGTTCAAATAACTGTCAGCACGCACCTGCAGTCTTCCGATGGCCACTAAGCAGTATTTTCCAGTCTGACCTGCCTCTGTGTCTTCATCTGGTATAGTCATACCTGAGGAGAAGAATGACGGAGAGAGAGGTGTGTGAAACATGAGTGCCATTTAACAGACATTTCTCACAAAGTGTAACCACTTATTTTTCCATTTGCTACTTGAACTTTGCAGCAGTGAGAGGTAATCTACTGGCTGACACAGCCACTGCTCCTCTACCATGATTTACGAGTTATGTTTTTACCATTAGGCCTCTGCCCTGCAAGATAGATTTCATCCACAATACCAGACTCGTTCAAACGGATATTCAAACTCGCTCCTTGCTGTCAAATAATACAAATAATTCAGCCAAAGAGGAGGAGAGACAGAAAGACCCAGACAGACAAATCAATTCCATTTAGATGGCACCTCTCCCATCAAACATGGCGTGTCTCTGAGAGTTTCAGTCACAGCAGCAGTGCCACCGTGCATCAAATCAATCAGAAATCGTGCTCGTGCTGTTTTTCAGCGACTGAAGCTGGGCGAGGCAGCTTCTGGCTTTACTTTACGTTCAATATAAATCACATTTCTCACACGATCATGCTGGAATACGAGTGCTTTTATTAAGCCAAGGAAAAAAGATCGTGGAAAACGTTTTACATTTGAACTGAAAAACATTGATGAAGTGGTTTTAATTAGACATGTTCCTCTGCCTGTCCCAACAACACAAACTTTGCATGACACACTGTGATGTGACAGAGAGAACTCACAGCAACATGTCTGCAAAATACATCTTCAACCACCTCTATTCAAAAGTGAGACAAGGTTGAGACCACTGATATGTAAGGTCAGCACAATGCTGTTAAGAGAAGAGTATTAATAATAGGGTCCCATGGAAACTTTCCAGGGGAATTAACAGGGATTTATGGGAATAAACAAGAATAATTTACAAAATTGAAGGTTGGCACTTAACAGGGAACTTAAATATAATAATAATAATAATGAATAATCTTGATTAAAACAACCAGACTTCATGCAGGTACGCTTGAATATGTTTTTTCTTTCAAATTGTTTTATTTTGCATGTCTGCAAAACATTGCAAACAAATGTTTATGTTTCGATATGATACAGTTTGTTTAAATTATCCACAATTCACAGTTAACTCCCATTAATTTCCATAATTCCAATTTCCAATTTGGAATATTTCCAAAATTCCCAAGCTTTACTTCCCATGGAAAGTTTCTGATAGGTTTATTGAAATTTCCCGGAAACTTTCCGCCCCTTTGCAAGAGTTGCACATGATCGAGGTTGAAGATACATTCTATATAATGCATGCTGGTGATGCAATGCACGTTTCTGTCACCGCTTTCATGAGAAAAAGAAGAAGAGGAGAGCCACACACCTCACCGCCTCACACCGTGCCAGCTGGACATAAACCTCCCCATAAAAGATATAAAAGAAAACTACAGCGGTTGGGAATCCAAATAGCAGTTAAGTTATGGAAACACTGTGGCTGCAAGCCATCCAGCACCACAGTGAGTTCGCTCATGTGTGGCGGCACTTGAAAACATTTGCTTTATCCACACAGCGCCCTGACCACACCCCCCAACTATGCATGTATGCATCGGTTCAGGTGAAACTTGAACTTTTGGATGTTTTTTTTCCCACCATCAAACTTGCACAGAGCTGAAGTGTCAGAGGAAAAGGAGATCGGAGCGCAGCATGAATTTAAATCAGTTGAATACAAAACAAATTCAGCCGTAATCCGTTCGGGTCTGGTGAGGCCGCCGCTCTTCAGTCTCTTCAATCTGGTAGAGTTCAGCAGTGAGCAAGGTTCTCCTCTAATGAACAGTGTAATGTCAGTGACACATACGTGCACATTTTACTGTGACAGCTGTTGGGGCGCACGTATAATGTTTAACCTTGTTTCCAAACACACAAAGCAATGTGGAGCTTGTTTGACTTGGACTGTTAGATGATCACATTTGAGGGATCTTTGCAAAAAAAGTGTGTTTTTATAAACAAAGAATATCAGTATCGGTATCAGATGGGCTCTGCTCGGTAAAAAACCTGACTCTAAATGAAGTTTCCTGCAACCCGGCCAATGTTTTATGAGGAAGGAAAAGCAGTTAGTGTGTTTGTCAGGCCTCAGGTGAGTAACACTGAGTGTAAACAGAACTTTCCACAGGGCACTATTAAATAGGGTTAGATGTTGATTCAGACTCAACGCTCCCTGTGGCTGCCTTTCAAAGTAAAAGCCCGTTCACTGAAAAGTTTCATTTGAAAGTAGCTCGACAGTTAAAGACAGAGTTCAGGTGGGGTTAAGAAGCACGGGCTGAGCATAGATCCACTGTTTTTGGAGTCATGCTAGAGATCTCACAATCTGCTGCACTGATTCTCTTCTTATATATCTATAACTACAAACTACAAAACAGTTTTACGATGACCTTCAAAAACGTATATATATATACATAATTCAATGTATAATTCCTGGGAAACATCCAGTCCATCCAAAGATGACAGGGAAGAGTCTATAAAAAGCAGACGTGTTATTTTGTCCAAATTCTTGACCAGTTAAAAGATTAAAAACAAAAACCATGACTCCGTCCTCCTCTGCGGTCACATTCCTCTCTCCTAACACACTTCAGTCAGCACAAGCGCTCAATGTGCAACGTATTTGTGTCTGCGGCGCGTGTCTCTGTTATCCATCTGTTATTTATGAGTGCTATCCTCGCCTGATAACCGTTTGCCAGCAGTATTGTGTCCACAACATTCCAGAGGAGTATTTTTAGTGCGAGGAAGTGAACTATGTGCCGGTAAACTCAAAGCACATATGGTCTATGTCTGTGTGTGTGTGTGTGTCTGTGTGTGTTTGTGAGTTATACCTAGAAATATTCCACATGACCTTAAAGTTCTGAGTGGGGAATTAGTCGCGTTTTACTTGATGTTGTACAGTTCCATCACCTCACTTCACCTCCTAGACATCAGATTTGGTGCATTCCAATCCCCCGTCTGTGTAAACACCGCACAGTGTGTGTTGAAGTCACCGAGTGCATCTGAGGACTGGTGTATTGTCAGAACTGGTGCTGAGGCTGAGATGTACATTCAGTTAGTATACAGTGCTCAGAGAGGAGGGCAGGGAGGCAACTACATGACTAATTATAAAAACATCAGAATCATTTACACAGCACCGATGAATCCTCATGTAATCATGTTGCATATTAAACTGTAATCTATACAACAAGTAGGTCCGACCAAGCAATCTGATTGGTCAACTAGACGTTTAGAATGTGCTCAAATCAGCATGACTGCACACCTGACTCATAACTAAAATTATTATATCTCCACATTGTCACATCCTGAGAATATAGAACATGTAAACAAATATGAAAAGTGCACTGGAAGTCAACTTTAATAGAGTAATACATCTGAATTTATAATTTCAGCTTTCTTTAATGAATATTCTGTGTTATGAGCTGTTAGACCACCTCGTTAATACAGGTATGGACCTCGTTAATACAGGTGTGCACCCCATTAATACAGGTGTGCACCCCGTTAATACAGGTGTGCACCTCATTAATACAGGGGTGCACCTCATTAATACAGGGGTGCACCTCTTTAATACAGGGGTGCACCTCTTTAATACAGGTGTGCACCCCGTTAATATAGGTGTGTACCCGTTAATACAGGTGTGCACCTCGTTAATACAGGTGTGCACCTCGTTAATACAGGTGTGCACCTTGTTAATACAGGTGTGCGCCTCTTTAATACAGGTGTGCACCCCGGTGCACCCCGTTAATACAGGTGTGGACCCCGTTATTACAGGTGTGCGCCTCTTAATACAGGTGTGCGCCTTGTTAATACAGGTGTGCGCCCTGTTAATACAGGTGTGCGTCTCGTTAATACAGGTGTGCGCCTCGTTAATACAGGTGTGCGCCTCGTTAATACAGGTGTGTACCCCGTTAATACAGGTGTGTACCCCGTTAATACAGGTGTGGACCTCATTAATACAGGGGTGCACCTCTTTAATACAGGTGTGCACCCCGTTAATATAGGTGTGGACCTCGTTGATACAGGTGTGCGCCTTGTTAATACAGGTGTGCGCCTCTTTAATACAGGTGTGCACCTCTTTAATGCAGGTGTGCACCTCGTTAATACAGGTGTGCACCTCATTAATACAGGTGTGCACCCCGTTAATACAGGTGTGCGCCTCGTTAATACAGGTGTGCGCCTCTTTAATACAGGTGTGGACCTCGTTAATACAGGTGTGTACCTCTTTAATACAGGTGTGGACCTCTTTAATACAGGTGTGCACCTCGTTTGTGTGCAGTGTGAAGTTCACAGATTGAGGAGCCAAATGTGTCCATGGAAAAAAAAGCAGATATCTTAGTCACTACAAGACTGAACTAGCAAAGCAGTTTAGTGTTTCTATGTGCACTATTTATTCAGTTTGGGAAACTCCACAATCTCCTTATGCTTTGACGGGACTAGAAACCGTCTCCGTTTCTAGGTCGTTACTAAGGTGCGGGCTACTTGCTGGAGTAGTGAACTGTGTTCCATTACATATAGGAGTACTCTGCTGTGACTGATTGTTTTGCAGGTATTAGTCAGACCCCGTGTATCTCCATAGAAACGAAGATCAGAACAGAAACAGTGAGCAAAGCAATTTTTATTTTGAGAGCAAATCGCCCCAAAACATGAATATATTTCGATTATACATTTTATTTAAGTTGGTAATTGTTGTATAACCGCAATATTACACTCAAGGGTGAGCTTTAACGTATTATTAGGTGATGATCCCGTTTGTTTATGTAGGTCACATAGAAGCTGTTTCATAACCAGTTCAAATCTCCTTTATTTTGGACGAATCACACAGGAAGGCTTCGGGTTCCGATTTGGAGAACAGTCAGTACTCCAAACCAACAATGTGTCAGTCTGTCTCAATGCTTCCTGACCATCCATCAGCCGTTTATCCCATCTAAAGATATAAATCTTCAAAGATAAACAGACTGAATTAAAATAAGGCTCAGTTATTTCCTAAAACATTTGGTGACTGTATTTTTGTCAGTGGCATCATTGTGTGGAGGGATGAGTTCACATTTGGAGCCCCGTCGAGTTATTTCCAGCACCAGGACGCGTGATCCCAATTAATATACACACTATACGTTTATTTTTTTACTGGAAACATCATTAAGAAGCTGACCCTCATTTATAATGATGTCGAGTACCATGTTACCCTGGCTCTAATTAAACTACAGTGTGCGTGTTCATGCTAATGAAGGAACATGCTGCCCGGTGCTACAGCGTAGCTCACTGATGTGTTTTTAATGGAGCTCTGTTGCACAGTGGAATAAAATACATCAGGTTTTGGATGCACGCACAATACTTACAGATACGTTCATTGAATCGTTTGAATAAAGAATATCACCAGACATATGCTTTAAATATAGATCTTGAAGGACAGCGATCCCAAACGTGGATTTGTTGTAGCCAAATTGACCAGCGGGGAGAGTGTATTAGCGGTAAAGCAGTAAATTAAATTAACTTTCTTTGTCTGGGTAGCAGAGTTTGGATTTCTGTGTGCAGGTCAGTGAGACGAGAGACCAATTATCAGAGATCTCTGAGAAATGTCTTCTGATATTTTTTATCACAGTGAAATAACAATCGTGTATCCTGGCTGACCACATCTGCTGGAGCTAACCACAAACCTTTTGCAGCCAAGTTTCAAATCAACAGGGAGTGTTTCATTGTCCAAAGATAGATTTCAGAACTAATTTCAGGGTGTGGATTGGAAAACATTGTGCGAGCGGTAATTTTCCCAAAATCCACTACGCGTTAGTAAATGCGACGAGCGCTGCCCCGCAGCTCCATTTTAGGACATAGAGTGATATTTAGAGACAGTGGATCAATCAGAGGCAAAATGTGAGCTGTATGACTCCGCTTACAGAGCGGACAGGTGGGAGCAGAGAGGAGAGTTCCTGGCAGGAGAGGCGTACGCCTGTTGTTACAGCAAACATCCAAACTGTCAGTTGGGGAAATTCATCAACGGAAAGACAGGCTGCAAAAACACTCCACAGCCAAAAAGACAAAGATGTGAGATGTTTGCTTTGCTCTGCCGCTCCGCTCACCACACACCCTGGATAGAGGCCAGAACCATGCGGGATTTGTGGTTGAATCCAGGTCCGGGTCCACAGCTGTGCAGCTGCTTTAGGTTAGACCGGGCCACACTCGCTCTGAGCAGGGGGACTCGAGCGGTGAGGTGACGTTTGGGTTTAAAAGCAGTGATCGAGACAAGAACATGGAGAGTGTGTGTGTTTGTTTACCTGCAGGGGGCCACGCTTTGATGTAGCCAGTGCAATGCACCACAGAGTACTGAGCCTCTCCTTCTTTTGACGGTCCAAGGCCATTCCTGTCCATCACACACACACACACAGAGCAGCATGTCAGGAACTCAGATACAGCTGTGGTAGGTCTCAGCAACAATACAGGCCCTCTTAGACTGTATATTAAGGCAGTAATGCTAAGCTATTATCTCTGATTATCTGACTATGCCTCAAAAATACATCTGTATATGGATTAAAATGTCTGTTTTTACCAATAAACTCCGCAGGGCATTGTTCTGGTCTATTCTTTGCACTGGACCAGGAGCATTTTCCTGCCAAGCTTTGTTACATTTTTTCCTCTTTTGTCTATTATACGTTTTATTTTGAAAACCGACTATTCCCTTTCTATGTCTTGACCTCGACTCGCTGTGGCTCTTCTGGTGGAATCACGAGCATTGTCTAGAAGCGGCGTCCAGTGGAATTTACAAGCCTTTGTCTGCGAGTCTGAACAGAGAAACTGAAAGCAGGAGATGAGAAGAGTTTCTCTAAATATGGGCTGTATATAATGGGAGCAGGTCCAGATGATTGTAATGATGGTCTGAGGTTTCTATGACAATAAATGAGAGAGCTTCTGACAAACAGGCTCCATTGTTTATTTTAAAAGACTAAAAAAAAAAAAAAAGTCTGTTTGAAGTTTTGATGAAAGAAAGAGGAAGCTTGGTCGTGGCGTGTGGAGAATAACTGCACACGTGTTTTTTTGTGTATGTCGTGAGTATGGTCCATGATGAGCCTATTTAAATATGACAAAGATGCTTGCATAATATTTGACATCTGGTACGTGAGACGAAGCTTTGGCACCGCTGGAGAACTGTTCTGATTACAATCATAGCATGTGATGGATTTTACAACTTGTTTTGTCCATTTCAGACAGTCCAACAGCTGCAGCACAGCCAAATATAGCACTATCATGTGCTGTGCATATGTGCTCACATCAGCTATGTGAAACATTTTACTGGATATTCTGACATTTCCATCCACTCGTGGTCTGACGACTGTTGGGGTTCACCGTAAGTTCATGTTCCCTTCTTATAGGAGTGATCTGACAGCTGAGGGATCAGACCAGCTCCTTCGGTTTGTGATGATCATTTAGATTTAAACTGGAGGTACGGCAGCGTTCACATGAACCTCCTCCGCTCCGTCTCTCTTTAGAATAACAAACATTTTTAGGGACTGATAGCAGGTGGACGGTTTATGCCACACAGAATTATCGAAACTGAATTTAAGATGCAGCTCGTGTGCATGTGTGTCTGTCCAGTCTTAAATATGAAATAAACATTGTGTTGGCTTGGCGCCTATTCAATTGTTAAAAGTTTCAGATGTACATTATGACAGAAGTCTATGAGGATAAGAGACGAGACACCTATGGCTAACCTCTATTTAAACCCCTTCCTGACAGGCGAGCATGACCTAACATGTATTATGTCTTCTAGTTTCATATGAGCTCCCTTTAGCCTCCGGGAGACAGTAATGTCAGCCAGTGTATATTATGACAGCACTGGTTATTATGCTATACATAGGAAACGGCTACAAGCTCTTTATTTTTCAGTATGTCTCCTTTACAAAAAATCTTTATGACAACATCTGGCAGCAACTGGATCTAAAGACTTATGATTGTTATCATTACATTTAATTCATGTTTTGAACTGCTGACTGTTAACACAGACTGGAACACACTAGTGCAGGGGTCCCCAAACTGTTTTCGGTCTATAACCGGAAATGATATCAGTCCCACCAGGATTTCACGGGCCTTTTTTGAAATAGTTGCAGCCTAAAATCCCTGATGTTGCATCAGGTTTTTAAAAAAATTGCGGTGAAAGTTGCGGTGCTTTTTACATTTTTGTTGCGATTTTGTTGGGGGAGGAAGTGAAAGTTGCGTTACGTTGTGATTCGACAGTCGCGGAGAGGGCGCAGCGAGCAATAAGTCCACGGCCCCAGGAAGCGGCGAGGTCCGGGCAGGAGGGCGCTGTAAAGCTCGCGGCCGGAGCCGTGAGCCACCTTTGCCTCCGAGCCTTTCCAAGCCGACCCAGAGCCGGTCGCGGCACACCGCCACGGAGGAAATGCACCTGGCGGGGGCCAGCCGGCACCGGGGAGAGGTCCCACGAGGGGATCCTCACCGTGCGGCCGTCCCTGACCCGCCGAGTTGAATCCCCCGGGCAGACTGCGCGGAAGTTGATCCCGAGCAAAGTCACGTTGGAATATACCATTGTGTGAGGGGATGAAAATTAGCTAGTACTGTAAATAGTTCGTAAATAAGGTAGATTTTAATTAGAATGCCAAGCTTAATCATTAAGTGTGGATATTTTATAATAGGAAAATGCAGTTTTGAAAAATAGGCCATGTTTAGAGGGATTGTTTGGAATCGTTAAGTGGGCCACTCCAATTGTTTAGTCGGGCCGGATGTGGCCCATGGGCCATAGTTTGGAGACCCCTGCTCTATTGAATAGTGACCGGAACGTGTCACTGCTTTAATGTTTGGGGATGTGAGGATTCACAGTGGATCACAATGATGTTCAGAAGAAGTTCCTGTACCTGTATCTCTTCCTCATGTTAGACAGACGGTTTAGGGAGATGTGATCCAGAGGAGCACTACCGCACCTGCACACAAACACAAGACAAAGACAGCAGCATACATTACACTCCAGTGGTACGTGACACCAACAACATGCACTGTAGGAGGCAGGACACATTCATGTGCTAATGAAACATTATCCACCACCGCACCCATCATCCCATCTGTATTGAAATGACCAAACGATAAAGTTATTTCTTCAAACACTTTAGCTTGTCTCTTTGGTTCAGCGTCTCAATGATGCATTTCATTGCTTCAATACAATTCATCACATTCCCATCAAATCCGAGCCACGCTCTGCAATTTAGAGGTTTGCTGCTGTTCATGTTCTCTGAAACAAACCA
Source organism: Larimichthys crocea (assembly GCF_000972845.2). Taxonomy (NCBI): domain Eukaryota; kingdom Metazoa; phylum Chordata; class Actinopteri; family Sciaenidae; genus Larimichthys; species Larimichthys crocea. Next base: position 28,881,809 of record NC_040018.1, on the reverse strand, counting down.
ACGTGTCAAACTAATGTGATATATTTTCATTAACACAGATGCTCTCTGCGGTGTCATTCTTTAGTTGATTCATACGGCACACACTGAAAACAAAAACTGGACGAGTGAGGATGTCCTGTGACAGAGTTTTGGTAGATGTTTAAAATGAAAATGTCATAAGCTGGAAAAATGTGCATTTAAAACATATTTGGAGCATGAACAGGCTGAATATGGACAACAGCTTGGTAACAGCTGTCGACCACGCCGCCCACACGACTACCAAAGTTTAGAAAAAACAGAGGAGCTCGAGTGTCTCATTGAAGCTCAGGTGACCGATGAAAAGTTGAAACTGCTACTGAGTGTGAATATAATGTTCACTCATAATAAGTGTCTGTCTTTGTATTAAAGGTTAAATGATTTTCCTTTAATAAGATAAGATGTAGTTTATTAATCCCCGAATCGAAATTGTGGGGGGGTGCAGGTAGGGGAAGAAGATAAACATGTGACAACCCAGACAGTATGACTAGAGGGCAGAGAGATTAGGATACGTGGAGTCAGCCTTGCCAAATTGATATGATGTTCTTTTTGTTCATGATGAGCTGTTGTTTACACAGCTGTGTGTCCCTGGAGTGTCCAGTGCGATGGAGCATAGACAAAACAAAGTAAACTGCAATGAAAGACCTCTGGGAGAAGAGAATAGCAGGGACAAGTAAATGCAAGAAATTATTTTATTTTAGGGATTCAGGAAATCAGACGATTTAGTCTAAAACCTAATCCTGCCTCTCCCCCCAACTCGAAATTCCGTTGCAGGGCCGAGAGACCCCTAGTCACCTCCTCCAGACGCGCAACACTGATTACGGCCTGGGTGGAGATGTTTCTACCCACTTCCGAAAACATGTTCATGGTATCCAAGCGTTGGGGGGTATCCACAGATTGATCACAGATCTGGTCGAGGACTGCGGTGTCAAGTAACAGTTCCTCAATCTGTGTCACCTTCTGATGTAGCCCTTTCACCTGGTCAGCAACAGCTCCACAATGGTGTGTGATACAGCCGACAGCTTCGGGGATTCCTTATTGGCTGCCAGCTTAATAAGTTACTGGTACATATATTTATTTTGAGTCTAACAGAACAAACAACACGCATGACTGAGGGGTACTATCGGCATGGCAAACAGCACTAGGGGTACAGGAGACTAGGTTGGGAATCACTGTTCCACGACACACTGTTGTATAACCCTACATCCTTTATGCCACAAAAAGACTTTTATTTATGGTGGAGTGTGGAGGATGAGCTGAGGAGTCTCACAGCGTGAGGAAAGAAGCTGCTCTGTAGTTTGGTTGTATGGCAGCAAATACTGTAAAGTTCGGGGCCGGAGCCGTGAGCCACCTTCGCCCCCGAGCCTTTCCAAGCCACCCAGAGCCGGTCGTGGCCGGAGGAAACGCGCCCGGTGGAGGCCAGCCAGCGCTGGGGAGATGTCCCACGAGGGGATCCTCCCGCACTGTGCGGCCGTCCCTGACCCGCCGAGTTGAATTCCTGGGCAGACTGCGTGGAAGTTGATCAAATGCAATTTTGAAAAATAGATTTAAATTAAATTTAGAGGGATTGTTTGGGATTGTTAAGTGTGGCCCACGGGCCGTAGCTTGGAGACCCCTGGTCTAGTGTCATGAGATAACTGAGTTGGTGCTGTATAAATAAAACTGAACTGAGGTGATTAAAACAATCTTCACATTGTGTATGTTTATAAAGTAGCAGTAATATGTGATACTGTGTAAATGTCTGGCCGTGGCTGCAGGTCCCTTTTGTTCTATAGTCAAGAAGAGGCCATTATCACCTCGGCTCAGTGTGCAGAGCTCTGCAGGCAGCGATTGCCTCCAGTTGAACGGTACAGTCAGCGGGTGTTTTTTGGAAAGGCCAGCTTTGAGACTGAACATTACATAAGGCCGCCTGGATCTAATAATCGCTTCCATGAAATGTTAGCCTGCAGATCATGCTGCGTTCCTCTCAGCCATGTTTATGTATGTGTCACAGAAGGAGCTGCGTTTCAACTGTTTGCTCGCAGTCTCTCCGAGTGTCCCGGCAGCATGTTTGAATTATGCAGAGCCTGGAATAGCAACAGAACAGAAGAACATGCCGGTCCAACAAATTTCTCATAACACAACACATTATGGCTCTCGTGCAGAGAGACTCGCAGACCTTTGTAACAAATTTCAGACAGAGCAAGGCGAAAGCAGCCTCTGGTGATTCAACACAACCACTGCAAGCCAGGAAAAAACGGAAAAGGTGCGTTACTTTTTTAAAAATAAACATGAGCTCTTCCAAGCCCTTGAAGCAGTCAGAGCTGCTTTGATGTAGTTTGTGACCAATGAGTAATGAGGCCTGTAGGGCAAACGGGGTGATATTCTGACACAGAGCACATGGAAAGGGACAAATGTAGCAAGAAAGTGGGTTTGTAAAGGGTCAGAAGCCATCCAGTCCAACAGGCAGTAATAATTATTATAATATAGATGAAAAGCCTGTTAAGTCTAATTATCTATGAAGTATGGAAACATCAGTCATTTCAGCAACAGAAATATTAATGCTGTCACGTCAGGATAGAGCAGTTTGAGGTTCATGCCGTGTGAAATAGGTTATGGGTCCATGAGCAGCTGAATTTAAAGAGCAGGTATGCGTCATATACTGAACTATTCAATATCACAGCTGTCTATGTTTTAAGAAGAAGAATTAAATGTTATCAGTCCTGGAAGATGTCATCAACAAAACAATCTTCTAAACTGAACTGAGAAAAATCTTTCATTTTATCTTCATGCCGTCAATCTCAGCCAACAGATAATTAATGCAATTATGGACAATCCATAACAATCCAGTGTAGTCATGCTGTGCAAACAAACAGTTTTATCTAAGATTGCAGCGAGACCACCAAACATACCAAATCTGTGAGGTGGAAATGTACTTAAAAGACTGAAGGTTGATTTAAACGGGCAAAATAATCTGACCACAAGTGTGTGAGAGCTTAAAAACACTTTTCCACGTTGGCTTAACATGGAGGAGAAGTTCTTTAAGGACTATAATTGATATTTTTCAGTTCTGGAAAATTAGCCAACACTTTGTCACGGAATCACGCAAACTTTAAAACCACCAGTGTCTGTTTTTGTTTAGACGTAAGAGCATCAGGGTCACGTGAGGGGAAAAAAAAAGTCATAAAATCAGAATTCTGATGTGTTTTGAGAACTAATACATTTATCACACATGGATCCTCTTCTGCTGTTGAATGTTCAGTTAGTTTGAACAGTTAGTTTATAATGAATCCAAGACAAACACAGTGTGGAATCAACTGACTAGATTTTTAATATTAAAAGTAATATTTCAGGAAGGTCTGATGATTACTGTGACGATTCTATATTCTGTAATATTTCTGCCCACAGAACAGCAGAAAAGCTTCAGTGGATCAGTGGAATAGTGTGACACCAGGAGTGTGTGTAACACGTGTGTGTGTGTGTGCACATGACATAAACAAAACCCGATCCGAGACCCGGTCATGGAACTCTCTCGTGCTGGTCGAGGTCTACGACTCCACATGGAACATTTAACATTTAGGTATGTGTAGTGGGAGAGTACGTCACAACATCTGGCAGGAATGGGGATGCCGCACGCAACCAAACAGGGAAGAAAGTGAAACACGATTAAACACGATTACAGAGAAATCAAACTGAAAAAGCGATTTAACACGCCGGGCACTGATTTGGATCAACAAATCATCCATCAACAAACAGCTGCCTGCAGTGACATACAGTAGGACTAACCAACAATGTGACTGTGACTGACCTTATAATATCTTATGCCCTTATACAAGTTAAAACACCAAGAAGTCTACACTTTGGCTTCAGTCAACACGACTCAGATAAAATGAAGCTACAGGGAAATATTGCCACAAACAGCAGAGTACACTGAGTGCTGCATAACGGGGTGTATCAGAGGACAAAGAACTCTGTTTAATTGGTAAATTCCTGCATTTGTTCTATCAAAATAATCTTATTACTTTTGTAAGTTTGATTTAAAAGCTGTTCTTTTTTTTCTCCATCCAGCTTCTTCCTGTGAGTGTTCTACACAGGTCTGACTATCGTGATTAATCGTGGATATAACAGCCTGAACGCTGCAATCAATCACGGGACACTATTGTTAAACCGTCTGTAGGGGCTAATTAGAAACAGCTCAGCGGGATTCTTTACTGTTCTGTGTGCGGAGCAGCTGAAAGAAAGTGACGAGCCACTCACGTCGCCGAGTGTCTGATCGTCACTTTGTGACTGCTTGCACGTCACTTGAACCCCCCGCTGTTCGTACACGGGCCAAATTTATCAAATTTACTGTTAGAAACCTTCAATCAGAGGCTCCATTTGTGTTCAGCATGCTTCTTTTTATCCATTTTAACGAGTCAGTATCTAAATCTATTAGTCAACGTGCTGAAAAATGATCTGTGGAGCATCCTCGTCATTCCTGTGAGCTTCATGAAAACAATAGTATTAGAATTAAATGTGACTGGTCTAATCCCTGACCTTAATATTTCAGGAACACATGATATGGTTGATTTATTAAAATACTGTGACATTTAAAAAAAAACAAGATTATGTAACACGCGGCTTTATAAGGAATAAAAACACAGACACACACATACACTTTGTCACACAGATACACACACCTCATGCGGCAGATGAAGGAGCGTCGGGAGCCCATGCACATCCTCATGGAGGACTGCTGTCCCTCCTTCTTCACTGTCCCCGTCTTCAGGTCCAGAATCCGTCCTGTTGACACACAAACAACAGATCAGATTAAGACAGGGAGACATCGGTGGACTTATGACGTGGACATGGAGACCAGTAAAGACTAGTTGACCATGAACAGCTTATTTCAGCTCGCTTCTTACTTATTATAAAGTGCAGGAGATGTAAACAGTCTCGTACAGGTGTTAATGGACTGAGATGAAAAACAGACTGTCCAGTCTATGATCAAAGCTCAACAGTTTTTCAGAAAGAAATTAAGCTGTGCAGTGTTACGCCTTCAGTTTTGCATACGTGGCAATAAAAACTAACAACACAACGTAATTAACAGTCAAGTTTTGATTGATTTGTGTATTTAATTTGTTTTTATTATAAATAACCACCCCAGCCACATCTCATTCCCCCCTGCCGTCTGACAGGCGATACAGAAGTATCCGCTGCCATAATTGATCAAACGTGTAGCATCCACTTCTCTCAAAGCTCGTCTGAGAAAACAAACTCTGAGACGGTTGGCCTCCCTTCAGACAAAGCCTGGAAATAGATGCAGCCTCCCTCTTTTCTTTTTGTTTGAATCTGCCTGATTCCTGGATGCCTCTGGGATCACGATTGTTAACTGATCCCACAGAAACGCAACAAACTGAGCCAAGTTAGTCTAATATTGCTGTTTGACATAACTTCAGTCTACTCCACCGCTGCGGCATTTATTAGTTCTCCACTCTGGGGAACTGACAGAAATAGTCAAATTCCCCAAAACAACCAAATATTTATCAAAATCACACAGACTATTTCTATATGTGAACTCATCCTGATGACTAGTGTAACATTTCTTCACCTCCATTCCTCTAAATAACCTCTAAAGTATTCCTGGCTCAAATGAACCTCTGACACTAGAACATATTTTGGGTATTATTAAATTGGCAATAAGGAAGGTGTCAAGGACACGGAAACAGCAATAATACAATACATGGCATCAACAATTGACGTGGGAAAATGAACCATTACAGTGCGAGATCACACAGAAACTGTAATAAGATTCACCCCAACGATAGAACCCATCAAATATGTTTTATTTCATTATGATCCAAGATATTTGCAATAAACAGCTAATGTCCTCTCCACACCCCTGCTTTAGTTGGCTTTCTGTCTCTTAGTTATTTTCTGCTATTTTTTTCATTTAGCATGTTGAAAAATGACAAACATGTGCAACGTGCACAACTGAACCATTGTATGGAAGATAATGAAGGCAATAAAGTCAAACCGTGTGACCACTGATGGACTGAACCAAAACCAGACTGTAAAGCTCAGCTGTAAATTCAAAACACAGATTTATGAATTCAATTACCACAAATTAGTATTTTTAAACAACTCACTGCTAGGGATGGGAATCGAGAACCGGTTCTTGTTGAGGCCAGTTCCGTGTGTTTAAATTCCATGAATCATTTGGCAGTTTATCTAACGATTCTCTTATCGATTCCAGAAAGCACGAATTACGCCACGTTATTTCCGCAAGAAGTTACGCACGCTCAATTCCAGCAAGCACGACAAATTACGCCACGTAACTTACGCAAGTTTGGCACGTGTAGTGCAATCAGTAGTAAACAATGGCACCCACTCGGTTCAAACGCTCCAAAGTTTGGCTGCATTTTACCAAAACAGACGGCAACAGGGCGACTTGCAATCATTGCAAAGTGGAGATAACAGCGTCGGGAGGGAACACGACGAACATGCAGAAACATTTGCGCACACAACATGCAATATTTTTAAATGAATGTCGTGTTTTTGACACGCTTCGGACTGGAGATGAATCTCAACCTAGCAGCAGCGGCAGCAGCCAGGCTATGATCACCTCTGTGGTTACTACAGAAGGTAAATAACACACTGCCTACCATGTTAGCGCCATGTGCTTCTTTGTAAAACATGCTATAACAGTTCACATTAAACGAATGCCTTCTGCATTACATTTAGAAGATGACCATGACGAGAGAGAGAGTCTGGCTGGCTCAGAGGCTGCAGCTGTACTAGTACTCGCTCCAGTTCACTACCTCCTCTAGATGATGCTGATCAAACTGTTTGTTCTCCTTTTTTTCCCAAATGAGAATCGATAAGAGAATCGATAAAGAATCGAATCGTTAAGCAGAATCGATAATGGAATCGGAATCGTAAAAATCTTATCAATTCCCATCCCTATTCAATGCTGATTTAGCAAAAAACACAAATATATACATTCACTGACTTACTTTTACATTATTTAGCACAACCACACTCTATGCAGGTGATTGCAGTACAGTTGAGGTGTACAACTAATATGTATGGCTTAAATATAGAATAATATATAAATATATATAGTATAGTTTTGAGTTATGGTGTCAGTAAAAGCAGAAACATGTTTTCAGCACATGGTCGTAGTTAAATTGGAGAGTTAAATTTAAGAGTTCACTTCTGGAAAGTCTATCACTTCTGTTTGTTGAAACTGTCGAGCATCTATCTTTAGCTGTTCTGATGGAAAGTGTATTTATAAAACGCCCTTTTTAATTCGGAACTGAATTTAAGACCAGTATAACTGAAAAAGAACGATAATTCAATTTTGTTTTCAATTAAAAACAACAAGTCCCTGGGCCTTTTGGCAGTCCTTGGGAACAGACTGACCTCACTATGTCACTGATCCACATCCCAAATATCTTATTCCATTATCAATAACTTATAACGCGCCAAAGACAGATTAAAGACAGAGTTTTGTGAGCTTATCACACTGTGACTAACATCAAACTGCCATTGGTGTGAGCTCAGTGAATTCCATAGACTACTTCTATTTACTGGCATCGAGGCGGAGATGAGAAGAGAGAGGTTCCCGTGAAGACAGCTGATCAGTGGAGCTGCCAGAGGAATGCAGCAGAACCCACAGAGCTCAGAATGACCCTTTAAGACCGGAGCTGACAGTGAATCAGTAAAAAACTCTGAATTAGAGTCTTATCTTTCCAAGGGACACAGAATATATCCTTCAAGGACCCCCGAGGGGACCGTTCCTCGTAGCATGAGGGCTTCTATTCATGCTGTGTTTGTGCAGGATGGAGGATGACAAGGTTAGACCGCACAGCATGGCTTTGTTCTTATAACCTTCACATCAATCATTCTCCATCATTACCAAAAAACAGGGCTGATCATTTCCAGATGCCGGACGAATTCTCAACATTCCATAAATATGAGGACGACTGGAACTTGACCACGGCAAACACACGACGCACGTTATTCAAACAGAACCTTTCTGATCCCCGCGACGACTCAAAGTGCTTTCGCAACACGCACTGATGTGGAGGCTGCATGCAAGGTGCCTCATCGGCACTGACACTTCCATACATATGACACCTTGCTTTAAACTGGACTGGTGGAGCTGGGAATCGAACCGGCAACCTTCCGATTACTAGACAACCTGCTCTATCACCTGAATCACAACACATAATGTAAGAGATCAAACAACAGAGGAACAGCACTCGCTGTTCTCTTTCAACTCGGGCAATTTTTCAGCATCAGCTTAGAAGAAGAAGAAGATATACTTTATTAATCCCTCGATGGGGAAATTCTTTTTTCACTCTATTTTATTTTTTACATGCATTTTAACCCGGACACACACACACACATGCAGTACCCTGTCACCATCCCAGACTCCACAACCTCAGATGTCACTATTGAAGGTCTCCACATCCCCAAAGACCCGGTGGTCTTCATCAATCAGTGGTCCGTCAACCATGACCCTCTGAAGTGGAAAGACCCACATATCTTTGACCCCTCACGCTTCCTTGATGAAAACGGGGCTCTTGATAAGGACGTGACCAACGGCGTGATGAGTTTTTCTTCGGGTAAGAGACGTCGCATCGGCGATCAGATCGCCAAGGTGCAAGTGTTTTTATTCACAGCCATCCTGCTGCACCAGTGTAGCTTTGAGAGTGACCCCTCTGGTTTGTGCTAATCTAACAGTTCTCTGACATCTTCTCTAAATATCTAATTACGCATTTTATCACCATGTTGTGTTGTTCATTACAATTAAAGTTCTCTCTGTAGAGGCCAACACAGCATGTGCTCACTGAAGTGGCAACCTCGATGACTGAAGTGAAGCCAAGACAGGAAGTGTCAAAAAGTGCAGTTCCTCTAACGTCCACCTGAGGCTGGCTCCAGAAATGAGTCAGTCTCCATAAGTCCCCATGTTTCACAGCAGAAATAAACATGTTTACAGCCTGGTACAAAAAACAGTTTTGGTCTCTGTAGCTAATTTCCCCGTTCATGACAACTGTACTGAGGGTGAATTTATATACAACCCACCTGTTCACATTATATTAAGGCTTAAAGTTATGCAGGATTAACAGCGTGCACAGTTTGATTGACAGGTGGATGCTGTCACAGGCTTCACTCAGCTCACCTCAGCTCCACCCACACTCCACGTCTTTGCCCATTTTTTAAAATGGCCGGGAGTCGGTGGAGGCAGGACTGCCAAGATGGTGACCACCACACAGAGCTTCAGAGCAGCCTTTCAGAAACCTGCGGGTGATGTCACGGAGACTGTGTCTACGCTTTGTGCAGGTTCCAACGCGAGGTTAACCACACTCTTAAACACTGGCAGTGTTTAGGAAGCTTGCTTTTTAGAGCTCAGAACAGAGACTATTTCGAGCTCTGCAAATATCAGAAGCAGATATCAAGTTCCAGTTGATCGTTTTTTCCCCCACGAAAAAAGCATTCCAAAATAATAAATGGATCAGTTATTATTCCCACAGTTAAATACAGACAGCAACAACTGGTACACAGGAAACAATCACTTGTTCCACTGCTGCCTGATTAATGATGTTTGGTCGCTCCACGTCAGCAAGCTGGAAAAACATCCAGTCCTGCACCAGACGCACAACAAAGTTCAAACTACGAGCAGCACAGGACGGAGAAGGCTCCAAAACATGTTGCTTTAGTTCCACTGGAAGAAAACCCAACTCTGAGAAACGCTGCACTTCAAAGCTTGTGTGTGTGTGTATTTTCATCTGTCACAGCTCTACATGGAGATTACTGCGTTATGTGGATTACGTGGCACCGCTGGGTATTCAGTGTGGTTCAAAGGGCCTCCGGGGTCAGACAGAAAGACCGACCCATTCAAATACAAAGAGACTGAGAGTCTCTGCCGACGCTCTGTGGAAGAATGCACATGGCCTTGTTACATGGTTTAACAAGGCAATGTTGCCCTCTAGTGAGCACAGTGAGACGTTCTTACATTTTAAATGTCACCTAGTGCTTCCAAAACAATCACTGTGTCTCAAATGATCATGAAAGATGAAAGATACAAGACATGTAGGAGTAAATTAAAGTCTATACTCTGATGCGACCTTCATATTCAGTTTCTAACTCTATGACTTCTTACATTGTTTCATCAGAAAGGTGCAGTGGTGTAGGATTATGCTTCAATTCAGTCCAGGAGAGAACAGAATAAGAATCCAGAGGCTGGGATATCCAGATGTTTATGTCACACACATCATACAGCTGCTTTCACATGTGGGATCCAGATCTGTGGCCCTTACCGTATATTTCTTTAGTCACATTTGATTTCAGAATCATACCATATACTTAATTTCAGCTCAGTTAAGCTCGACAGAATCTGTGTCAGTCAGTTTCTCTCCTGGTATGTGGAGGCCTTACCAACGACAGACAGTCCTGTGTATTCAGTTTATCGATTATTAATGATCAGAACAATTCAATCCGTCGACTTGGCTCATCTGATGTTCAGTGCTTCTACCTAAAACGTCCTGTTTTACAGACTGTCCATCAGATGGAGCTGTTTAACCAGGTGACAGCTAAAACGTGCCCCGTTACATTTCCAATGAATCCATAAAATCCACACACTTCTGTAGTCGTCAGGAGGAAGACGCGTTCATGCCGGTTTGATTGTGTTAACACTAAATAACAGTGTAACTGATCTGTGATCACTTTCTCCAGTCTGGACTCGTCTCATTCATTAGTACAATGTTTAGACGCTCAATGTAATTTGTTGTTTTTCCCATAATTTCCATGAACTGTCATGAATAAAAACTAATTGTGTGCATATAAAGAGCACATCCTTCATTTAACTTTGATTTTTTTTTTTTTAAGCTTGAGTCTAGACAGGTGTTACGAGGTCTGACTGGGAATTCACAGCAGATGTGAGACTTCAGTACTAATGCCCACACCCCCACCCACTGTAACTCTATAGGCCAGGTGTTAGACTCTGTCCACACGCTCTCTGGGGAAGTAACAGTGTAAGAATGTTACAGCAGAGTATCAGTGTTACAGTTAAGTCAAATATTTATGATACTTTCATTCGTCACAGGACTGCTGTGTTTGAGCAGTCTACCTCATTGAGTGCATGACTGCATGCTGGCTCACTGGATTACTTTTGCTTTTTGACCACACTGTTGCATAGACAGCAGGCTGCATCACAAACAGAGCTATGCCACTAGGGGGCACATTAAACGGCTACACTTGAAGAGGTTTTGTTTATTCGGAGATCACCTGCTGAAATATGTTGCAGCTATTATGACAAGAACATCTGTCGATGTGCAGCGTCAACAATGCATCGTACACATGTGGTTAACTGGACTTCATCTATTAGCCTGTCTTCAAAATGTTCTGCCAGTGTCCGTGCTCTTAAAGACCCTGGACCTGCCACATCCTCATTTAAACTGGACTGGTGGAGCTGGGAATCGAACCGGCAACCTTCCGATTACTAGACAAGTGCTCTATCACCTGAATCACAGCACCTAATGTAAAGATCAACAACAGAGGAACAGCACTCGCTGTTCTCTTTTCAACTCAGGCAATTTTTCAGCATCAGCTTAGAAGAAGAAGAAGAAGATACTTTATTAATCCCTCGATGGGGAAATTCTTTTTTCACTCTATTTTATTTTTTACATGCATTTTAACCCGGACACACACCACACACATGCAGTACCCTTTCACCATCCCACACTCCACAACCTCAGATGTCACTATTGAAGGTCTCCACATCCCAAAAGACCGGTGGTCTTCATCAATCAGTGGTCCGTCACCATGACCCTCTGAAGTGGAAAGACCCACATATCTTTGACCCCTCACGCTTCCTTGATGAAAACGGGGGCTCTTGATAGGACGTGACCAACGGCGTGATATTTTTTTTCGGTAAGAGACTCGTATCGGCGATCAGATCGCCAAGGTGCAAGTGTTTTTATTCACAGCCATCCTGCTGCACCAGTGTAGCTTTGAGAGCGACCCCTCTGGTTTGTGCTAATCTACATTTCTATTGACATCTTCCATAAATATCTATTACGCATTTATCACCATTATTGTTCATTACAATTAAAGTTCTCTCTGTAGAGCCACCACAGCATGTGCTCATGAAGTGGCAACCTCGATGACTTAAGTGAAGCCAACACAGGAAAAAAACTTGCAGTTCCTCTAACGTCCATAGGCTGGCTCCAGAAATGAGTCAGTCTCCAGTCAATGTCCACACACAGCAGAATAAACATGTTTACAGCCTGGTACAAAAAACAGTTTTGGTCTCTGTAGCTAATTTCCCCGTTCATGACAACTGTACTGAGGGTGAATTTATATACAACTCACCTGTTCATTATATTAAGGCTTAAAGTTATGCTGAATATTACAGCGTGCACGTTTGATTGACGGTGATGCTGTCACAGGCTTCATCAGCTCACCTCAGCTCCACCCACACTCCACGTCTTGCCCATTTTTTAAAATGGCCGGGAGTCGGTGGAGGCAGGACTGCCAAGATGGTGACCACCACCACAGAGCTTCAGAGCAGCCCTTCAGAAACCTGCGGTGATGTCACGGAGACTATGTTCTACGCTTTGTGCAGGTTCCAACGCGAGGTTAACCCCCACTCTTAAACACTGGCAGGTTTAGGAAGCTTGCTTTTTAGAGCTCAGAAGAACGACTTTTCGAGCTCTGCAATATCGAGAGCAGATATAAGTTCCAGTTGCATTTTTTCCCCCGAAAAAGCCTTCCAAAATAATAAATGGATCAGTTATTATTCCCACAGTTAAATACCGACAGCAACAACTGGTAACAGGAAACAATCACTTGTTCCACTGCTGCCTGATTAATGATGTTTGGTCGCTCACGTCAGCAAGCTGGAAAAAACATCCAGTCCTGCACCAGACGCACAACAAAGTTCAAACTACGAGCAGCACAGGACGGAGGAGGCTCCAAAAACATGTTGCTTTAGTTCCACTGGAAGAAACCCAACTCTGAGAAACGCTGCACTTCAAAGCTTGTGTGTGTGTGTGTATTTTCATCTGTCACAGCTCTACATGGAGATTACTGCGTTATGTGGATTACGTGGCACCGCTGGTATTCAGTGTGGTTCAAGGCCTCCGGGGTCAGACAGAAAAGGCCGACCCATTCAAATACAAAGAGACTGAGAGAGTCTCTGCCGACGCTCTTGTGGAGGAATGCACATGGCCTTGTTACATGGTTTAACAAGGCAATGTTGCCCTCTAGTGAGCACAGTGAGACATTCTTACATTTTAAATGTCACCTTCGTGCTTCCAAAACATCACTGTGTCTCAATGATCATGAAAGATGAAGTCAAGACATGGACGAGTAAATTAAGTCTATACTCTGATGCGACCTTCCTATTCAGTTTCTAATCTATGACTTCTTACCTTGTTTCATCAGAAAGGTGCAGTGGTGTATATTATGCTTCAATTCAGTCCAGGAGGGACGAAAATAAGAATCCAGAGGCTGGGATATCCAGATGTTTATGTCACAACATCATACAGCTGCTTTCACATGTGGGAGCAGCTTCAGGATCCAGATTTGTGGCCCCTTACCGTATATTTTTTAGTCACATTTGATTTCAGATCATACCCTATACTTAATTTCAGCTCGTTAAGTCGACAGAATCTGTGTCAGTCAGTTTCTCTCCTGGTATGTGGAGGCCTACCAACGACAGACAGTCCTGTGTATTCAGTTTATCGTTATTAATGATCAGAACAATTCAATCCGTCGACTTGGCTCATCTGATGTTCAGTGCTTCTACCTAAAACGTCCTGTTTTACCGACTGTCCATCCGATGGAGCTGTTTAACCAGGTGACAGCTAAAACGTGCCCCGTTACATTTCCAATGAATCCATAAAATCCACACACTTCTGTAGTCGTCAGGAGGAAGACGCGTTCATGCCGGTTTGATTGTGTTAACATAAATACTGATCTGTGTTCACGCTCTGACGCATCACTTTCTCCAATGTTTGACGCTCAATGTAATTTGTTGTTTTTCCCATATTTCCATGAACGTCATGAATAAAAACTAATTGTGTACATATAAAGAGCACATCCTTCATTTAACTTTGATTTTTTTTTTTTTAAGCTTGAGTCTAGACAGGTGTTACGAGTCTGACTGGGAATTCACAGCAGATGTGGACTTCATACTATGCCCACACCCCCACCCACTGTAACTCTATAGGCCAGGTGTAGACTCTGTCCACACGCTCTCTGGGGAAGAACAGTGTAAGAATGTTACAGCAGGTATCAGTGTTACTGTTAAGTCAAATATTTATGATACTTTCATTCGTCACAGGCTGCTGTGTTTGAGCAGTCTACCTCATTGAGAACATGACTGCATGCTGGCTCACTGGATTACTTTTGCTTTTTGACCACACTGTTGCATAGACAGCAGGCTGCATCACAAACAGAGCTATGCCACTAGGGGGCACACTAAACGGTTACACTAGACCTGTTCAAAAAATCTTTTTCTGTTATTTTAAAGCCAATTGCTGTGATTCCCATCTTCCAAGCTGTGGAATGACCAGATATAAAATATTTTGATTTTGGACCATGGGAATGCCTGCCTCATGGGCCATGAAGTTTTAATGTTTATTTTGTCAAA
>NC_040018.1:28779968-28867161 GCF_000972845.2 Larimichthys crocea | reverse complement strand
TGCCCCATCCTCATACTGCCCCTACAATAAACTAAACCTCTAAATTCTCCGGGCACGGCCTGTCGGACCATGTTAACTCAGATTTGGTCAGTTACTGACTTCCTGCCAGCTCGATCTGCTGTTGCTGCTGCTTGACATCTCATCCCTCAAAACAGAACAGCTGCTTCTGAAACTTGCTGCCGCGCCTCTGGTGGAATTACATCATCTTGATGGACATGATCAGCTCAGCCGGTCATGGATCTTGACCAGATCCCCTGCTCCTCGAAAAAAAACTTTCACTGAAAGTGGTGCTTATGTCTGACTGGTGGGTGTCCAGACTCTCAGCTGCTCCTCTGCGACCTTTTGCAATGAATTATTAACCAAACAGAAAACAGTTCGACTGAAGGGGAATTCTTTGTGACCTCTACCTGTCATGGAGTTTTCTGAAGTACTGAGCTGTTCCCTCAGCTTGTCCACGTCGTCAGGGTGGACCTGTTCATACAGAGTGCTGCCAAACCACTCTGCCTGGGGATGGTTCAGCACCGGTGTCACGGAGTCCGACACGTAGATCACCCGGCCCGTCTCTGCAGCGACCACAACAGGAAGCCGTCGGCGGCCTCAGGCTAGGTGCTTCAGTTCCTGGAGGGAGAAGAAAGGTTCAATATGAAGTGGTTATTTGGTCTGTTTATGTTTTCACCAGGAAACATCTGTATTCATTATTACCGACCTAAGCTTGTGGAGTGACGACAGAACAGGCAGTGAATTACAGGACTGATTCGTTCAGGGTGTGTCTCACTCTCGATTAGTGGGTAGTAATCTACTCGGAGATTCAATTCTCCGGTTTCCCAGGCCAAAATTGTTTCTTGGAAAGTTCCCAGGAGCTTCCAGCCTTGGTCACTGACTGCTCTGCTGTAAGCAAAGTCCACTTTCAACACGCACAACACTGAATCCAGGACACGATGTGTTAAAGGAGGACCTGCATTGAGCTTGTGGCCCTGTTATTGTTGTTCTGCTGCTGAGTTTTTCACAACAGAGGCAGTCTTTTTTTGTCTCCTAAAAGTAGAACAACTCTCCCCTTTAGAGAGCGCCCCCCCCCCGGGAGCGTGTACCACATGTGGAAAAGTGCCACATACACTCGTAAATGACAGAAAAACACATGTCGTCACAGAGGAAACTTTCTTGATCTACGTCAGATGGTGGGGCAGGTGCAGAAATAATACAATACAATACGTGCGCCACAGTTATGATCAGTTCTTTCTTATATCCTGGTTATCATGTAAGCATAATGGAACTCTTGCAGGGATACCCAACTCACTTTACCCAGGGGCCACTTCTGCAAATGACAGGGCCAGGGGGGCGCTACGATAGAGCTGGTGCAGTACCTGTTCAGTGAGAAAGGAGGGCTTGTAGCGCCATCAGTGGACGTGTTGCCGGTGCCCTCATGGACTTCATATGGGAGACGGCCATACGCAGGATGGTCAGCTTATCGGGTTTTCGGGCCAGGGCGCTGCAGGTCGGGACCATGTCTGACAGCTCGGTGATGTACTGGGTCATTTTGTTGCGCCGGCGTCGCTCGATCTCACTGTGGTTCTCTCTTCAACAGAGGAAAGATCAGTTAGTTGCTTGGAGAAAGTGCAGAACGAACCACCAGCCAGCCTCGCTTTAACCAACGACAGCGGCTACGATGCCTCCTTAGCTTCACCACGCAAGCCTGTGATCTGCTTTAGTCTGAACTGAGAATCCCCAGGGGAGATTACCCTCGCAAAGTGAGTTTATTGTCTGGAATCTATAATTAACCGTCAGGATCAACATTTTGGAAGGAATGGTGCTGCAGCTGGTTGTCAGCTGCTCATTTTTTTTTACTTTGGATGCGTGTCTGGGTTTGAGCTTTTCTCCGAGAGAAAATTGAGTTGTCTGATGCCAGCAGCAACGTCTCTTTATGACAAATGTTCCTTTGTTGTTGGGGAATTTCCTTCTGAGGGAGGACAGGTACGAGGTCATGCAAGTTTTAGACGCTCCGCAGTATTTGAGAAAAGATTCGCACCTATTTGTCTGAATCCACCGCAGAGCCTTTAATCCGCAGACTGACTGTCTGTGGTCTGAAGCTGTGCCTGCGTTTTGTCCTGATATATCATTTGAAAAAATGTTTGTTTTTTCTTATCAGGGGGAAATCCAAATGGAGAGTCAGCAGCTCCGTCCGATTTAACAGGCTGACACATGGCTGCTAAAGACAGAGATATTTTTTACATATATCTATCCCCTGTACAATATATAAAATGTTTACAGCTCGGAAAGAGTGAAGCACTTCATCTGAAAAACAGTGTACACCTTTATTTTGGATGGATTTAATCAGCAGGATATGGATGATTTGATTGCTGGCTTTGTTGGGTCTTGCTGTGTGTTTGAATCACTGTCATGCTGGAGTATTTCTTCTCGCCAAGCTCATTCAGACTGAGTCATCCATGGTGTTATAAAATGTCTCATCCCTACACCTCTTGCACCTGTGCACAATCATATCTCCATGTTACACAGTCAGCACTGTGATAGTCTTAGTCAGGTTCATGCGGGACACTCTGATCCAAAAACGCCTGACATATTGCCACATTTTGCCTCATAACTTCACTAACATCAGCCATAGAGCATTATGAGAGGTACCACATGAAAGCTGACGAAATTTCCTATAAGGCAATACCCAATACATTAGTAATATAGTCAGTCATAGTTGTCTTTAAAGCAAAAATGTGTACATTTTAGGCGAATTTTGGAGGTGTCTGGTCAGACATCGCACCATTGTACCTCATACATGTACTGAATCAACAAAATATAATGCCAAATTGAACTTTGAAAGAAAATATATTTCATTAAATAACATTAAAACTTCATGGCCCATGAGGCAGACATTCCCATGGTCCAAAATCTAAATAATTTTATATCTGGTCATTCCACAGCTTGGAGAATGGGAATCACAGCAATTGGCTTTAAAATAACAGAAAAAGATTTTTTTGAACAGGTCTACACTTGAAGAGGTTACTGTTTCTGTTTATTTGGAAATCGCCTGCTGAAATATGTTGACCTGATGGCAGCTATTATGACAAGAACATCTGTCAATGTGCAGCGTCAACAATGCATCATACACATGTGGTTAACTGGACTTCATCTATTAGCCTGTCTTCAAAATGTTCTGCCAGTGTCCGTGCTCTTAAAGACCCTGGACCTGCCACATCCTCATACTGCTCCTACAATAAACGGAACCTCTAAATTCTACCGGGCACGGCTCTGTCGGACCATGTTAACTCAGATTTGGTCAGTTACTGACTTCCTGCCAGCTCGATCTGCTGTTGCTGCTGCTTGACATCTCATCCCTCAAAAACAGAACAGCTGCTTCTGAAACTTGCTGCCGCGCCTCTGGTGGAATTACAATCATCTTGAATGGACATGATCAGCTCAGCCGGTCATGGATCTTGACCAAGATCCCCTGCTCCTCGAAAAAAAACTTTCACTGAAAGTGGTGCTTATGTCTGACATGGTGGTTGTCCAGACTCTCAGCTGCTCCTCTGCGACCTTTTGCAGATGAATTATTAACCAAAACAGAAAACAGTTCGACTGAAGGGGAATTCTTTGTGACCTCTACCTGTCATGGAGTTTTCTGAAGTACTGAGCTGTTCCCTCAGCTTGTCCACGTCATCAGGGTGGACCTGTTCATACAGAGTGCTGCCAAACCACTCTGCCTGGGGATGGTTCAGCACCGGTGTCACGGAGTCCGACACGTAGATCACCCGGCCCGTCTCTGCAGCGACCACAAACAGGAAGCCGTCGGCGGCCTCCAGGATCAGGTGCTTCAGTTCCTGGAGGGAGAAGAAAGGTTCAAATATGAAAAGTGGTCTATTTGGTCTGTTTATGTTTTCACCAGGAAACATCTGTATTCATTATCTACCGACCTAAGCTTGTGGAGTGACGACAGAACAGGCAGTGAATTACAGGACTGATTCGTCTCAGGGTGTGTCTCACTCTCAGATTAGTGGGTAGTAATCTACTCGGAGATTCAATTCTCCGGTTTCCCAGGGCCAAAATTGTTTCTTGGAAAGTTCCCAGGAGCTTCCAGCCTTGGTCACTGACTGCTCTGCTGTAAGCAAAGTCCACTTCCAACACGCACAACACTGAATCCAGGACACAATGTGTTAAAGGATGGACCTGCATTGAGCTTGTGGCCCTGTTATTGTTGTTCTGCTGCTGAGTTTTTCACAACAGAAGGCACGTCTTTTTTTGTCTTCCTAAAAGTAGAACAACTCTCCCCTTTAGAGAGCGTCCCCCCCGGGAGACATGTACCACATGTGGAAAAGTGCCACATACACTCGTAAATGACAGAAAAACACATGTCGTCACAGAGGAACATTTCCTGATCTACGTCAGATGGTGGAGCAGGTGCAGAAATAATACAATACAATACGTGCGCACCAGTTATGATCAGGTCTTTCCTATATCCTGGTTATCATGTAAGCATAATGGAACTCCTGCAGGGATACCCAACTCACTTTACCCAGGGGCCACTTCTGCAAAATGACAGGAGGCCAGGGGGCCGCTACGATAGAGCTGGTGCAGTACCTGTTCAGTGAGAAAGGAGGGCTTGTAGGCGCCATCAGTGGACGTGTTGCCGGTGCCCCTCATGGACTTCATATGGGAGACGGCCATACGCAGGATGGTCAGCTTATCGGGTTTTCGGGCCAGGGCGCTGCAGGTCGGGACCATGTCTGACAGCTCGGTGATGTACTGGGTCATTTTGTTGCGCCGGCGTCGCTCGATCTCACTGTGGTTCTCTCTTCAACAGAGGAAAGATCAGTTAGTTGCTTGGAGAAAGTGCAGAACGGAACCACCAGCCAGCCTCGCTTTAACCAACGATCAGCGGCTACGATGCCTCCGTTAGCTTCACCACACGCAGCCTGTGATCTGCTTTAGTCTGAACTGAAATCCCACAGGGGAGATTATCTTTGCAAAGTGACAGTTTATTGTCTGGAATCTATAATTAACCGTCAGGTTTAACATTTTGGAAGGAATGATGCTGCAGCTGGTTGTCAGCTGCTCATTTTTTTTACTTTGAGATGCGTGTCTGGGTTTGAGCTTTTCCTCCGAGAGAAAATTGAGTGTGCTGATCAGCCAGCAACGTCTCATTATGACAAATGTTCCTTTGATTGTTGGGGAATTTCCTTCTGAGGGCAGGACAGGTACGATTTTAGACGCTCCCGCAGTATTTGAGAAAAGGTTGCACCTATTTGTCTGAATCCACCGCAGAGCCTTTAACCCGCAGACTGACTGTCTGTGGTCTGAAGCTGTGCCTGCAGTTTTGTCCTGATATATCATTTGAACAAATGTTTGTTTTTTCTTATCAGGGGGAAATCCAAATGGAGAGTCAGCAGCTCAGTCCGGATTTAACAGGCTGACACATGGCTGCTAAAGACAGCAGAATATTTTTTACATATATCGTATGCCCCTGTACAATATATAAAATGTTTACAGCTCGGAAAGAGTGAAGCAATTCATCTGAAAAACAGTGTACACCTTTATTTTGGATGGATTTAATCAGCAGGGATATGGATGATGATGATTGCTGGCTTTGTATGTGAGTCTTGCTGTGTGTTTGAATCACTGTCATGCTGGAGTATTCTTCTCCTGCCAAGCTCATTCAGACTGAGTCATCCATGGTGTTAGATAAATGTCATCGTCCCTACACCTCTTGCACCTGTGCACACTCATATCTCCATGTTACACAGTCAGCACTGTGATAGTCTTAGTCAGGTTCATGCGGGACCACATCTGATCCAAACACATTTTGTTTTGCTGCCAATATATTCAGTGTGCTTCAAAGAGTTTTACTTGGAGCAATGTCCCCTGAACTGTCTGAGCAGTCACTGAAACTTCCAATTTCACAAATGGTCCTCGTGCCAAGTCTGAAGCAGCTGCCCGTCTGTTTTTCAAGACGAGCTCGCATAAATAGAAAATTCGGCGTGGCATCATTCTTCGAGGACGGCTGCTGCTCTTCCTGCACCTCACATGACTGCTGCAGCTGGATTTCACTTCATGTTCAGTGGCGTACTGATGCTCATGTTCTGTCTTCCATCCCTAAGTCTCACAATCTGGTTCCTTTATTGTCCGGACCCGTCCACTTCACACATTTACTCACTCCTGTTGCACTGACTTTGCACTGTGGGGACAGTCTTTTTATACGTAAGATCAAATACACACCACAACTATAACATTTTAGTGATATTGCACAGGGGTGTACTTCGTTTTGTTTGAGCTTTGTCTGTGGTCCTAGATTCAGTAATGAATGTTCGCAGTGGGAATGGTTAATGATCAGGGAGCTTATATCTTGGGTCAATTGTCTTCATGTTTTATCATTTAAAAAGAGAAACAGCATGTCTGTAATGTATTGTTTTAATGGTGCCGTCTGTTGTTGGGGCATTTCTCATACTTCGCTGTAGGGGCTGTGTCTAATGCTGGTGTTTGACTGCCTGGATGGTGATGTTTCAGGTGGTTGGTTGGTTGGTTGGTTGGTTGGTTGGTTGGTATCTATCTATCTATCTATCTATCTATCTATCTATCTATCTATCTATCTATCTATCTATCTATCCATCCATCTGACATCAAAACATCATCATCTTGTGAGTGTAGCTGTGCCTATTTTCCTAAAAGACTACCATATGATTGATAAGTTGGCTGAATTCCTTTTAAAGGCATGTTCAACAGGCTAATGAATGAATTGTTTCTCATATACCAATATTGACCTGATATATTGGTATACAAACCCTACCGCCTGTTGATAGTGATATATTCAGATTAGACTGTACAGCCTGCTGATCCCTGAGTCAATGGAAAATCCTCTGTGGCCCCCAGCTGGCTAAGCCTACCTGGCGTATCTCTCCTTATCCCCACCAGGAATCTGATCATCATCATACCTACAGAGAAGAGAAGACACAGCATGTAACACCATGTACACACACACACACAAACACACACACTAACCGTATCCCTCACATGCCATGGCTGTCACGTGTTGATGCATGTGTCGATGGTTCAAAGTTTGATGGTAACAATGATCAAAAGTGGACAAAAGAAGGAGCTGATGGCTGGTGAGTGATGTTCTACTGTAAGAAGAGCTTACGAAACCATCTTCTTCTTTCATCATGAGTTTGATTTTTTTTAGAGCTCGGACCTTCATTCTTATTGGTTACATTAACTAACTGCAAGCATCAATGGACTGAATGAGAGGCAGCGATCAGAGCACTAGCTTTCATTCCACTGTGACAGACGTGGTGAAATAACAGCATGTTTATAACCTGCATGTTGCCTGGCCACTGCTGAACTACATTTCGATATTTTGATTGGAAAGCTTCTGTCTGAACTGATGTTAGAGTTCATATGTTCAGATTCTAGTGTCTAATGTTCATGAAAATATATTTTATTTATTGAAGTTGCTCTAACTGGACTTCTTCAATTCAAACTAGGTTAACTTTATCACCCAGGCAGATCGGACACATGCATCATGAGTAGGGATGGGAATCGAGAACCGGTTCTTGTTGAGAACCGGTTCCGTGTGTTTCTATTCCATGGAATTGTTTGGCAGTTTATCTAACGATTCTCTTATTGATTCTAGAAAGCACGAATTACGTTGTGTAACTTCCGCAACAAGTTACGCACGCTCGATTCCAGCAAGCATGACAAATTACGCCACGTAACTTACGCAAGTTTGGCACAAGCAGTGCAATGAGTAGTAAACAATGTCACCCACTCGGTTCAAACGCTCCAAAGTTTGGCTGCATTTTACCAAAACAGACGGCAACAGGGCGACTTGCAATCATTGCAAAAAGTTCTCCCTTTCTTCCCAAATGAGAATTGATAAGAGAATCGATAAAGAATCGAATCGTTAAGCAGAATGGATAATGGAATCGGAATCGTAAAAATCTTATCAATTCCCATCCCTAATCATGAGTGAACGAATATAAACTCAGAGTCTAGTGGTCTGTTGCTTCTTCTTGGTAGTCACGTTTGAATTTTTTTTTGTCTTTTGATGTCTGGATTTAATCAGATCAGAATTTGACTCTTTTCTTTAAAACAACTTACATCAGTATAGGACACTCAGTAGCCTAGTAGTTAGTGAGCCTCAATAAAGTATTTAGTACATGACAAATAAGTCAAGATTTGTGTTGATCTCGTGTTGAAAATCGTGTTTTGGAAATTGGAATTTTTAGCAGATTATTTCAAGTGTGCAAAGAGAAGAATTCAAAGCACGTGAATTCAGATCAATAGTTTAAAAAAATATGTTTTATATAAATATAAGTATTCATTTTACAGCTATTATTTGCTCTCTCTAGTTGCAGTAGAATCACAGAATTACAAATATTTTCATTTAACCTGTCTTTTAAAGTACAAGGACACTGTTTTTTTTTAAAGTTCTGGTTAGAAGGCAAATATCACTAAATGAAAGAACTTTCAGCATGAATAGGAACACAGCCGGGGGTTTTTGGAAATGCTCTGTCCTCAAGTTTATGACTTCCTTTTATCGATTATTTTTCTAACAGTTGTGCGTTCACTAATGCGCGTCCATGCTGCTGGAAACTTTGAAAGGAGAAGGAGTCATGATGGAGAAGAAGAAATGGTCCAAAACATGCTTCATCTCACAAAGAAGGACGACAACAGTGCTCACTGTGATGTCGGTAATATGATCATTTCAAATAAGCGGTAGGCTGAAATATCTTTCTTCGCAATGAGGGTCTAAAATTTCCACGCATTTGAATCTATGCAGCTCATTCGTTATTAAGCATTATAACAACATCAGTGCCACACAGAGTCACATGCATACCAGTGTGGCGACTGCGCTGATCTATTGTACAGGAATAAAATACGTACAGGTGTATGTGCAGTGGCAAACCCTTTAATAGTACTGTATGAATACGAAGCTTCCCTGAATCCAAATCAATCACACATGGAACGCTACTGTCCATTACTAAGCGGGCAGTTCCTCCTGTGTTCAGCAGGGAGACGCTCCTCCTCCTCCTCCTCCTCCTCCTCCTCCACACTACTTAACTGGGCCGCAACAAATCCACTGCTGTCAGCTCAGACATAAAGCACGTACTGTACATCCTACAGACTTACACACTACACAGTATGAGAAGGAAGAAAAGCAAAACAGGTTGAGATAAATTAAAAGGTGAGGACGGCTGAGATGCAGTGACTTGAGGAATACACAACAGAGCGCTGTGCTTCAGATGGAGGGAAATAAAAAAGTCCACGCAACAGTCAGGGTTAAGCCCGTTTCCAAAGAAGTCACAGACAAAATGTGATGATGTGCAAAATATTGAAACCTCATATTTCATAGAAAACAGCACACCTTATCAAATGTTGAACAAGTTGGACAGGGTCATGTTTACAACTCTGTTTATCAGCTCTTCTTCTAACACTCTGTAAGAATCTGTGAGCTGAGGAAACTTAATATAATCTGCTCAACAGTTTGTTTCATAAAGCACCAAACATTTTCAGTAACAAGTCGCCTTGCTTCGCCTCAGTCCATCTTAAACGAGCGCAGCGTTTCTGCTTTGTTTACGCTGTCCTCAGTGCGTGGTGGAGCTTTGAGCTGTTGTTTGTGGATGCAGAGATTAACTGCATTCACAGACGACAGTTTTTTGGAAGTGTTCCTCGGCCCATGCAGCGACGTCCTCGACAGAATCCTGTCTGTTTGATGCAGTGACGTCTGAAGGCCTGAAGATCACGGTCAGTGAGGATCATTGGTGTTCGAGATTTCTTCTGATCCTCTGAATGTTTTAATATTATGAACTGTGGATCTGCCAGCGCACCTGTTAACAGTTCGCCTCATTCGCTGTGAGATGTTCCATTAGGAGTTTTCTTTCTCATATCTCAGTTTTAACATTTGATAAGTTGTCTTTGTGCTGTTTTCTATTAAATACAGGGTGTCATTGCTAATTCACATTTCACACAGTGTGCCGGCTTTTTGGAAACAGGCTTGTACAAACATAAGACACTTGTCATACTACCTGAAAGACCAACTTTGAAGTATGATCAGGTTCATGCATACTGTATTACTAAGAGTGCAGTAAAAACTATACGTTCATTTCAACATCTTTAATTGATCTTACCTGCTGATACCCTGAAACAGAGGACTAGTTCTAAAACATTTCAAACAGGACCGGTGCTGTCTGCTTTAGGTGGTCTCACCTTGAAAATTTGCTAGGTCCCTCTCCGTCTTCGTCATCAAAGTCCATTCTGAGAAAGAACCACAGGAACACATTTCTATTAGACTGACAGCTCTCCCATCATTTTTCACAGTGATAACTTTAGACAGCAGTCACTTTGGAGTTTGTCTTCATTCGGTTCTGCTGCTGCTGACAAAAAGCTAAACTTGCATTTGCTGACAGATGAACTGATACATCACTGTCCGGCAGTGGATGGCTCCTCGTTACAGAGCTGATGCTTTCATCTCGGCATGTCGCAACAGGTATGAGTGACAAGTCTGATCACTGATCATCAAATCTCTGTGAGACTGAAATCTGTGAGCCACGGTGTCATGTGGATGGTCTAAAAGTCAACATCAGTGTAGGCATGCAGGAGACAGGTCAGTGAATCTGATGAAGATTCTCAGATGCTCGCTCGTGGCACTCCCCTCATTTAAATGATATAAAAAGCTTCATAGTTCAATGAATAATATCTGATCTAAAATACTTCATCATCTTGTGTTCTGATCTTACTGTTACAGCTGCCGTCCACTCGCCTTGTATAACTTTGTTTGCTGTGTTTGATTGTGGAGGCGAGGCCACCATCGTCCCCACAGACCTGGAGGACTAGGATTGGAGCGGCACCTGCCCCGACCCACCAATCCCGGGTCTTCAACATTATTTAAAGTAGAACTGTCTGACTGTCGAGCAGCTTGTGTTTTTGTCTTGTACTCTCTGACCTATGTGTTAACTTGTCTTTCCGTGACAGTTTAGTTGCTGTATGCAGATCGGGCTACTTTATTTTACACTTCTCCTTTTGTTATATTTATTTGTTGGTTTGAACAGCACCCGCCCATCCTTCGTTCCCTTAGAGTCACCTCACCTCCTTTTGTTATAGAGATATGAATATATGAATGAATAACTTTGTTCATCAAGAACTGCTTTACGTTACTTCCTTTTCCCCACACCAGCTGGGCAGTAAAACACAAATCTACAAACTTCACTCCCACCAGTCAAGCATGCATTGTGCATATCCTGAAATATTTTGAATACATGTCTGAGATCTCATTTTCTTTCACATGACTAGTCTAATGTAAAAGTGTAAATGAAAATTGTTATCATTATTATTATTATTATGAAGAGTAGGGATGTAAACAGTTAATCGATTAATCGGTTAATTGTCGAAAATAATTTAATCAATTAAATTAAATTAATCGGGTTAACTGAATCTAGGCCATTTTCCACAGGAGTTTTTTCAGTGAGATTTCATGGTGTCGCCAGTTGAGGGCGCCATTGCTTAATCTAGGCCACACCGAACGTACCTGAACGTAATGCGGCGACAGACCCGGAGTGGAGTATGGAGCATTTCAAACTAAGTAATGATGACAAAGACGCTCAGTGTAAACTCTGCGGTGCTACGTTTAAGTTCAGCAGCTCTACGAGTTCGCTAAGATACCACCTTCAAAACCTGCAGCCGAGCTGACGCCTTCTTTAGGGATGATTGAAGCTGTGTTCAGTCCTACATGTTACTGTAAGTTTCCAGGGCTTGCAATCTTACTGTTACCTTTCTCAGAACAAGGGAGATTATAAGTGGTGCTGCTAATGTTTCAAGTTTTTCATCTAAGTACTTTACCAGATAATTATATGTAGGCTTAATACTGTGTAGGCTAAGCCCATATTGTATAGCTTTAAAAATATTTTATGTTGCTTAATGTTTCACAGGCAACAGGTGAGCCAGTGCACGATAATTTTTTTTATGTATTTCAATTTTCTGTGCAGAATTTATTTTGGTTAAATGCCATATCTGTACCGTATCCCAACTGGTACAATAAAACATTAGTTGAGGAATATAACGTGCATTTTTTATTCAGTATATAAGCAATATTTTGCTTTATGTTAAAGACACCGTGAGAAATGTATGTTCTCAGGAAAAAAGCCACTTATCAGTTAATCGTTAATCGATCGATACGGTCAGTCAACTAACGATTATTGAATTAATCGATAATTTGCATCCCTAATGAAGAGACATGCGTGAGGTGATCTTGTGAAGGGTCCTTATAAAAAGCAGGGCTGCCACGATTAGTCACGATTATGTCGACAAACAAAATCGTATCGCATCGTTTTTTGGGGTTTTTTTTTACTTTTCTCTCGAAACTGCATCTGCAGCTTCCACTGCCACGTCTGCCTTTCTGTCACACACACACACACACACACACACACACACACACACACACCCCTACGCACATGCACAGTAAGGGTAATCGGCGTCAGGCCTGACTGTACCGTAAATGACACCATAACACAGACCCTCCAGGATTTGCAACTTCAACGCAACTTCAGTGAATCCCCGTGAATTCAGGGCGGTGTTGCAATTTTAACCAATCACCGCGATTTTTCCGCAACTTCCGCGCAGTCTGCCTGGGGGATTCAACTTGGCGGGTCAGGGACGGCTGCGCGGTGCGGGAGGATCCCCTCGTGGGACCTCTCCCCGGCGCTGGCTGGCCTCCCTCGGGCGCATTTTCTCCGTGGTGGCTCTGGGTCGGCATGGAAAGACCCTGGGGCGATGGTGGCTCACGGCTCCGACCGCAAGATTTACAGCGCCCGTCCACCAGCCCCTTTCCGGGACAGTCAATTTACGTATGATCCGTCCGATTAGTCGACTAATCGTAAAAATAATCGGTGATTAGTCGACTATCAAAACAATCGTTTGTGGCAGCCCTAATGCAGAGCATTAACATCAGGAGTGTTGACACAGTACAACAACATTTTACAGACACAGTCTTGTACAATAAAGAGACAGAGCTGCAGAGTGTGGTGGAAACAGAAAAGGCTGATGGAAATGGGAGGCAGAGCAGCGTGACGCAGAGCGGCTCCATGCACGCCCTGGTTGTGCCTCTGCATACATGGCCCTCATATAGACAGCACTATTAACATAGAAATGCTCGGGCTGGTTTACGATTATGCAGCCGCTTGTTAAGAGGTTCAGAGTTTGTGGAGAAATTCTCTGACGGGCCGTGACGAGACTCCCCCTCACTTTGTTCAACTCTAAAAATATTCAAGTCTGCCACATGTTCACAGCAGCGACGTCACTCATCTTCAGTGACTGCATGGACTCCATCCTGATCCTGTCTGTGTCTGAACTCTGCTTTACTGCTCATAAATCCATCTACTAATATCATTTTTGTTGTTGCTAAAGGTTGCCAAATTCTGTGAACTTTTAAAGTTGGAAACTTTCCATGGGAATTAATGGGAATAAACAGGAATAAAGTGGAAATTTACAAAATTGGCCCTTAACAATGAACTTAAATATAGTTGGGGGAAATATATTTTAGCATGATCTTGACTAAAACAACCAGATTTCATGCAGGAGCCCAGAACATACAGAGACTCTTGAAGCCACACAGTTAATTCCAATAAGTTCCCATAAGTTCCCAGGGGGTTTGTGATTTTGAATATTTTCAAAATCCCCAGTCCGATGGAAAGCTTCTGGAAACTTTCTGCCCCTTTGCTACCCTAGTTGTCGCTGTAAGTGATTTTTCCTGCAGGTACTATCACCTGAGTGTTTGTTCTCATCTCAATACTTAATCCATGGTTGTGTGTTGTGTAACGTAGCAGTTAACCTGTAAACCTCAGTGTTACGGAGGCGGCTGATGACCAGCATGTATGAATGTAACATGTAATATAAAAGCAACTTGAGTGGTCGGAGGATTGGAAAGACACTATAAACGTCAAGACAACAGGTTTCACTATTTATTTTTGTGCCAACTTTTGACTTTTACTTCTTACATTTTAGCATAAGTATCCGTACTTTCTACTCCCTACATTTTCAAATAAGGGTCGCTTAGAAATATATGTAAACACACACTGATAAGACGAACCCTATTGGTGCATTTGTCCTCACGTGCACAAGACGATGAACATGAATAGCCTAAAATCAGGCGGGCAACTCTTTGGAAGGAACTAAAATAGTTTGTGATGGTGGCACCAGGTCAGTGAAATGTGTGTGAAAGCTAGCGAGAGTGTTGGTGGAGGAGATTCCTCGGGTGATGTAGTAGAGTCGAGTGAAGAAGACCAGCAACGCATCCCCCATCCTTGGCCATACCTCCGTGAGATGTTTGCATACCAATAAAGTTTTTGAACACCATGCACACTGAGTTCACAATCCCTCATTCTTGTACAGCAGTTTTATTTTTTGAATGTGTTTAGGAAAGATTGGCCAATGTAGCTTTTTGTATTGATTTCAGTTCATTTTTCTTTGCTTGGACAGACTGTAGGTCCTGTAAGCTTTGGTGGTTTTGTTCTTCACAAGGTTACCGGTACTTTATATCTTTATACTTTAAGTATATTTTAGAGCCTGTACTTTTCAGTTTAACTTGAGTAAAAAAGTTGAGTCAATACTTCAACTTTTACTAGAGTCTTTTTAAACACAGGTATCTGTACTCGTACTTGACTAAAGAATGTGTGTACTTTTGACACCTCTGTGTGCACACATACGTGTTACGTCACTTCCTTTAGTGGAATGAATGCTGCTTCTACCTGACTGAGTGGAATTAAACACAGAAAACTCTGAGCTTGAACGAAACTGCAGTATGACAGTTTTTTGGGTGGGATTTCAAGTTTCCGTTAAACAGGGAGGGCCCCAGTCGTCAGGTTTATTTGTCATGTGCAGGTTAACACAGGGTCAACAATACAATGAAATGTGCTGGATGGAAGGAACCGCATGTAGAGCACTAACTGTGTAACAGCTATTACAGTATTTTATTAGTATTATATGTTGTATTGAGACTGGTGTTTTTTTAGAATCACGTGTACCTATCAAACTATATCAGACTATGCATCTTCTTGTATTTGGTTTTTCTGCTGAGAAACTTCAGTTTCTTTTCCAGGGAAGTTTATCTTAGCTTCAGTTTTGTGTTGACTTTCTGGAGATCTTATGTTTCTATATTACATCCTGTCTTTAGCTGTAAACGATAGATTTGTACTGTGAACAGTTCACAGCAGGAGTCAAATGTTCTGAACCAACGTTGATGTGGTGCTGCTCGGTTTGACTTTAGTTTCACCCCTACATTACTGCTTACTCATACTTTCATACATCAGCAGGTTTACTCATCAGTCTTTCATCTGCGTCTGGGCTGTATTTTCTGTGTAAATTTACTGCTGCTGCTGCAGAACATTAAAAGCCTAATGTCAAAAAAGTGCAAGGCTTTTATTATGGAGCAGTCACAGGAAATACAATGTATTTAATAAGTGGACGACATGATAGAAACAGAAACAGTGATCTATACAAGTGGTATCGTATCGGCCCCAATGTTGAAGAAAATTCTAGATCGGGTATTGGTGACAATGGGCCGATCCATATCGGCCGATCTATTCAGTCTAATTCTATGCTGTGCGCTGTGAGTGTTTTCAAAATGGAGCGAGCGAAAGGATCGGCCCTCTGGAACTTTATCCCACTACCTCAACCAACAAACTCCACGGCTACTTGCAATACCTGCGCAGTAAAATGGTCGGTGGTAAAACTTCCAAGTTATAACACAACCAACTTAATCAAGCACCTACAAAAATTTCACGGCAGAGAGCACGCGGAGTTCACTGAACTGAGTAAACAAACGGAGGCGTTATGAAGCAGCTAACTGAAGGAGATGAAGGAAAGTGTCCGCTTTTGTGTTGGATGTTAAATCATTTCTGCACTAAACTAAACCATTACAAAGGCTGTTTATTTTGAATGTCCATCAAGCTTGTGGAGCTATGTTTTACAGATCGTACTGGTGCACAGTTATTAAATAAAGAAGTAATTCAGTACATTTATATCTGTTTATTTGCTTTTTAAAAACAGGAAAGAAACGTTTAAATCAAGTCTGATGTTGCCTTGCACAAAAGAATGATCCCAGTCTTTTCCACACAATGAGACATTCCTCAGATATCGGTATCGGAGGTGAAAAAGTCCCTTTTACTTTTCAATGTTGCTCCTGCTCCATTTTATGTTATACTGGCGTCGCCTGTTGGTTTGTGGACTGACATTTTGGCCTTGCCTCGTCATGTTGGATTTTTGGTGTCTGTATCCTAACTGGATGTGACTGAGAACCTGAGGACACACGTCAATCACAACGCAGCCTCACTCCCGTCTACTTCACTCCGAATAGGGCCATGGTTAGCAAAATGAACACCACGCTGCATGGAAGAAGAATTCAATTCATGAATTCATGAGTAAAATGTTTACTAGGGTTTAGAAATCTGGGTTTCTCTTCAACAGTGCCGTCTCTAATAGTTAAAGCAGTGTTAGGACGCTTTGTAATTCCAGAGGCTGCTCTGTGACTTTGCGTGTGAATATAGTATAATATATATAAGTTTCAGTTTCAGTGGAAGACTTTTCAGCAAATGCAGTAACTTTACATTCAAGGATGCATCATCGCTCCGTGTATCCTTCATTCAGCTGTTACTCTGACTATCTGCAGTCTTTTGTCATGCACATGCGTAAAAGTAAAAAAACACGCAAATCTGAGTTCTCCAGGCCAAGTCCAGCAGGTTTCCTCAATTCCCTACCCAGATGACCAAAATCTGTGTTTCAATGACAGAGAACCCAGACTGCAAGCTGCTTATTTAAGGACATGTAAACGCACCGTATGCTGCGTTCACTGAACCCCCCTCTGCTCTGTCACTGCTCTGTTTGTATGCATGATCTACCTGACGGCTTCATGCACCATGGGAGCTGTGTGTCTGTTGTTGTCTTAGGATCTACTCAGCTACAGCCTGGCTTATCCCCACACACACACACACACACACACACACACACACACTTGAGATAGATCCAGGTCTGTATTATTTATTCATGTTTATGTAGGCCTAATGCATGTGCATGGGTTAAATGCATTGCTGAGGATTAGATTTACAAGGCACTGAACTCATGTAGTCCCCAACCCCCCATGTTTACCCACAATCCTTCATTTCCTTTACTAATGCAGAATCTGAAAAATCCATTTAGATGTCAAACTCTGTCCAGACTGGAACACCAAACCAGAGACAAATGCTCTATATCATCATTATCATTGTCAGTACCATGACTTCTTTATCGTTATCGGATCCCTGAATGTCAGCACACTGCTGAGATCTGCTCAGCCACAAAACTACTGTCAAGATTAGAGCTTCGATGATCTGTCAGTGAATCAGCTTTAAGTTCTTATTGCACACGATTACAGTGAAGCACATGTCGACATTTCAGCAGTGCTCTTACACGTGTGATTTTTCTTCATATATATATTTAGTTATACATAATAACAAAATCTTATTAGAATACAGGAATACAATATAATATAGTACAATGATGAGTAATAGTAAAATGTAAAAGCAGTCGTGTAAACAGGTTGTGCAGGACTGTAAACATGCATATGAATATATATACTGTGACAGATATAGAAGAAATACAATGCAGAAATGTTGAATATTTTCAGTTAGTTCTGGATATAATGAGTGTATGATATATCTGTATAATCAGACTTTATAATGGTCACAGCTCTAGTTAAGAACATTATGACAATGTTTCAATTTTTGCCTTTCAACATCTGTAAACATCTGTAGACTGGATAATAATTTGTTGTGTGTTTACACTTGCCACTGTAATCCAGATGTTCTGTGATGAGGACTGGACAGTGTCAGTCTGGCAGTCTTTAGCATGCACTACGAGCCAGAAGTGGCTCACAGGCTGAATCTTTCCAGTGAGGCAGAGAAGCAGGCAGAGATCTAACTCTCATACGACAGATCAAGGTTTTTAGTGTTGGCCTTATTATCATACAGAGGGCAGTTAACACAGCAGTGCATTGTTATGGTTCATGTCAACATAATGCTGGTGGAAATAGACTCAAAGACTGAGGAACTACAAACACTCCTGTGATCTGTTGTTTTCTTTTCTAATGAACATCAGGACGTGTTGGGAACAGGTCAGTGTCATGAAAACATCTTGCACTTCTCTTTCACCATTTGATCCTTGTTTCATTGTGCATCACAAACATGTAAATATGAGCTCTGCACTACATACTGAATTACTGAAAGCGTGCACTAATGTTAACTTAGCATTAGGTTGCAAAATGTGTGATAGTCTAAACAGCTGGTCACTGTGAGGACAAGTGGTACCGTGTGCTGTATCAGAATGTGTGTGTGTGTGTGATCCAACAATAGTCAGTGTTGGTGCCTGCTGTCGGACAGTTTAAGGACTTAAAGGGCAGAAACAGAGACACAGCACCTGCTGTGCTGCATGACTCTTTAATATTTAACTGTTTTTGACACATTCCACCTGTTCTGGACAGCAGAGAGAGAAAACAGACTACAGACTGCCATGTTCTAAATATCTCTGTCTTGTAGAACCAGGCCTGATACAACCCTGTGTGACTACTAATAAAACACTGCTGGGTCGATCAGAAATGCCCTCAGCAGGATGCTCGATACGTGACATTAAAGCTACCAGAAGAAACATTTGGAACAAGTAGAATTGGAATTGGAAGCTCACTTTGTAACAAACAGGTTAGCTGCTACTAGTGATGTGTCGGTCGCGAACGAGCCGGTTCAAAGAGCCGGCTCTTTAAAGTGAACGATAGGAGCCGGCTCCCGTCCGTCTGCGAACCGTTCTTTTTCTTTTTTTTACTTTTCTCTTTAGGAAAAGTACCTGTGGGCATTGACTACAGGTGTCACATGCATGCTGTGCAACCAATCATGTGAGGATTGACAAGGAGCATAACACCAAGCAGGGACAGGAGGGGTAGCACTGCTGAGACCGTGACAGGAGACAAGAGGAGGGAGACACGCTGAAGGAGAGAGAGGAGTGTGGTGCAAAGATATATTATTTTTTACACTATACCAAAAACATTTTGGTTTTATTTGTCCAGATGTCAGTGGTGGGCATTAACAAAGCACATTTACTTGAGTGTTGTTATTTAATTTCTCTTTTTTTCGGTACTTTGTGTGTGTGCGTGTGTGTGTTTATATAAATATAAAAAAAATAAAATGTCTGTCCTTTTTTAAAATTTCTATGCTTGGGTTTTTATAGGCGTTTCTATCTGCTTTGTGTAGCAGAGTGGTTCTTCAAGCAAGTTAGTGCATTCATTGGGTGGTTTCAGGGAGTTACAAGGGATTTTACAACTGTAAATTCAATTGGCTACAGCAAATTATTGAAATTCAAGTGATGTATGCGTTCAAATACAAATCACAAGTCAAAACAGTGCTAAATTTGCCTGAATTATATAAAGGTATAAGTGGTAAAATGAAGAGCCATTTGGGCTCTTCTTGGTGAGCTGAGCCAAATGTTTCGGCTCACTAAAAAGAGCCGGAATTC
Organism: Larimichthys crocea; assembly: GCF_000972845.2. NCBI lineage: Eukaryota > Metazoa > Chordata > Actinopteri > Sciaenidae > Larimichthys > Larimichthys crocea. The sequence continues at coordinate 28,847,640 of NC_040018.1, read as the reverse complement.
CCATCACTAGCTGCTACATCAAGTACAGAAATGTATTTTTGTCGCCAAATATTTTAGTCACTCAATAATTCCCCAATGAGGAAAAGAACTGATGCGAACCGTTACGACTGTTACCCCCAAATTCCACCGGACGCGGACACGCAGCATTGCGTGTGCGCCGCAACCAAAACCGATGTGGCAGAAACATGCCCGGTAGGGTTTCAGGGTTAACTTCTGGGACCCTCTGTCAAAAATATCGATACTTTGATACCATGTGTACATTCAGAATGAGGACGATCAGAACTGTTCATTTAAGAAAAGAAAGAGAACTTTTCTGTTTTTGCTCTGTCATGGAAAGAAGTATCCAGTATTCTAGTATTCAGTGATAGTATTAGTGCCTACTATGAGATAAATACTACACATGCACACAATGCCCCTTGACAAGTTCAATACCATGAACCAATCAGAACACAGTACACTTCACGTGTTTGTTACTCACCCTCCTGATCTCCTCTTGCCCCCGCGGCCTGGCACGGTTCCTCCCATCCTCACCTGTCCGGCCCCCACTGCTCCCGGCATCGCTACTGTCCCCGGCAACTCACTGCCCATCTCTGGAAGATACGAACATAACAGCACACCAGCAGAGGGGTTAGTTAGGTACCATCACATCAACAGTTATTTCACCAAAAAAACATGCTATAAAATCAGCATTACTCAATCTGTATAATTTTATTAACACACTACTGTCGTACATTCCCTACAGCAAACATTCAGATTGTTAGTTATTTTCATTCTAGATGTATCTGTTGAGTTTATTTATTTAAGATATTCACAATGTGGCATATTCAAATAACTTGATTTGTCCAAAGAACAATTCAAAACCAAAGATGTTTGACTAGAACCAGCCGATTCTGAACGTTTCACTTGAAACACGACCGGGTCACAAAATTAGCACCAGCCAAATGCTGGTAAAACGTGAGTGGCACCAGCCTGGAGTGCTGCACAAGTGAAGCCAACAAAGAAGAGTGAAGTCAGCCAGTCTCCATAAGTCCCCACGTTCAAATGTCCAACTTCACAGCAGAAATAAACATGTTTACAGCCTGGTACAAAAACAGTTTTGCTTTCTATAGATCATTTCCCCGTTCATGACAACTGTACTGAGGGTGAATTTATATACAGCTCACCTGTTCAGATTATATTAAGGCTTAAAGTTGTCGCCTTTTTGGATTAGATATCAACCAGAGCCACCACACTGTGCTTCACAATGGCTCTTCAGAAACCTGTGGGTGTCATGGGTGATATTACGGCTCTTGACATGACTGATTCAGATTTCAGAATAACTTCTCGATCCACTAGTCTAGCTGGTTACTCCACGTCACTGGATGACTTCCTACTATTTGTACCTTACATCTCGTACTGACAGAACTCTCTGGTTCTGGTTTGAGTCTGTTGTCAGAACCAGGTTCCAAAAGAGGACTGGGTTCTGTAGAGCAATCAATCTACACAGACCTACAGCAGTGTAGCCTGAGGCTCTGTTACACAGCACAGGCTTCCGACTGAGCTCTTATTCTCAACTATGTAGCTATAATAATTATAGCAATAATAGTACGCTGAGAGGAGTTATACTCTGTGCCAGCTGTCATATTTACCTCTCTCCCTGTTGCTCACTGTGGGTGCACTACTTTCCTCCTCGCTCATCCATAAATCCATTGTGTTTGCCTTGCTGTTTTCCCTCCATCTCCCTGCTCCATCCACTCATTCGCTCACTCATTCAGCTGGATGCAATGGATAGGCCAAACAAACCCTCCGGTACGCCCCAGCGCACCCGGTAACATAGTTAATATTTGATACGGTGTGCATTCACCTCGTCGTCTTCGCTTCCAAAGAGACACGCGCTCTTGCTGTGCAAGTGCACGGCCTTCCATCACTCATTCATGAAGCGGCTACGAGTAACACAAGGCTCTGAAGCAGCATAATCTGATGAAGGGACGGCTTCATCTGACAATCAGTGCAGTCATCCGGCCTGGCAGGAGCAGCAACAGTCTAAATAGGCGCTCTGTTGCACGACTAATGTACGACCCATGGTGCACTTCATTCAGTGTTACACCTGGGCCATAAAAGGATACACTGGCTGTTTGAGCCAGTCCCATTGCTCAGCTTTCCTGCTAATTATCAGAACACTGAAGCCAAAATGAGCCTCTGTGAACTCGAGTTATGTGTCAAATATATGTTTAAAAAAATCATTCTGAATATGAATTATCACTGAAAACTGTGCATGCTGTGTCTGTTCAGGTAGCAATGTCTGTTGTATGTATGTAAGGTTGCTTTATGTAAGGAAACTTTCTGGAAACTCTCAATGGGAAGTTAAGCTTGGGAATTTTGGAAATATTCAAAACTGGAAACTCCATGGGAATTTATGGGAAACAACTGAAAATTGGGGGTAATTTAAGCCAACTGTATCATATCCAAACATAAATATAAACACTTAAAGCAGACATCCATGCAAAATAATACATTACAAAAAACTGATATAAATCAAGATTATGCTAAAATATATTTTCCCTAACTATATTTAATTTCCCTGTTATAGGCCAACCTTCAATTTTCTAAATTCACGGTTTATTTCTGTTTATTCCCATAAATTCTGGTTAATTTCCATAAATTCCTGTTAATTCACATGGAAAGTTCCCAACCCCATGTCATCCCACATCTCTCCCTGCCATTCTTTCCTGACACATTTCAAATGTAATCACGTCAAAATTGCCCAAAAACACTTTTTAAAACTGTCCAGATCAAATTTCATTTGGGGCAACCAGCTGATATAAAAGTGCACATTACATCACGGTATGTCTACATCACTTCTATTTTTAACTGTTGTATTTTTACTCATAGATTCACACATACCAACCCACTCCCATCCTTTTATGGATAAACTATGGTGACCTACACTCAGAACTGAGTCTGAACCAGGCACCAACCAACTGTCTGTGAAGTGAAGCCAATGTGGAAGTGCCAAAAACTGCGCTTGAGGCTGGCTACAGAAGTGAGTCAGTCTCCATAAGTCCCCATGTTAAAATGTCCAATTCAATTTTGGTCTCTATAGTTAATTTCCCCGTTCATGACAACTGTACTGAGGGTGAATTCTGGTCCAGAAGTGTGTGTCTGCTATTGGCAAAAACTTGTTGTTGAATGTGCAATTGGCTGAAGAGCACAGACAACTGTTAACTATTGTAAACTGGCACCAGACCATTGGCCAGATTGTTATAAATCTCTTAGTTTTGTTTCATTTGGACAATATTCTTGCACGACTCATAAAGTCTGGCAGGTGCTGAAAAGCCACTGTTTGGCATCAACGCTGAAAGTTGGCAGCAGTCTCCCTGGTGTCCAAAAGAAACAGAAATAACTCTTGTATTGTATTATGGTCAGTGTTTGTAGATGATGTGTGAGGCTGCTGCTGCTTCACTGTGCTGAATACTCATTTCCCCACACCTTTCCTCGGTTCCACCTGTTTTATTACAGTGTTGCTGATATCACAATGTGTAACAAATCAGCAGCACATTGATTGTGTCAAGCCTGTATACAGCCAAGATTATAAACGCTGCCCCTGTGCTGAGCAACACTGAAATGCAATACACCTCTTCACTTTGTGCACTCAAAAGATTCAACACTCATGTGAGCTCCACTTTGGTCTCCACCAAATATCTCTAAGGCTGGATTCAGACGGGAACCGGCGCTCTGGCTAAAACAGAGGTTTTTCCATTCATTTGAGTGAGGGTCGTCCATTTCGGCACCGGCAGTCCGCACCGTGGGAGCGAAAAAACGTGTCAGTGAAAAAACGTGCTGGCATGCGGAGGAGAGGTTGATCCACATCCAACTTTAAGCGACTCTTTTCGTGTAGTCATTCCTTCATACATATTGGTTGTTTAATTTAATCTCATGTAATTTGATCATCATTTCATTTGAGATGTAGACACAGAAAACACACCTGACAGTGTGTATCTGTGTACTATATCTCCCCTTCACTTTGTTTGTTGTCATTTCAATCTTCCACAAATCAAAACTGACTCAATGAAACCTGACAAATCTCTCATGTTTCAATCAGTATTCAGGATTTACACTGGACTGATTTGACTTCAGCTGGAAAGATTGAATGATTCCTCAGTAATATACACGCACTGAAAATAAATTAATCTATAGAGTTATCCTGAACCCCAAAGCATTTAACTGAGAATTCGGGTTGAAGGGCTTGTTGCTCTGCTTTTTTGTACGTGATAAACCCTAAAACTCTTCTTCTCTGCACACAAAAGCTTCATGTCTCTCAAACTGTGGCATCTCCTTTGATAATCCAAGCTAATCCATTGTGACATAATGATTAAACATGGTGACTATGACAGGTATGTCTTGGACTGTCACAATAAAAGGTGTTTTCTATTAAAGAAAGACATGTGACTGAACTGTGGTTATTTCCCACAGAGCTGCAAGACATGTGACTGAACTGTGGTTATTTCCCACAGAGCTGCAGATACTAGGGCTGCCATAAACGATTATTTTGATAGTCGACTAATCACCGATTATTTTTTCGATTAGTCGACTAATCGGATCATGCGTAAATTCACTGGCGGGTGGGCTGGCGCAGTAAACCTCGCGGACGGAGCCGTGAGCCACCTTCGCCCCAAGTGTTTCCATGTCGATCCAGAGCCGCCGCGGAGGAAATGCGCCCAGCGGAGGCCAGCCAGCGCCGGGGAGAGGTCCCACAAGGCGGCCGTCCCTGAACCCTTTGAAGCTAAGTTTAAAAAAAAAAAAAAAAACGATGCGTCGACTACTAAATCAGTTGTCGACATAATCGTGACTAATCAACTAATCGTGGCAGCCCTAGCAGATACACATTTGTTTTTCCCTGGAGGGCCAAGTCATTAAGTGTTCAGATCGATCTGCGTCCCGTGAGGCACAACTGCCGTCTACATCATGAGACACAGGTGTGGTTTAACACAAGGTGTGTGAGGTAGATGCTGCTAGCATCAGTTACATCAGGACTGTGGATGGAAAAGATGGTTCCACTCTTCTCCTGACTGACTCACCTCATCCTCCACAGGCAACAAGTATGAGTCATCCCACAATCTGTTGCTCTGATTAATTACTGCGAATGTTCAATGTGATGCTCGATCGATCACTCTCAGCTGAGCTGAATCACATCTTGATGAGCCTGATTTCTCCGTGAGTGTTCTCGAATGTGCTGGGAGTGTTGCGGAGTGCTTCTGCTTCTATTTCTCTAAAGCTTCATGTCAAACAAACTCTTTCCACACCACGCAAGTCCATCCAACACACTCCTCCACAGCGGGGGCAGCAGCAGTATACAGCCATGATGTGAATACTTCAACATATCACGACAGCGTGACAATGATATGAGCATGTTTAATCATGGTAAGCTCCTTCCAGTGTTATTAATGGTACAATCAGACACCAACAGGCAGCGGTCGCCTCTGTCACTCGGCACAGTGAAGCTGAGGTGGTGTCATGCAGCAGCAGAGCCGGCAGCCTTCCAGCTTCTTAGAATCAGGATGAGTTGATAACGTCTCCGTTCCTTTCGAAATGCACACACAGCAAGTGTCTTCAAGACACTGTGTCAGAAGCGTGCTGTTCACTGCAAGCTAAAAAAAGCCTGAGGTCAAACGCATTAACGAGCCTGTTGGGAGACGAGGGGGAACTTCCCCTTCAGTCTTTCCCCCAACCAGGGGGTCTATCAAACAGCCTCAGGACATTTACCAAATTAAAAAAAATTTAAAAAGAAAACTGCTGCATATTCAAAGTAGTTTCTTAATAGGATGTCACGGTCTGCTTAACCCTCTAATGTTGTATTCCTGTTTTTATTGTTCAGGGGATTATGTTGGCCCATTCACCTTGAGTATATGTTCTATAATCTTTGATGTGTCGTCTGTTTCTTTGTTCATTGCACGCCTCAATATTAATGTTTTTGACCAGTCGGGCCATTGGGTCTACTTGCCCAAATTCAGTTTTTATCTGTCCATATACAAATTGTTTCATTTATTTGTGACTATCAAATAACAACAAACATTAGGGGTGAAACTGTTTTCCTCAGCATTCATGTTTGGTACCAGGAGGCTTTTTATTCCCTCATGGACTCAACAGTATACATGGCTAAAACTTAGCGACGGAGGTGAAATGTTCTGTTGTGTTTGACGGCAATTTCCAGCGAAGGCTGGTGACTAAACTAATCAACGCTGCCTACCACACAATCAAATCAGAGCAGCCCTTCGTGTCTTTCGAAAAGACGGTCCTCGAACACTGTCAACGTCGGGTCCTAATATTGCTCCGATGTGGAAGGTCGAAGGTGAGTTAAACTTTAAAACTAAAAGTTACAAATTTGTAGTGTGTAAATTTGCTCATACAGTTTCATAGTGCTCATACTTTTCTAAAACAATCATACCTGCTTACAATTTTGGCTGTAGCTTCAGCCTTTGTCGGAGCTGTCAAAGCGTCTTGGTGTAACGTGTCTCCCACATACCTGGGACACTGTTCTCCTCTAAGCAGGTATGATTACATCCTATCCTTACTTACTTGTCTGATCAGAACAAACTAAAACTATAATACCTTGTGAATAAGTTGTCCTAACTACTATTTTTTTATTTTTCAGGTTTGGAAATGTCTGGAGGGTCCAGACCTTGAGCACTTTAACTCCATGTCTGTGGTGGACATGTGGCTTGCAGCAGCACACACACCTTTTTTCCTCTCACTGTTCTATGTGATTGTGTTCCACGGCAGATGCGTTCTTAGTTATTGACATTAGAAAGAGAAATTATTATCTGAAATGTGTAAATTGTAAAATGTAAATGAAATTAATTTAATAAATCAAAATGCAGGTAGAAAAAGTTATTTTCATTTTTGTCAGCCGGGCCAGTAAAACTCTGATCTACTGGGCCAGGGGGGCCAGTAGGGAAAAAATGTTATGTTGAGCTCTGACCTGGTTACATATTACTACACTAAAATTTAGAAAAACATTGGACAGATTTAAAAGTCAGCACAAGCAAAGGTGAAATCATGAAGGCATCACACAAACCACCAGAGGACACCAGAGGAGTCTGACTGGAGGCAATACAATAAAACTGGGCCTAATGAATACATTTCATTTTCAGTTCATTTAATAAACTAATGAATTGATTGTTTAGTCAGGAAATGTCAGAAAATAATCAAAATCTCATCTCCCAGAAGTCAATGCATCATGTTTGCTCGATTATTAAAACACTTGTGACTACATCTTCTGTTGATTGACAGAAACATGTGGACAGATGTGTGAAGTGTACACTGGGTGTCACCTTGGTCCTGGTTGTGCACATGCAGCCCTCATCGGTTCACTTCTCTCGTCATGTTTCACATGCTCTTACACCAATTGGATCTGAGTGACAGCCAGCTGGAGATAATCCCTCAGTGATACGGCGTTCCCATGGGCCCTGGTATCTGGTCTGAGGTCACCACACCTGACTGCGGTGCCTCGCCGGGGGAAATGCTAGAGCTGATCACAGATCAGCGGGCTAACTTTGTCCTCCTCTGGCTACAGCAGCAAAAGCAGCAGCATTAGGCATGACTTAACTCTAACTGGGTGTCATGGCTGGGTGGAGGAGCGGCACGTAGCTCTCGCTGCATGCTTCCACCACACATCTGAGTGGGTCAAGCATAACATGCAGGGGGCAGGGTATAAAACAGTAGCAGGCCTGGGTGGGTCAGGTGCTGCTTCCACACAACATATGCAACAGGACAAAAAGGATTGAGGTCTTCCTACTGTGTCCTCTCGTTAACTGACAGGCTTTTTTCCTCATCTGTTCATTGTTCATTCTAACAGTGCCTCATCTCGACACTCTGTATGCAGCCCGGGTGCTAATAACCAGCCGATTCTTTATTTATATTCCCTTTTCATTTACATTGCCAATGAAGTGACACCGAGCACGAGGCAGAGTACGGCTGACCTGTTTTCATATGGAGACTGCGTCCTTTTCCCCGGAATAATTACTCTGCCGCTCCGTCCAGACTTGGACAGATCCTGTTGGTCTTTCTGTTCACACAGACACTCCAGGTCCTGTTTGGAGGCAGCGCCACGAATTCTTTCCAACAGCGCTCGATAATTATAATAAAGACAAGTTAAGAGCATATTCACTTACAGTGAGTACATTTGTTTGATGTATTGCAAAGGCAGTTGGCTCAGGCCATATTCAAATGAACTGCGTTCTTCAAATACCGCCTTAATTTTCAAGCTCGTTAAAAAACAAAGCAGTGACAGCCGGATGCGTTTGATTTTCATAAGAAGTTTGCCCCTCCTCAATGAATCCATGAGCTCGCTCACAATAACATGCAGAACTTACGTGCGATCACGTTACATGAAGCACGTGAAGACAACAGCTAATAAATATGCGCAACCCCCACATTAAAGATAAAAATAAAATCCATCTGACTCATATCTTTGTAGCGCGTGTCAGCTTCACTGTCTGCATGCTGAGTTTTGGTAGTTATAGAGGGTTTAACTGCTACTGAGTGAATGAACTCTGACACAGCGAGGCGAAACATGAAGATTAACTCTATTGATTTTTACACATGTAAGCTAGGGACGTAACGATGCACGATTAAAAATCGGTACGGATGCATGACGACTCGCACCGGTTGACAGAAAAAATGAATCGCAATTTTTACGAATGCGAGATAAGTAGGATATGTTCTTTTTCTTCTTAGAAAAATAGGTTACGTTATCTTAAAAGTCACTGGTTGGTGATTCATTTGTTCAACGTCAGACGTCAAGTCACGTGACTCACGTCACTACGAAGGTACGGAGCACAGAACAAGGGAAGACATGGTAATGGTAGGCAACAACTTTGAAATGCACCAAACGGTTTGAAATCACCTGTGTGGCGGCATTTCAGATTCCCTATATACACAAATACAACCGTGAGAAATGGACAGACAAAACCAAAAACATGTAAATATTGTAAGAGACGGCAACATATAGCGGCAACACGCAGCAGCATATCAACCGCCACCACAGTGAGAAGCAAAGTATAGTATTGTTACGCCACCTCGTGAGCGAAAACTGCCGAGGGATTTGGTCATAATTTGTCTGTAGCTCATTTTGATTTAACAAAAAAAAAAAAATCGTGAGAAAATCATATCGTAACTAGTCCACCCCTCCCACCCTCTACTGTGCTCCATGCTGGATTCAAACCAGCCACCCTCCATACGGTTTTATGATAATTCAGGAAAATGGCCTGCCTTGAGCCACCATGGTCATGTATTGATCTCATCGCCTGCTATACATGCTGTTTTTTAACTCTGATCCACCTGTTGTGCTCCGTTAACTAACAGTGTGTGTGTGTGTCACAGTGTGTGTGGTATGAGTGTGCCTGATAACATGAACAAAGTGAAATAGCATGACCAGTATTATCTATTTATATCACATTCCAGTGTGTGTGCCTTCACGTGTAAACTCTGATATGAACTTTATACACTGCAAAAAAGTCCTTGCACATTGTACGATATCAACAGGTTTGTGTAGTTATAGATTCAACTTAGGGGTGGGCGATATATCAAATATACTCGATATATCGCGGCTTGTTCTACGTGAGATGTATGAAATGACTATATCGTGCAGAGAATCTCTGGGAGAGCCCAAGAGCCCAAGCGAGTTAATTGAAGATGGAGACGAAAGTATAGACTACTTTATAAAATGCAGGTCAGGAAGCGGGTTGGGTACAATATTTCACAATTATTTGCTGCAGTCCGAGTTCGGCGGGTTAGTTTAAAACGTCGGTCGGTGCAGGTCGATCAAACATGGACCCGCGCATCACTGCACTGGATCCATTATATGGTGTATAGTGGTTCAGGTTACCATGTTATTATTTAATTTTATTTGTTAAAAACTTGTGAGTGTAGCACTCTAATCTGAAATAAAGGGGGTTTGCTAAAATTAATTTGATTGTGATTTTCCACTTTTTTGCATGCAAATGAACAAAAACTCTAATAGAAGGGTCTACTTGAATCATCATACTGATGTTATTTTTTGCATCAAAGGGTTGAATTTAACATTCATAGTGATTTACAGGAGAAATAAAATTAGAGATATATATTGTGTATCGTGATATAGCTTAAAAATATCGAGATATTGGTTATAGGCAGGGCTTTAAATTCACACCCGCCAAATGCGGGTGAAAATACATTTTGGCGTGTATTAAAAAAAACTCACTAGCCAGCTTGGCCGGTGATAAATGAGGCACTTTACCATCTATTTCGCGGGTTGCGGGATCGCGGTTTCTATGGGAACCCGCACAGCGCGTGCTCTCACTGGTCAAGCAAGCTTCCCGGCGCGTTGCGTGAGCGTGGCATATTTGGTCCGTCCTGCACGCGACTTCAAACCCCACCGGGAGTGTTTCAGAAGCGAGCGCTTAGCCCGCCAGACTTTGTTTACTTGCTCAGATTTGGACATTTTCCGGGTGTATGTTCTTCTAAACATGCTTCTACATGTGTAAATATGCTACGTAGTTATTGTAGTTCGCTTTTGTCTGTGTTTTACGACCGAGTATTTTATTTTGAAAGCGTGCTGCTCGCAAGTTTTAATGTTTTTATTTTATTGTTATGTACAAAAAATGGGTCATATTAGACCCTGAATAGTATGTAAGGGTTAATGAGTAATGAAATGTTAGGATAATTTTTGTATGTACTTAAGTTCCCAACTTCATTGTAAGATTAATTTAAAGCTTTAGTTAATAAAATGATCAAATTAATTCAGTTGCACTCATAATCTGTCACGGGAAAAAATGTGGCTAGTGGAAATTCTGATTGGCTGGTAACTTCAGGAACTTACCAGCCACATTGGCTGGTGATCAAAAAAGTTAATTTAGAGCTCTGCACATCACACCAGTTAACTGTGAGATTGTTTCCAAAGAAAGCAGATATTTGTCATGTGTTTTGTTGTTTAAGATGTAAGTTGCACTTTTTATAACACGGGACTCACACCGGAGGTGTTACAGCAGCGTGACGGCTGCGCCGTTTGCCCAGCGTCAACTCACACCGGACGCGCGTCAGCCGCGTTACGGCAGCGGAGCGAGCCGGCCGTATTCACATGAGATCACGAATCCTGGACGTACGAGAGACCCTGCGATAAACTGTGTATAAAGAAAACAACAAACAGCTGACTTTGCTTCTCCGACGTGGAGGAGATTATAAAAAGCATCTGTTGTGTCATAAATGATTATGTGTTGTTTCACTTCAACAATTAGTCTCTCATCGTTCATATTGAGACCCTTTGATCGATCTTTGATCACCTGGTGCCACCGGTCATGACGTAACGTTGATGTGAAGTTGTGATAAGCGACATGAACTGCGTATTGTGTTTTATTTTGAAAGGGGATGCATGTTTTTTTTTTACAGTGTACTGTACAGTATGAACGCGCATTGTGTTCTGCGTCCTGATTAACTAAGGGAGTACTGTACAAAATGCGTGTAAAAAGGTGTATAAAAGTGTGTGGTTAGGAGTTTTACAGCCTTAAAACATAATTGTAAAACTTACTTTGCAGATTTCGTTTATTAGAACGTAGAACGTATCCCCCGCGATAAATGAGGGACCACTGTACTTAAGTTCCCAACTTCATTGTAAGATTAATTTAACGCTTTAGTTAATAAAATGATCAAATTATCAATTGTCAATTGATTATCAATCAAATAAATTATCAATCAAATTGCTCTCATAATATGTCACAGGAAAAAATGTGGCTAGTGGAAATTCTGATTGGCTGGTGAAAAAGTTAATTTAGAGCTCTGCACATCACACCAGAGAACACAAACTGTTTAAGAAAGATTGTTTTCCTACAAATAAAAAAGATAATTTTATTTGGTCATAAATTGTCTTTAGCTCATTTTGATTTTAGAAAACCGTGTCGTGAACAAAAAATCGTGACTCGAATCGAGTCGTGAGTTGAGTGTATCGTTACATCCCTAGCCCTAATTCACCTGTATGTACAGTTTATGGTTTTATTTAATGTTTCTGTGCTCCATGCAAAGTAAACAACAACACACTGCCTGTCCTCTGGTCTGGGTTATATGTTCATGTTAGTCTGTCTGAACCTTGTTCCTGTGACTTTATCACTTCAACATTTTAAACACTTTACACTTCCTCTGGTTTCACCCGGAAACGTGCACAGCACTTTTAAGAGCTTGTTTCACATTATGACCCTGAATGCATCACTTATATATATTACAGTGAACATTATGACCCCTGAATGCATCACTTATATATATATATTACAGTGAAACACCTAAAACTAACTCCATGTGACAGCTTCTCACATCTCTCCACCGAAAAGTTCAGCCATCACCTCCAGCCGTTACTCGAGGATGATGAACTGGTTTTTAAAAAATGCGACATGTGCCCTGAATCCAAACAAGCAACCGGACACATCCGAACAAAAAAAAAACACAAAGTGACGCTGCCAAACCGGTTCCTCTTTGACAACAACAACAACAAACAGTAAAATGTCTCCGGTTAACACACACACACACACACACACACACACACATGAAGGGCAACGATATGCAAAATAACCTTTTGTATGACGGCGAGCAAAGCGAAGGCATTAGCCTTTAGCTTTGTCGTGTAAAAGCGGCATAAACACAAGCATTATTGGTTATTTAAACACACATAATGTCGTGTTTTTTGTTTTATTTTAAACGTTTGTGTAAGATATATCGGTGGTAAAGCTGTTGTGAGCGGGGTGAGCTCGGTGGGGGATGGATGCTGGAGCCAGGCTCGGCGGCCTGTCGAGCAGCAGCAACAGTCTAAAAACCAACGGTTATTATTTTTTGAAAAACCGTTGAACATAACGGACAGCTAACGTTACACACACACGTTACGTTACTCCTTTTTTTTTTACGGTGTGACTTACCGGACGGGTTGACCGCGGCGGGAGTTGCCATGTTTCCTCAGCGGGGAGAGAGAGAAAATAACAAAACGGGGCAGCAGCGATGGAGATGACGCACAATAACGGCTGGAGAGAGCCCCGTGAGAGACGGTGGAAGCTCCGCGGGGATTGACACGCGAGGCTCGGCTTCGAAACCCGCCTCACATCCGTTAAACACAAAAAAAAAAAATGTACCGTGGATTTTTAAAAAAAGGACAAACAAACCCAAAAAAAAGGCTGTCTGTGTGCAGTGTTACCTCTGTGTAAAAAAAAATCAGACTTAATAAAATGCAAGATGTCTGAATGGTAGCACCGCGAGATTTTAGGCTTGCTTGAATAAATTAATGTTATACACTGTGACTTGTGCACTGATGGATGTTAATGTCCTCTGAACTGACGGTGTGTTTGTTGGCTCGTTCGTTAAGTTGTTTTTTAAATATATTTCACTTTCATAATCTCACTGCTCCGAACACACTGTGTGTGTGTGTGTGTGTCCCAGTGAGCTGCTGCCAGGGGCGGACTCAGGCTGTCTGAGGGGCCGGGCAGCAAAACATGAAGAGGGCACCAGTTGTTGTTATTATTATTATATGAGTATGTACGGAAGCCCTAAAAGGCCACACATACATACATTTTATTCCACCCGTTTTTCCCGTGATAACGAGATAATTTTCCTCCTATATACAGTGGTCCCTCGTTTATCGCAGGGGATACGTTCTAAAAATAACCCGCAATAAAGTTTTACAATTATTATACATGTTTTAAGGCTGTAAAACCCCCTAACCACACACTTTTATACACCATTTTACACGCATTTTGTACAGTACAGTGGTCCCTCGTTTATCGCGGGGGATACGTTCTAAAAAATAACCTGCAATAAACGAAATCCGCGAAGTAAGTTTTACAATTATTATACATGTTTTAAGGCCGTAAAACCCCTAACCACACACTTTTATACACCTTTTTACATGCATTTTGTACAGTACAGTGGTCCCTCGTTTATCGCGGGGGATACGTTCTAAAAAATAACCTGCAATAAACGAAATCCGCGAAGTAAGTTTTACAATTATTATACATGTTTTAAGGCCGTAAAACCCCTAACCACACACTTTTATACACCTTTTTACACACATTTTGTACAGTACAGTGGTCCCTCGTTTATTGCGGGTTATTTTTAGAACGTATCCCCCGCGATATTTTATTGTTATGTACAAAAAATTGGTCATATTAGACCCTGAATAGTATGTAAGGGTTAATGAAATGACAAAGGTTTGTACACTTGATCTCAGGACTAGAGTGAGGATTAGCCAAAGTGTATCAACCTTTGTCAGAAATTATGGATCAAAGGGATTTTACAGTGGCGTAATAGGTTTGCTCGCTCCGTATCATAGACTACATGCATTTGCCATACATGCTGTAATACGGGCGCACTTGATTTAATACACTAGACTATCGTTTTGTTTTCTCGAGATCTCGAATTAATTATCTCGTTATCACGGGAAGACGGAGGAAATTATCTCCTTATCATGGGTGGGATAAAATGTATGTATGTATGGCCTTTTAGGGCTTCCGTATGAATTTAAACCTCTGTGATAAAACACAGGGAATTATTAACTATTAATAACTATATAAGCAGTCCCTATGAAACAGTCCTCATGGGGCTTGTTGCTGATATTGAATGGCCCTTACAATAGCCAATAGCAAGCATGCATTACATCCCCACCACTATGTATTGCAGGTAGTGATTTATTGTCAGCATCCATTCTTCCACTAAACACCAGTCCAGCAGGGATAACAGTAGGTTATTCAGTGGTTTTCTTTCCAGGGTTTGCTCCTGGTCATCCTGGGCCTGAGTCAGTCTGGTTAGCTGTAGTGTGTACTGTTATTCCCTGTTGGTCCCTGTTGACTTAAAGTTATAAAATTGTGTTATTGTACAGTAATCAGTAAGGCCTGGCCATAGATGCATATAGCAGCCCTCAGAATTAGCCTCAAACATGTTTTGAGTTTGTTTTTGATTGGCTTAATCCATAGCAATGCATCATGTTTTATAAAATGATCAGAATTTTCTTTATGTAAAACATTAACAGTGACTTGCAGTTGTGTAATACATGTGGATTTTCAGAAGAATTAAAGAGCCTTGTGGTTGTTCTTATAAATGGCATACATGTATCTGTACAGCATTAGTAAATGGTTTATAAATGGCATACATGTATCTGTACAGCATTAGTAAATGGTCTATTAACTATCAAATAAAGTACTTTATATTCATGTTTTTATTACATACTTCTTATTGTAATTTCTAAACACTACACTTCAGATTTTCTATTTATGTTTGATGTACAGTATTCTTATTTTTGTTCTTTGTGTTGTGCTTTAGATCCATACTGTCATACTCTAGCCTACCCGTGACTCTCAGCTCATCCCATTCATCTTCAGATTCCTGCTAAAAAAAAAATCTTTAAAAATGGGTAACAAATATGTAGTTAAATAATTACATAAAGCAAAGACTACTTTAACAAAAGGGACTATTTTCAGCAGCGAATTAGCACACATGTGAGTCCAGTGAGTACTTCAAGGCAGTAGGATGGCATATGTGGGATTGAGTCCAAACACAATGTGTTCATGGTGATGAAGTGCAAACATGATGTGTCACTGATGTGAATTTAACCGATTTTGGACAGTAGTGGAGACAGAGAAACAAGATCAGGCTCCAGATAAACAAATTGCTGGTTTTGACATTTTTTTTTATGGGAGGTGTCAACAAGAAGAAAAACATAAAATATTGCCATATTTATCCTTTAATGCAGGGATTCCAAATACCTCCTTAGAGAAGTACAGATGCACAACATGGGATCGTGGTTATCTCTACAAGACTACACACACCTCTCACTGAGGTATCTCACAGCCTCAGTTGGCAGTGGAGCAGATATGATGCCGTGCACACTTGCTGCATCTTTCTTGTGAACACAAACGTGCAGCTGCACGCAGACACAGGGAGCAGGAGCAGGGATGTGTGCGGCGCTCTGCTCCACTCTGTTTGTGGGGCTCAGTATGCAGAGAGAGGGGGATGCAGCAGCTACCACTGACTCTTCCCCCTCCACTCTTCATCCATCTGCCCCCTTCTTGCCATCTGCCCTCCCCATATCCAGTCATTCCATTAACTTGCCACCCTCCCTCAACTCCTCACCTGCCTCTCTCTCGTTCGCAGTGGTTCCTCAGTGCGGACCGGGAGCCGTCCTACCTTCATCTGCCGTGCAGGATGTGAGGGAAGCAGGTAAGAAGCCCTCAGATTCATCTTTCATGCTTTCTTTCTTTGTTTCTTTCTTTCTTTCTCTGCACTGCACAGGCAACAGTTCTCTATATGTCTGTGCATGTTGTGATACAGGCTGTGGCTGGATGATGATTACAGTCACTGATGTTCTCCAGTGGCTGTGTGAGGATTTTCTAGCAGATACATAAGAGGCTTTGACATTGTGTGTATCATGTTCAGATGGGCTTTGAGGTTATTCGATTTGTGCCTCTGAGTGTGGAAGTAACAGTGTAACTACTAACTGTGACTGTAATCTTCTGACTGTTAAATCCTGGACTGGATCAGTGAGACGTTCTTATGTTGGAGAGCAACTTTCTGCTGATGTTCACAGGGAGATCAGAAACACATGATATTCTTGTATATAGTGTATATGTTTATAATACATATTGAATTAGCATAATAACAACAAAGGATGTTTTACATTCATTTAGAGTTAGTATGATGTCAAAATCTTTTCTCTTGCCGTCCAATATGCTTAAAACTGCATACATTTGTTAATATTATTTTAATTACTGCATTATTATTGTCCCATTTGGTGACAGTGGAACAAACACAACACTGACACATTTAGCATTCATTTGTGTCCACCTGATGTATTTATGTTGTCCATTTTGCTCCAGTTTGGTCTCCACCAATACCAGAGAAAACTACCAGGCTCTTTAACTTCTGAATGCTCATACACATGGTGTGAGGGTCAGTTATGTTTTAGGAACAAAGTCTAGTAAGTGAAGGCTGTTCCTAAGAGGTTTTGTAGAACTAATAACAAAGCCGTGTCACTTCCCCCTTTGCTTCAAATAGCAGTCATAAGTTCTCATGGCCACTAGAGGCCTTTGTGAACGTGAACAGTGGTTTTGAACAAATGAGCAATGTTGTCATTTTTCCTGGGAAAACAGTCTCCAGAAAAAAACTAACAAACAAAAAAAAAGTATTGAGTACAAATGATACACCTAGCTTGTTCTTATATATTATATATGAAGACTGCACTGACTCTGCTTTGCTTCTCAGACCAAAAACAAGGCAGGAGGCTGTGTTAATGCAAAATATGAATTAGGATATCGAGTTGTTTAGTAATGTTATTTCTGCCACAAGAGCTTCTCTCACACAAAACAATAACAAAATATGTAGTTTAATGAAGTAGCATGGGATCATGGGAGTTGTCTTCATTGGTAAACAACCAAAATCTATTTGACGTGACTTGAATCATGTACATATACATGGACAATTATTCTGTGTTATTTGAAAAAAAAGTGCTTTTTCTGGGTTTGGAACATTTGGGATAATATAAAGTACACAACACAACAAAATATGTAAGACAGGTCCATTAATTTCATTTTATTCATTTTAATCCATTTTAATGTTGAAACATTACATATTATACTGTTTAAACAGCACCAAAACAATAAAAGCAGTCACAGCGATCACAAAACAGAAATACAGCATTCTCGTTGCAAAGTTATCTACCAGTACAGTGTGCTCACTGCTTTGCTGGAAGTTTGAACTTCTTTGCCAGATGATGATGTTTTTGTGTCGGCACCCCCACTGTGTGACTGGCTGCTGTGTTTTTTCATGCAGAGCTGATGCCTGAGTGTGAATTACATTCTATTTATGTTTCATGTATCTTATTAATGTCATTCCAGCATCAGACAGATTCAGACAATGGACGCATGGACTAGGGTACGACAGACTTCCAGTACAGCCGTCCAGGAAGTTTGTCGTACTCTAGAGAAAAAGATGACAGCCCATTGTGAATGACAAAGTTTGAATAGAACGGTTTTATCATTGCAGTGTCTGCACTTTAGTTTTCATCTCTATGCAGTATCATTAAATATGCTTTTACACTGCCTGCTACATTATCTGCTTCATTCAAACCTTTTTGAAAAGGAAACATGCTGAGCTTCAGCAGAAGAGTTAGATGAGTGAAGAGCGGGGACTTTCTGTTTTCTGTTATCTGTTGCTTATTCTCCTACCTTCGTACTTTTCCACTTTCTTTCACAGCACAAACCAATAAGAGGTGTGGACTATGACTTGTCACTACGATGTAGATGTTGACGTGAGAACGTGAGGTTTGGCTAAAAAAAACATGTATTAAAGATAAACCAATACATTTGATTGCTAGTGTATGGTATCTGTTTGCTTAAATTCACCTTTGGTAAAGCCACACTGGCAGCCTCTAGTTCATTACATCTTCTTAAAGGCAGTGTGTAGGATTTAGTGGCATCAAGCAATGTTGTTGTGTATAACAACCCCCTAGCCTCAAGGAAAAACAAACTTTAGACTCATATTAAGGTCACAAAAACATCAAAGTTCCTCATTTTACACAAATGAAAACAGATTAAATATCCTGTGTGCGCATGTCGACTTTTAGGTCTGAGGCTGATGCTATAGTTCATCTCCTGAAATCCAAAATGGCAAAGGTCTATCCTCTGTGATCATGTATCATCCCAGCAAATTTAGGGGGAAATTAAGTCCATAGCTCCTGAGATATGTCACGCTGTTACCTAAACTGGAAAGCATAATTAGTTGGATATATTAAAAAACTTTGTTCTAGCAATGTTCATATCACAGCAATAGGCAACAGCCTGAGTTGCATTCATCCAGAAGCGCCCTGTGTTTGACTCGTTGTTTCAGAGGATCTCCACATTGTCCTTTGTCATTGTCACTAAGTACCTCAACAAATCCACATGCTAAATTTCTGACGATTCTTACCGTAGTCCACTTTGTCTTCTCTGACTTTAACACAGTGTGTTGACTAGTCTCAAACCTCCCTGGAAATCATGGTATTAACATGATTAACATTGTTTATCCAACGTTTCAACATATGTATGACGTTGTTGTGAATATGTGCTGTATGACTGCAAAGAAAGAAGTCAGACTGTAAACCTTTCCCAGAAGCAAATCTCAGACTTCTACTTGAACTATTAGATTTTATCACATAAAGACTTTCAACCAATAAATTGCTTAAACATTAAAAGTCTTAATATCTTGGTTGAAGGGACTGGGAGGCCGACGAGGCATATGTAAGACAGTGTGGAGAAAATCTGAGAAGAAAACATTCTAGTGAAAATTAATTTTATATCCACCATCTATCATGATGTCAGCAGAAGTAAAGAAAAAAAAAGAATATTTATTTTAAGGCAGTATGAAAGGCGCTGGTTAGAACCATCCAATCAGTGTGTGCTTCTAGCTGGAGTATTCACAATGAGGTAGTAAATTATTAAAAATATTAGCTTACGCTGAAATGGACTCTGCGTAGCAGGCAATTCATCATATTTGTAGACGCAATATGTCACAACTAATGTTGCTCCGACTGGCATCTGATCCGTTTAGTGGTCGATGTTTGATATGATGGATATAACTTGGCTCAATCCTAACATACCAGACAGCACCATTCAACCATCTCACTGTTTTTCTGTACATCGATCCCACAGAACAGAAGACAGAAGAAAAAAAGGAGGAGGTGTATGTTTTATGGTGAAAAAAGATTGGTGCAACGGTGGGAATATTAAAATATTATCTCGTTCCTGCTCATTTAATGTAGAGTTATTGACAATCAAATGTAGGCCGCACTTTCTGCCAAGAGAATTTGCATCGGTGGCCATTCAACCATCCGGATTGCCATAAACTCACGCCTTGCAGCCAACAATTCGGGGTTGTCTATTTGTCTAAGTAGTTGTGCAGCAGCATTCTGAATTGACTGCAGACAAGTGCATGTAATAAAAGCATCTTTAGGTCAGCTGTTGAAACCACAGATGTCAGTTTACTAGTATTTTGTATGTGGAAAAACAAGATCTGTTCAACTGCCAAACTATGATGAGAATTGATCATAGTATGTAAAAGCAATTGTGAGATTTCTCTTAAAATACATTAAATACGTTGGAAAATAGTTGCTGAAAACATGTGAAAAGACTTTTTCACCAGTTTTCAGGGTGGCTCGATGACACGCTGAGGCCACCCTGAGCATTAACTCATCTCGCTCAATGTGTTTCAAAGTTAGTCATGTCATTCTCTGAACTCATCTGACACGTTTCAGTCACTTAAAAATTGCTGCTTAACTGCTCCCACGAGTTCAGCACATTCAGAGGACACTTGTCGACATTTTTAATCACTCAAATTTGGCTGGGTGGTTAATAACTCTTGCTCCTCTGGTCTAACAAACTCAGAACACATATCTATTCTTACTTTACATGGACTTTAAACAACAGTATAACCCTGAATTATGCAGTGGGCAGTGGTGGAAAGAGGCCCAATACATTGCGTGATCATAGGGTCAGCCTTTTCTGGAGCAACAACCACAACTTCTGTCTTTTCTGCTTGTATTATCTATTTTTATGCCATCCAGTCCCTGACAGACTTACTGTAAATTATTGGAGGCAGAATGTTCACATTTACATTTACATTTAGTCATTTAGCAGATGCTTTTATCCAAAGCGACTTACAGAAAAGGGTAAAAATCAAGATATAGTGCCATAACAAGCATTAGTGCAGCAATAAGTGCTAGTGACGATTCTTTAAGGTGCAGATTTGTCGTGTAGTGCTAGGAGAGGAGGTCCTCTCTGAAGAGCTGGGTCTTCAAGAGTTTTTTAAAGGTAGAGAGGGACGCCCCTGATCTGGTAGGAACTGGTGTGGTGTATTCCACCAACAGGGAACAAATGAGAAGAGTTTAGATTACCATTGGAGGAGCACAATGGTCGTGAGGTAGCATATGCCTGTATGAGGGCATTCAAGTAGGTAGGTGCAGTACTGGAGACAACTTTGTAGGCGAGCATTAGAGATTTGAATTTAATGCAGGCTACAACAGGTACAACACTAGAGCTCGATGAGCAGAGCCAAAAAATCTCAAAATCAAAACCTCTAGTATTATCTGCATGACTAAGTACCATTGTATCACAATGATGATTCAAGGTGATTCACTTTGCAACATGGACAAAGTTCTCTAAATCTTTGAAGCAGCATCATATGGTAAGACGTGTTACAAGCACATGACTTCTGCATGTTACCGCCTAAAGACTGTATGGGTTCTGCTCTCTAACAACTCTCTAATTGTTGCCACCGAGTTGTAGCAATCTTGGAGAAAGTCCTCTGTCTCTACTAGCCTGGACTTCTGCTGAGGTGTGAATGACTTTCACAACACCTAGAGTGGATGCCTGCTGTGTGTCAGGGTGTTTTCTTTGCCTGTGGTGTGGGGAGGTCCACGGTCATCAGTGACAATCATAGTTGAGTGCTGGCAAACACACGGTGTCAGTCCATTGGGATCAATGGCCTATTTAGAAATGATTGCCTGCATGGGTACAGGAGTTCCTGGAAGACACTGACAAAGACACAATCACAGCATGAAGTCAGTCCAGTTTGTTTGAATATCTCTAAATGCCTGTGATATATCAGGAGAGAAAACAACCCAATGTTTCAGCAGTAAATCAAACTGTCAGTATATTTATTATATTTCTTCAGTTCCACATTCTTTGGTTGAGACTTCACTGAACTGCACGGCTGTTTGAAAATGTGCTCTGATATCCCTTTATTCAACTGATTATCACATCACACCTTTTTATGATGGCTGGCTTTTGTGTAGGAACTAGTTCTTTTTAAGCATTCACTCAAACTATTCACTGAACGTTCACAGTTGGGTCTAAAATCTTAAAGTAATTCAATCATTTCAAATCCAACTTGTTAGAGCACAGATAGAATATGAGTCATTATCCGGATACTTGACGGACTTCACTCTATTCCTGTTCTTCGTAGCATTTCTCTACTTGAAAGACTTCATACCTGTACATATCAGATAGTCTCTTTTTGTGTACTGAGCTGCTGGTATTTATCAGTATCTGACTTCATGTGACATTTAAACAACCACACAACTCGCTATCCTATAATTACCTGAAACTGAGAGCTGGCCTTACACCAAATGACTTTTCAAATGATTTCACTGTCGCAGACAAACTTCAGTTTTCAGTATAAAATCCTGAAAGCTTTGCTCATAGTTGCAGCTTGCTCCCATCAACTCATTTTGTTTGGTGTAAGGTGGACTTTCTCATCTTGATGTTGCAAATACCCTGAACATGTTTAATTTCATCAGATACTTTTAGACTTGGTTCATTAATATAATAAAGTTCAATCGGGAGCGTTCTTATTAGCACCATCAGGACACATCTGAGGTGCAGGAACGTCTCGGTTCTTTTGGGCTGTAGAAAACAATCAGAAATTGGTGCAGTTGTGGAGTGTCTGTACCACGATCGAGTTGAGAAAGAAAAAAAGTGGACAGAAATTGCTGCAGCCCTCCAAATGCTCGCCCAAGGACAGCTGTGGCCAAAAGCTGCTTTTGTTTCTGCTCCACTGTTCAACAGTTATCTTCTTGTAAATTTCCATCATGTGCAGGATGGGAACTAACCTCAAAATGAATCGAGCTGTAGCTTGTACCAGCAGTTACCTACATACGTTGATGTTAAGAGTACAACCTGAACACCTGACTCAAAACTGCATATCTGGACTGTGTTTGTCTGGTCAGATATTTACAGTTGTGGTTTGAAGTTGAGTCTTAACTATGTGTATTTGACTGATTTAATCAAGTGAAGCTTGAAATCAAGCAATATCTGAGCCATACAGGTCATTCAGTAATCAAACCTACAAACTTACAACTGAACATTTAAAATTTGTTATCAAAGAGCAGAGGTGATCTCTTACAGTCCTCTGGACCATCCATGTGCCCTCATAATGTCTGGAAATATCACATGACTACATCTATAACATTATAAATGTCATTTGACATGGATCGATAAGAAAGCACGATGAGAAGATCAATACCAGGATCAGACATAAACTTTTGGCAGTCAACAAATGTTGAACTGTAAGTTATATAGAAGATCCAAAGATGGATCCAGTCCCTGATCTGGGACAATGTTAAATTCTGTTTAATACCATTGAATGTAATGCAGATATCAGATATCACTGTGTGAGCTGATCAGTTAAAGAAGAGACGTGAAAACACAGGAGTCAGTTTGACTCTGCATTGATAAATATACTGAACGTTTTGCACTGAAGCAGAGACATTATCACAATGCCTCAGTGACGGCATCTTTTCTTTTTTTATTGCATTCTCTGCTTTAGTATTTTTTCATCCCAGAAAATGATCGAGCTTCCCAGAAAACAGTTTCTACAGTGTGGAGCTGAACTGATGGAGTGTGTACGTCACACCCACTGGTCACTCTTCCACCCCACTGTCAGTGTGTGTGTCACTCTGACTGATGAGAGCTTAGCGACACTGCACGCCTCAACGTGTCTTTGTGTGTGTGTGTATGTGCAGTGCATGGTGCTTTACCATGTGTATGTTTGTGTGTGTGTACAAATGCATATTTGTGTGTGTATCCTCTGTGTTTGAGGCCACACTGTTGCTTTTTGGTGTCTGACTGGATCTTAAAGCAACATTCCAACATTTTATGGTTTGATTAATTAATCCCATTGTGTTAACGGGACTATTCTAGGATTCTAGGGCCTCTTTGGTGAATGTGAATACACAGGTTACATTTTTCCATTTCAGAGTTCAATCAATGTTGTTACAGTGCAAAAATGTTACCACAAAAATGTCCTGTTTCCTCTCGATGACGGAGGTTTGACTTGCAGGATTCCATATCACCCATGTTATGCAACCCCCTCCTCCTATGTGGTGGTGATAGTAGCTGTTCTAGGTGGTAGGCTTGTTATGAGTATGGTGCTCTGCTCTGCTGTCAATGCTGTTACGGCCGCCGCCGTTTCGCCCCATGAGGTCTCTTGGGTGTGTCTATCCCGGTATGTAAATACAGGTGTGCGGTGGCCGTTAACAGATTGGTTCCTGGAAACCGAGAGGATTGGGATTGGTGCGACGTACTCTGCATCCTCTCCCGGCCGGCCAATCCACTGCGCCCAATTGCCCTGGCCCGGGCATTTAAACTGCAGCCGCCTGAGCACCTAGTTGGTTGAATTTGTGAATTTCAACATAGGTTAACTCGTGTAATTTGAGGAGGTTTTGTTTACTGGGACTGGGCAGGGTTTAGTTAAATTTATAGTTACTGATTATACATGAGAGTATATTTCTGTTAGACCCATTCGTTCAGGGCTGTTTCGATGTGTGTTTTGTTATTTAGCGTTAGATTTAGATAGTGAGGGTTTTCTTTCTCGTTTTGGTTTTCTAGTTAGAATAGCATAGGCTCTGTTAGAGTTCTCCTTTTGTTATATTTGTTTGTTCTTTTGACAGCACTCGCTCGCCCTTTGTTCCCCTTTTGCCTCACCTCCTTTTGTTAAAACGATCTGAACTTTCATTTAATAAAATATCCTTTGTTTATTAACCTTAAAATCTGGTTTTATGTTACTTCTTTCATACCCTGAGATATGGTCGTAACAATGCAGACAGTTGGAAAGTAAAGTTACCAAACTGCTACACACTTAGTTTAAAGGTCCAGTCTGTCACATTTAGGAAACCTGACACTCTGGTGCAAAGTTATGTATTTTCTACACCACCAGTCACCCCGACCACCTAGTGCTTCATTATTTATTTGAGAAAAAATATTGCCTCTGAACATAATCCAGTCAGTGATAAAGTTCACCACCACAACGAAACATTTTAGTGATATAATAGTGTAATATCTAGGAGACAGGGTTGCACACTAAATAAATCAGTTGTAGTTACAGTATGTACTGTAAATACAAACCTGAATGTATGCTCCCATAACACTGCAGGATGGTGCTTGCCTTGATTTTACAGCACTGTGTTTAGCAGCAGGGTTGTATCTGATACACACACACACACACACAGATCAGACCAAAAACAATGAGATGTTTCTCTCTGGTCATGTCTTTATTAACCATAATTAAGCTCAGCACAGCCAAAGCAGATTGGACAAACTTTACTGTTAGTGTTATATTGTTTGATTGTATTGTTCTTGTTGTTTTCTATGTAATTTGTTTGACACACTGCTTCACTGCAGTGATACAATACAGGCAGACTGTCCAGGCTATGGTACCCCCTGCATCCCTGCACCCGCCCTCCCTTTGTTCAGACTGCTGGTTGAGGAGTCTAAGTAGCTCAGCAGAACTCCACTGTGCTGTTGCACCACACAGATCTTTTGATAAAACTGGGACATTTCCCGGAGCACAGGGTGGCTGTAATGTATTTTTTACCTGCCCAGAGGGAGCTGCTGGATCTCCACACCCTGAACCCTCTGGGTCTGTTGACATGCTGCTGTTAATTCTATGATGGTTAAGACTCTGCGTCATGTTCTTAATCCTTAAGCGTGCTTAAAGTGAAGTTCTCGTCACATCTATGAAATCGCTCAGGTTTTGAATCAGACCATCTAACGAGTGCATGTCGGTTGGACGAATCCCAACCTCACCTTCCTCCACCCACATCTTTCCGACCATTTGTGAACTTTTCTTTCTATCTCTCTTTTTTCATTTGTTATATAGCGATTTATGGCATGTGAATAATGGCATGTGTAATATGAGGGTGGCACAGTGGTGAGGTGTTTAGCAAGAAGGTTCTTGGTTTGAACCTTGGCTGAGGCCTTTCTGTGTGGAGTTTGCATGTTCTCCACGTCTCTCTGGGAACTACCACAGTCCAAGACATGCACTGAACAGGTGAACTGGTGACTAAATTGACCGTGGGTGTGAATGGTTGTTTGTCTCTATGTGCCCTGTGATGAACTGGTGACTTGACCAGGGTGTACCCCGCCTCTCGGCCAAAGTGAGCTGGGATAGGCTGCAGCCCCCCCATGACCCTGATGAGGATAAGATAATGGATGGATAGATAGCGTGATGTCACTCATTACTTGTTTTTCTTTTTCGTTTTTTGCATCACACGTGTACAGAGTGATTTTATAGGATGACTGCTCTCAGATCAAACTGCAGGATTAGAATAAGCATCAGCGTCACAGTCCACAGGATCAGGATTAGGAGATAAATAATTAATTAGCAGCACTTTTCCGCATACACTCTCTCTCTCACTTACACACACACACACACATACAGCCCAGATTCCTTGAAAAACAAGTAAACCTTTCAGCTGTATCCTCTTAACCAGGGGTCCCCAAACTTTTTTCGGTGCGGGCCACATCAACTTGCGGGGTCCCCAAACTTTTTTCGGTGCGGGCCACATCAACTTGCCATTCTGTGATAGGGGGCCGGGGTCAGTCTATAACCGGTAATGATATCAGTCCCACCAGGATTTCACAGCCTTTTTTGAAATAGTTGCGGCCTAAAATCCCTGATGTTGCATGAGGTTTTCAAAAAAATTGAAAGTTGCTGTGCTTTTTACATTTTTGTTGCGATTTTGTTGCGGGAGGAAGTGAAAGTTGCGATAAATTGCGATTCGACAGTTGCGGAGAGGACGCAGCGAGTACTAAGTCCACGGCCCCGGGAAGTGGCGAGGTCCAGGCAGGAGGGCGCTGTAAAGCTCGCGGCCAGAGCCGTGAGCCACCTTCTCCCCCGAGCCTTTCCAAGCCAACCCAGAGCCGGTCGTGGCGCACCGCCACGGAGGAAATGTCCCCGGCGGAGGCCAGCCAGTGCCGGGGAGAGGTCCCACGAGGGGATCCTCCTGCACCGTGCGGCCGTCCCTGACCTGCCGAGTTGAATCCCCCGGGCAGACTGCGCAGAAGTTGATCACGAGCAAAGTCACGTCGGAATATACCATCGTGTGAGGGGATGAAAATTAGCTAGTACTGTAAATAGTTCATAAATAAGGTAGATTTTAATTAGAATGCCAAGCTTAATCATTAAGTGTGGATATTTTATAATAGGAAAATGCAATTTTGAAACATAGGCCATGTTTAGAGGGATTGTTTGGGATCGTTTAGTGGGCCACTCCAATTGTTTAGGCGGGCCGGATGACCCCTGCTCTTAACAGATATATCGTTACTGAGCCAAGACTGGGATTCAGACTAAGAGAGACTAAAAGTCCAGATATATAAACATCATGAGCAGTAAGCACCAAGAGTTCTTTTCACTCAGAGATCGACTCTTCCACTGGCTGACCAGTCTTTAGTTTTCAGGATTGACCCATTAGGATCTTCTTTACACAGCAAGGCACCTTGGAAATATTTCATTTTGAGTTGGCTCAAATGCACAAAGATCCACCCAAAACCAATAACATGATGGTTTTTAAACCAAACCAAACATCAGTCATCACATTTCTGTACATTTTTATAGTCCACTTATAAACATGTAGACACAGCTGCTCAGTGCATGCACATGTTAGTTCTGCTGATCGACCTCAGCATGTGCACAAATCATCAGTGCTTGCTCCTGGATGGATATTCATTCCAGTGGGGGTTGGTACATATGACTTCAGTGACAGTTATCAAAAGCTGAAACATGTAGAGGCCGCTGAGCTTGCAGACCTCCCTGTCGGTCTGTGATCTACTTTGTACTTGTGCCAGACTGAGGTTCTGTAGCCTTTACACTGAGGCCTCGTTTGAGGGAATTATGGGGCCCGGCTTTGTCATTTTCCTCCCCGGCTCCCACTTGAGCCGTGTTCAGCCTGTAGAAGAAAAGAACGAGGGAGTGTGAAAGGCTGAATCCGAAGGTCTCTGGAGTGCAAATCAAACACAGAGCGGGCAGGAGAGGGGGTGAGAACGAGGGGGGGCAGAGGGAGAAGGACACCGGTTCTGCTCAAGGGTTATCTCTTCTCCCATCTGGCTCTGCTGAGCACAATAAAGAGTCGATGAATGTGACAAATCCAGCAGATGTGTCTCTCGCCATGCATCTTCTGCTTCTTATATACACTGTACCCCCAAGCCGACATATATCTTTAAAACATGTTTTAAGATCCCCCTGCTGTACTGTTTGTTTCCTCCTTCAAGGATGTAACAGATCAACCAGATCTTCAGATTTTCCCACAGCACTCAAACCCTCATTCTCAGACTTTGTTCCAGTTCCCTAGGGTTCATACCTTGATGTTCTAACCCTTACCCTAACCCATCTGGATGTTTTTATTAGCAAATTCAAAATGATTAAAGTTTGTTGGACGTACAAATAGGTTTCATTGAGCTGTCTTTGCCTCAAAAGCCTAGTAAAGAAGGCAAGATGGACTATGAACTAATATTTATTCTGAATGAAACGTTCATGTTTATGACGTGTGGACGTAATCATCCAAAAAAATTGATAGTGGGAATAAATAGTTTCTGTTTGGGAACATACTCATGGGCATAGTTATCAAACTTCACCCACCAGCAAGGTGTTAGTCCGTCTCTATCTCGATCACCTGCCAGGGTCTGAATTCTGATCCCATCAGTGAAATCTTACAAATCATTCTGATGCTCTATCGTTGATGTGTTCTGTTTTTATTGGAATTATGTTTGTATTGAGTTTTTTTTGTTATTGTATTTCATGCTGTATAAACTCAGTACCATCAGAGATCAGTTCCTGTCAGTGAGGGCATATTTCCATATGTCCCTCTCAGCTTTTCAGCCCCCTCGTGCAACCACCCCCCTCTCCTCCTCATTTCACATGGGCTGTGATGAATGGGAGTGCTGGCCACAAATTTTCACCCCTGTGAATCACAAAAGAACCAGTCGGGGGAGGGAGCAGATTACTGGAGCACCCAAAGGAGCTCGGCTGTGGTAGACTTTGAACCACATAATAATATCAGTTGATATCCATTTTGCATTTCTCCAAACAAACCTTCCTGCTCCTTCAAATCCTTCAACAGTTTTGCTGAACTGTGTATTTTCTCTGTCCTCAGATAAATGCAAAAGTCTATATATGATATTATAACTGCATTAAGTTATGCACAGAACAGAACAGTTTTCTTCTTACTTCACAAGTCAGTTTAATCACTTCATTATTCTGCGAAAGGCAACCAGTGCCTCATTAAGGCAATGTCACAGCCTCATAGTGCTCCAATCTAATTATATAGATAAATAAGATCATATGAATTTAAAATGTATATGAATAAAAACAGAAATGTGATTCATGGTACAGGGGGGCCAGTGGGTCGGCACTGTCATGTCACAGTAACAAGGTCCCGAGTGTGTCTGAAGGGATTTCCTTCCAAAGCTCAAACACATAATATCAGTTCAAAACAGAAAAGAAAACAAGATTACTTGCTTCACATTAAATTTATTAGTTAAACTTTAAGTCTTAATATCATCTGAACAGGTGAGTTGTATATAAATTCACCCTCAGTACAGTTGTCATGAACAGGAAAATTTGCTACAGAGACCAAAACTGTTTTTTGTACCAGGCTGTAAACATGTTTATTTCTGCTGTGAAACATGGGGTCTTATGGAGACTGACTCACTTCTGGAGCCAGCTTTAAGTGGACGTTTGAGGATTTAGTTTTTGGCGCCACCTCTACGACTTCACTTGTGCAGCCACAGAGGTTGCTACTTCACCCTGACAGACCAACCAGTCATGGTTATATACAAATTCCATACAGACATTCAATCAGTGTTTCGATGCTCATGATCCTAAACGAGGAAAAATAACTAATTTCACGGAGGAAAAGATCAGGTAATGGGTCAAATTGACCAGTAAGATAGTAGGAGGTTTAAACTGCAGCCCCGCTCCCAGATTACTGCTTCAGTCAGGATCTTTAGGAAGAAGTGGAATGGGACCAATCTCACTCTGGGGAAGACACGTCCTACTTGGCATGCATACAAAGCACTGCAATGGTTGGTCACGTCTATCAGACACTGTCTGTGGCTGTAACAACCTGAATAGAATAGAAGAAAGGTTTTAGAGAACAGATAGATCTATGAGTGAGTAAAGGTAACAAATTGTTAGGTTACCCATCTTAAAGCAGCTGAGTTTATTGATTTTCAGAGCTGTGCTGTAATAAATCAAAATGAGAAGCTGATCAGAGCATAGAAAATCAATCTTTAAAGTTATATTATGCTCTTGTGAATATTAAACATTAATGTACCAAACTTTTGTTCTGCCTTTAAGACTTCTAGATCAATGTTAATCACACAATAAGAAACATTACACTTTTCTTCCAGGACAGCAGTGTCAATTGTTTGGTCCAACACTTTAGTCCTGGAGTTCTATAAAATTAACAACAAACATTGGCAAAGACAAACTTCCTTTAAGCGGCAGAAACCTGGAGCAGAACCCGGATCATGGTGGATGGCCAGATGACTTTAGAAATGGAAGAGACAAAGATGCTGAATCACTTTTTCTATTTTCTTTTTCCTTTCGTATTCATGAATCTGCATGATTAGAAAAAAAAATCAGCAACATTTTGCATATTCCAGTCCTCTTTGTGTCAATAGATGAAATACAACTAGAAAATAATGTATAAAAAAAGTTGTGTTAGAAAGTTATTAGCTTCAGTTTCAATGAATATTTTCCAATTGGCGCTTTTATCAGGAAATACAGCCAACATTTGACTAAGCTCTGGTTTTTACAGTTAATTCACTGAAGCTGTTGAGGAAAAAGAAATAAACTGTACAGAAAATATGTCTCAAATATGCTCCACTTACCCACTGTGTTTATAAATCTTACAGAAATAAATATATTTGTTCCATTAGGTCTGCAAAAACATCTAATTCAGTGAAAAATGTAAGAGCTGTCGAACCATATTAAAACTATGTACTGTAGATAGTTATAAGTCAGTTGCTGCAAAGAGAAAATACCACCTTCATGTCTTTGGGATGGGGAATATGTCTTAACAACAGATTGGATACAGCTTAAAACATGTAAATGTAATGAATTTCGGCTAATAGTGGTTCTGAATTATCTTCCTGAAGTTAAATCCACTTCATTTTATAACTCAAAGAAATGTTCCTCTTCTTTTAATCCTCCTGATGTTGTTGCTGCTGTGAAGTAAATAAGAGATGAACTAAAAACACCTTCAGCTGGTCATGATGATATTTCTGCATCACACGTCAAACAAACCTTCTTTTTTATTATTCTCTTTCTTCATCTTAGAAAACAGTTGGAGTGTCAGAGGATTTCAAAGTTTCAAAAGTCATTCCCCTTCTGTGTTGTGTATTAGTAAAAATCAAATACAAATAGGATTATTTTTCATATAGATTCTCATTCAATCCACACAAACACCAGTATGGTTTCAGCTTATATGGCTTTGCTTCACTTGACTAACAAAGTTACCTCTGTACGGAATAATGATGAATTTGCTTTTGATACAGTCAACCCTCATATTTTATTGGAGAAGCTGTATAAATGTGTTTTTCATGATACTATGTTCAAATTGTTAAAAAAATAAATAAAAAAAGATCTCCAACAGAAAACACTTTGTGTGTGTGTTGCTATTCCAACAAAGCAAATACTCTGCAGGGGAAAAAATCATATTCTAGAGACCAATATCAAATTACAATTGAGTTTCAACCACACATAGGCAGTAATAGGCCTAGGTTGCACTGGCTCACCCAGCCAAGTTTGATTAAAATATATTTTGTTACAAAACATCTATAAATTAATGTAAGATAAAAAAAGATATTTGACATTATGTGAGTTTATTAATGTCTTTAAAATGGAACTGTTGGAACAAGAACCACGAACAACAAAGCCTTCAGAATTGGTTGTTTTGGTTCTGACACACAAAATGTCTTCAGCCAGCTTGTTATCTGGCTGTTCAACCAGTGTAACGTTACCAAACAATGGCTGGCTGGCTGTTTCCAGCAGCCAGGTGAAAAGACAGCTGGAAAGACAACTGGAAAGACTACGCAGGAACAAAGCTACAGGCCCGGATGGTATCAGCGCCAGAGTCCTGAAGGCCTGCGCAGATCAGCTGGGGTTCTACAGCACCTATTCAACCTGAGTCTGATGCAGGAGAAGGTTCCGGTGGTGTGAAAGACATCCTGCCTTGTTCCAGTACCCAAGAAGTCGCATCCAGCTGTGCCCAATGACTACACACCAGTTGCCTTGATGTCTCATGTCATGAAAGTCCTGGGGAGACTTGTTTTGGCCCATCTGAGACCTCAGGTGACCACCTCCCTAGACCTGCTGCAGTTTGTCTACCACCGCTCAGTTGGTGTTGAGGACACGACCATCTACCTGCTTCAGTGGGCCCTCTCTCACCTGCATAGAGCTGGGAACACTGTGACGATCATGCTCTTTGATTTCTCCAGTGCCTTCGACATGATCCAGCCTACACTGCTGAAGGAGAAGCTGCAGGTGATGCAGGTGGATAGCTCCACAATCTCCTGGGTAACTGACAACCTGATGGACAGACCACAGTTTGTGAGGCTGAAGGGTTGTGTGTCTGATTGGGTGGTTAGCAACACGGGAGCACCACAGGGTCCTGTACTCTCACCTTTCCTCTTCACACTGTACACCTCAGACTTTGGGCATCACTCTGAGTCCTGTCACCTGCAGAAATTCTCAGATGACTCTGCAGCTGTGGGGGTGTATCGGTGATGGGGGAGACTTAGTACAGGGATGTTGTTGATTGCTTTGTGGCGTGGAGTAGGAGCAACCACATTGTCTTGAATGTGGCCAATGGAGATGATTGTGGACTTCAGGAGGACTAGGTCTGACCTGAGCACAGTTTCCGTCATGGGTGAGGAGGTGGAGGTGGTGCAGGACTACAAGTACTTAGGCAAGCACCTGGATAACAAACTGGAATGGAGATGCAACACTGAGGCTGTCTACAGGAAGGGACAGAGCAGACTGTACTTCCTGAGGAAGCTCCAGTCTTTTAATGTGTGCAGCAAGATGTTGCAGATGTTCCACCAGTCTGTTGTTGCGAGTGCAGTCTTCTTTGCAGCCATCTGTTGGGGCAGCAGCATCAGAGCCAACGACACAAAAAAACTGAACAATCTGATCAAGAGGGCTGGTTCTGTGCTGGGGACTGCAGCTGGTTGTGGAAAAAAAGGATGCTCCACAAACTGCTCAGTATTATGGGCAACAACTCCCATTCACTACATGACCTCCTGCTTAAACAACAGAACAGTTTCAGTCGGAGACTCCTGCAGCTCCATTGTAAGAAAAAACGCTACAGGAGGTCATTCCTACCAACTGCCATAACTCTGTATAATGACTCCCTCTGTGCAGAGAGAGGAGACTCATTCTGGAACAGTTATGAGTTATTGCACGGGTCCATATATATATTTTCCTTATGTATATTTTATAATGCTGCTGCAACGAAAGAATAAAGTACTCAGTGGGCAGTGGGCATCCTAATCAGTTGTTTTCCAAGGAGCAGTGGCTCTGCTCCGAGCTGCCTACAGAGGAAACTCATTTTGGGCACTTCTTACCGTGATTTCATTCTTTTGGTCACTCCCAAATCTCATGACCATAAGTGAGGTGCAGGTAGATGGACTGGAATAACTTCCCCACAATGGTCTGGTACAGTGGCACTGCATCAATCAGCCGGTGCTATGAACACTTAAACAATAACAGATAATTTCTTATCCTTGTCTTTGTAATACAAGATGTTGCAAAGTGAAATTTAGTTTGTCTATGTTTGTAAGATGGCCCACCCAAATTATAAGTTCTGCCCACGGTACTGGTGTCAGTGAGAGTTTTAATTGGAGTCTCAAGGAACAAAGTCAAGCTTAATTTCTGACACAATCTCCACCCTCCACTTCCAGAGAAGATACTCTATCACTCTACGTGTACGTGTGTGTGTGTGAGGTAAAGTCCTCACGATGATCGCTGCTTGTTAATCACCACAGTCAATTACAGGAGGACTGTTGTTTGGATGTCGCCATATATTACAGCTTAAGTGATAACACAGAGAGACAGTATTTATCTCATCCCGCAGCACTTCACTTCACCGTTTCAATCTCTGCCTGTCTCTCCTCTCACGCCTTCACCACCAAATTGACTTTCTACTTCACATTCTCATCTTGGCTTGGATTCATGCATCAGCAAATTCATAACCCTGACAATCAAACGCTCACATTGAATTACATGGAAAAATACAGCATTGCTTGAAGCACTGGTCCGAGTGACTATAACTTGAGTGAGTGGAGCTCTCGCCAATCTACTTTAAAGTTATTGGAGTAGAATTTTGAATTTAAAGGTCCAGTGTGTCACATTTATTTACAGAATATGGCAGAAATGAAATACTATATGCACATATATGTTTTCATTAGTGTATAATCACCTGTTTTTGTCACCTTAGAATGAACCTTAAATATTCTGCAGGCCCTCTTCCAGGGAGTCTACCATGTTTCTACAGTAGCCCAGAAGAGACAAACCAACTTGATAGGATATTTGTCATTGTTTGCACACTTCATAGCCACCGTAGATTATCCTTCATGCTTGAAACAAGAGGGGGACTGGAGGTGGTTGCAATCTGCAACTACACTAGATGTGACTAAATCCAACATGCTGCTTCTCTAAACATCTTAGTTGGTTGAGAAACAAAACACAAGAGGAAAAGAAAAAGCTTCATGGAAGTACACTAAATAGTAATTGTATCATTTAATTTGTCATTTTACCAGATGTCATTGTTCCTAAATTGGGTTCAGTCTAATCTAATTTCCCTCTAAATGTAGTGGAATAGAAATACAGCAGCATAAAATGGAAATACTGCCGTTTACCTTCTACACCAACCTTACCTCAGTAGACTTGTCTGGTAAACAGATGATGCTTCGTCCAGGATGGTGACGAGTCTGCCTATGGACAGAAAGATGCGGTCAGAACAACATGGAGTTGAACTTGCTCAAAACTGTGGTGATGACAACAGGAGGAGACTCCCAGGACTGCCTCCAACAGCACTGTGTCTGTTGTGGAGTCAAGAAATAGGAAGGATACATGGCTTCAAACAGCCACTTGAGGCTGGCTACAGAACGAGTCGTTCACGTCATCAGTTTACGTTGGGTTCAGGAGGTAGACACGGTCAACACTTTAAAGAGTAGACATAAGACTTTCCTGTTTGTTATCTTGGGCTGGCTCAGGTCATCCCTTAGTTATGCTGCCATAGGACTAGACTGCTGGGGGACTCCCTCTCTCTCTCCCTCTTTCTATCTCTCTCTCGACGTCCACTACACATATTATTACTGTCATTATTGTTACCATATCTCCATTACAGTTTATAGTTAGTTTATGATTTGGTGCTGCTGTGCATCTGTGTCTCTCTATCTCTACCACAGGTTCCACTGCTACTGTAATCATTTTGTCAGTCATTGTGATTCATTATCATTTTGTCAGTCATTGTAATTGTACAATATGTTTGTGTTGATTTGTTCTGTACACGTGACATCTATTGCACGTCTGTCCGTCCTGGGAGAGGGATCCCTCCTCTGTGGCTCTTCCTGAGGTTTCTTCCACCTTTTTTCCCTGTTAAAGGTTTTTTGTGGGCAAGTTTTTCCTCACTCGAACCGAGGGTCTAAGGACAGAGGGTGTCAGATTGTAAAGCCCTCCAAGGCAAAATGTACTTTGTGACTCTGGGCTATACAAATAAAATCTGATTTGATTTGATTTGATTTGAGGTGGTGCAGGAATATGGCAATGGCCAGAGCCACCACACTGAACTTCACAACAGCACTTCAGAAACCTGTGGGTGACGGCGTGGAGACTACATCCATGTTTAATACCGTCTATGCTATAGATCCATCACACAATGGATACATCTAACTTCACCCCTTCAAAGAATTTCCAGTGTTTTAGCCTTGAAGTAATGGGCCATTCTACACAGTATCACAAACTAAAACCTTGTGGAGAAACAACAAAAGGTCAAAGTCACTGCAAAACTCCTATTTTCTTGGGAGAAGTTAATGTTGTTACTCCCCTCTGTGTTTTGATGCGGGCAGTGCCAAGCCAAATATTCACTGCTGCGCGTACTCTACATTCACTAAATAATCGATTCCATGAGCGGCTGACTGAACTAATATTAGTTTGCCTGCCACATCAAAACACACAAGATGATTGTTCCCTGAGCCACAAATATATGAGGGAGACAGTTCATCACCACAGGCCACTCCTTTCACCATACAAACACCATCAGTTGCTTTTTGCCTGTCACGTGGTATTGAGGGACTCCAGAATACATCAAGCAAAGACGAAAATTATTCCCTTACCCAGCCAAAATCATTTAGTGCCAAACCTATAAGTCACTAGAAGCTTCCCATGTGTCCCTGCCTAGTGATCTGAGCAGAATCACTGCATTATAAAGCCCATTCATCAGTTTAATTAGAAGTCCATGGAAGAACCATTACCATTGATCACCACATGACACAAGAATGGCTCCATCACTCCTCTGTTTTTTCTTTTTGTTCTTGTGCATGCATTACTGCCCCGTTCTTATGTCGACAATGCTTGGACGTTTTCTCAATAATAATGCAGTTTTAATATCAAACTGCCACAGAGGGACTGAATCCAGAATCCGTATGATTGTAGGTTCTGTTTGGAGCGTCCTCTCCT
Source organism: Larimichthys crocea (assembly GCF_000972845.2). Classification (NCBI taxonomy): domain Eukaryota; kingdom Metazoa; phylum Chordata; class Actinopteri; family Sciaenidae; genus Larimichthys; species Larimichthys crocea. Next base: position 28,811,109 of record NC_040018.1, on the reverse strand, counting down.
GGTGTGAGTCTGAACACCGATCCCAGAGAGCTGACAACCAACTGGCTCTTCCATTTCCAGCGATGAGGAGATTTAATGAGAAGAGGCATGAGTAATACCAACTTATTTCAATCTTATTTCAACCAGATGGCGTGGCGCTATTGATACACATGGGCAAATAAGGTTGTTGCAAAGGAAAGATGAGTGAAAGATTGGTTTACAGGATACAATTAGCTAAAACAGGAAGAAGTAATAGACATTAAGTAATTATTATACAGATCACACAGACATAGACCTTTGCCCAGGTCGAGTGAGGTGAGTAGCTGGTTGCAACGGCATGCAAAGTCATTTTTTTCTCGATCTGGGTACAAGAAAGATGGAGTTTTAGTATAATTTGGTAATGGGTTTGAGGTGGACGTGCTGAGGTTGGTTTCAGGCATACAAATCAGTCATTCAGGATGTGAGCTGCCACAGACCAGTTAGCTCTAAACAGTGCTGGCACTCAGTCTGTCTTAGTTTGCATACGCAGACTTGTCAAAGCGGTGGTGGTTCGTGTCACCATTCAGACAAACAAAGGCTGATAGAACAGAGTTTTTACCTTAACCAGGAAGGTCACAGTGAAGACGAGGTCACAGCATAAAGTTCTCTAATGGGAATTAAAGGATTCCAGTTACACGTCATGTGCCCTGACCCATCTGCTTTATTTCTTTGAGAACAGGGCTAAAATGAATCTGATATAATTAAACCTGATGACATCCTCATTTCTCCAGAGTCCTCTCAGTTTCTAGGTCTTTAGCAGAGCACCGGTGAGACAGTGAAACTTCAAATGTCACTTCATACCACAGGATGGAATTATTATGGAGTTCTGGATATGCAGGAAAGACTTTTAGTTGTCACGGTAACACTAATAAACTACTAAAACTACTTTAGGTTAGGTTGAAGGAAACATGTTACATAAACTTTGACTTTTAGTTTCACATGAGACATGAACTGCACTTGTTTGATCCATCCATCCATCCATCCATCCATCCATCCATCCATCCATCCATCCATCCATCCATCCATCTATACATCCATCCAGTCCCCCAGCAGCCTAGGCCTATAGCAGCACAATTAAAGGACGGTTCAAGAGTCACCTGAGCCAGCCCCAACTATAAGGTCTACTGTAGAGCGGCTTGATAGCTGAAAGCTCTGGCTCCCGATTTACTTTTGTTCCCTTTGCTCAGAACTGTTTAGTTTATGTACTAAACCAAAAGAAAAACAGTATGTTAGAATATTACATCTATATTTGAAACTAAATTTAAAGTTCAGGAATACATTCTCTGGTCCTGGTTTATTTCCTCTTCAGTTGTAGAGTTGTGTATTTCTTGAAAACAGTGTTTGTGCCTAGGAGGTGAACTGGCACCTCTCCAGCTACCAGTCCACCTTCCATATTTTTGGTCCATGCTGGACTTGAACCGGGCACCCTCCGGTTCCCAAGCCAAGTCTTGTTGAGGTTGAACCTATTTGCTGTGTCCTGTGGAAGTGTATCTTGTATGAGTTGTAATTTAGACCTGTTGCAGACATTTAAACTGATGTTTAAAGAAACACTGCATCATTTTACAAGATGGACTCCTTATAACTTTAACACCAGTTAATAAAACTGGATAAAAATAAGTAACCAAAGTCCTATGTGATGTCATTGGGTCGGTTGATTGGGTCGGTTGGCTTGGAGGTCCTACAGTAAATTACATTAGGAAATGTTAACTCTAACTAGTGACAGCTGTCAATCACAGACCCAAGGGTCGTCACTTTGTATCGCCCCCTGGATCGTGTTTTACCACTGAAGTGAAAAGTGGTTCTTCATCTTTGGTTTGTTGCACTGAAACGAGAGAATCCTTGTTTGACCTTGTTAAATGAAGTCTATGAGAGGCTTCATGAGTCAGGCATACTGGTGGTTGACGTCTTTCACTGCTCCCTGTGTATTTGACTTGTCTTACACTGTTGGATGTACAGACACAGTCCAGTAGCAATGATGTAGCTGTGCACCATTTAGTATAAGGACTATAAATAAATTAAGTGAAAGATTAAGTCTCAGTGGGGAGACAGTTTTTTACTTAATGTGATTGACTGGTGGAACTAAATTCATTACCAATGTTGCTCTGAGTCACCGAGAGGTAGCCTGACATACCTGAGGGGCGTCCAGCTGAGTTTTAAAGCTCATATAGCTTGATCCTTTTTAAAACACAACAAAGCTAGTCAGAAGTTTGATGTGAGATACATATATTTACATGATTTACCCTTTGTCTAAGAAATTTGGGTTCATGAATAATTTCTACAAGACATAAAACATTGTAATCATTACCTGGACTATTGAATAATGGATTTATAAACACAAACAGAATATTCATAATTTCCAGCATTCTCTCCAGAGAGCCTCTCATTTTCTTTTTTGCTCTTCTCCAGTCATCGCTACATTTTATATTTTTATTTATTTTCTGTGGACAAAGACAAAGCAGGAAGGCAAACTGAGCAAACAAGAACAACAGTGGAGGTGTCCCCTGTTCCCTCCTCTCCTCCCTTCAGTTCCTCACTCAGGATAATGTACAGGCTTATCTCAGTGCAGCAGCAGCACGATGGATTTATGGAGCTCTGTGGTCAAGAGAAAATCACCATGAAACAACAAGACATTCTGCAGATTTTCCACACTTACATGCACCCTGAATATTGATGGTTCTTTATGTCAACAGATCAGCTTCTCACAGAGAGCATCTCCTGTTTCTTCATGTCCACAGAGACACTCACCTGATGTTTCACCAGCCAAAGGCTAGAAGAGAGTGAATATTTTACTGCATCCACAGCACGTTGGCTGTTTTATTTATCAAGTAGAATTTGGCTTAATTTGTTAGACTGTAAGCATCAACCTGAAGTGGTTTTCTTCTATAAAGAATCTCCTGTTTCTTTCTGTTCTTACTTTGTGCTCCACAGTGTAATTTTTTGTACACTTTAGGGTCACAGACTGTTTCTGCCTTTCGATATACGCTCATATTTTGAGTGTGATTTATTATTTGCACACACAATAATTTGACTTTGACTTTCAGTGTTTCTGTAGATGCTGTGATAATATCATTATCATGAATTCTTTTGGCCACAATAACGGTGTACAGTCGTCCCTCGCTATAAAGCGGTTCACTTTCCGCGGACTCGCTGTTTCGTGGATTTTTTTTGGTGTAATTTTTCATGCTTTTTTATTTACAGCGTACTGTACAGTATGAACACGCATTGTGTTCGGCACCGTCAGAGGAACTGTAAAATACGCGTGAGTTACTGGTAATAATTTCTTATGTGTCAAACCTCGTAGACTGTTAAATTAAATTTGTTTAAAAATGTTTGGCCTTGAAAACAGGTTTTGATCTTTGGTTTCATTTACTAATACAGTATTGTACTTATTTTTGTTAAATCTGCGAAAGTTTGAGAGCGTTTAAATAAGAGAGAAATGTGAGAAAATGTTAATGCCTGTCTGAGAAAAGTGTATAAAAGTGTGTGGTTAGGGGTTTTACGGCCTTAAAACATGTAGAATAATTGTAAAACTTACTTCGCGGATTTCGTTTATTGCAGGTTATTTTTAGAACGTATCCCCCACGATAAACGAGGGACCACTGTAATCTAATATTGTGACAGCCCTAAACTACAGTGAGGTTGCCATATTCGATAAAACTGCAGACATGACATATGATAATAATATCACATGCCAATGTTAATTTCCTGAAGTTTGATTAACCAGTTGTAGTGTAGTGTAGAGGTTAAGAGAAGTCCTTGGTGATAAAGAGATGGTCGTTGGAATCCAGAAGGCAGGGTTTGTAGGCCAGCTGCACTAGGCCCACGCCCCCAGTAGCATGAATTTGGCACCGCCCCCTGTCCACTGAATTGACCATTGAGTCACGTTGAGGCGCCCAATTGGTTTCTCCAAAAAATATATATTTTTTTGGCCTTTTATGATAGTACAGCTGAAGATAGACAGGAAGCAGAGAGAGGGGGAGTGACACGCAGTAAATGGCCGATACAGGATTTGAACCGGGGCCAGCTGCAGCGAGGACTATAGCCTCCACACATGGGGCGGCTGCTTAACCCACTATGCTACTATACTACTGACCGCCCCCACAAAAGATATTTTTGCCTGTAAAATGGTCAATTAAGTGAAACTTGGTAGATCATTGTGTCACAGCAGCAATAAACCCTTCAGGGATGAGAGTATAAATGTAATGTGCGACTAAAAGTCAGTCACAGATATACTCTTGCTTCTTGCTTGCTCACTCTGTCCTTTTCTCTTCTTACCTTCCTCTCTGCTCTGCTCTGGTTCTGGCATGACACCTGCTCTGCTCCCCTGTCAGCATTCCCCCCAAAAAACTTGTCCTCTTCTTCTTCTTCCCGGTGGTCCAAAACACCTGTTGTACAAACACGAACAGTCCCTCTGTGATCTGAGCTCACAGTACAGGTAACAAACTGAGCCCTTCTCCTGACCCGGAGCCCAAAGTTACATAGTGTGAGAACAGATGAAAAGAAAAGAATGGATGTTAAAATACTACTACTTGAAGAGTTAGGGGGAAAAAATCCACCTCTAATAGACACAGGAATTTTCATGTTTGATGAAATTATTCCCAAAGTTCTATCAAAGTTTCTCTTGTCCAGCTATGACTTAACACATTCTAATAATATAATGAGGCTCTTAAATCTCTGGTTTCTCATTCTCAGTTAACAGGACTGTAGCTTTCAGTCAGCACAGCTGTCAAAGTTTTTCGGGTCCTCTCACCTTTGAATTTATGTTCCTCCAACCCCTGCTGTACTTGCTTAAACTACGTTACTATGCAATGCACACCGTTCATCATAATAATATCTTGTGCCAGCTCCCAAATTCAATATAAAATTGTGACTATTTGAATTTATCTCTTCAGTGGATATGCCTCTTTCTTCTTCTTGCTTCCAAAGTGCTGCTGAGTCTGAGGAAAACAGAAAGCAATCCAGCCCTTGGGACAGTGCTGCAAACAAGACTACCACTTGGAAACTATGTGGGGAGTTGACATTCATATTTTTTATTGTGGGTCTGGAGCATGTTTTCTTCAGGCTATGGGACGAGAACCCAGACTGGTGGAAGCAGAGTGATTACCAGTCCTCTAACGTCCTCTGATACCAGCAGTGACATTTGAGGGAGATTATCAGATTTACAGAAAAACAGCTGTGATGTGGCCTCCGGCATGTTGGACATTTTGTCATGGCTTCATTCTCTGTCCTCTACATGACTTAACATGTTCATCTTCTTCCCCTCTCTGCGTGTCTCCAGTCGGGTCTTCAGGATGGTAGCAGGGTGTGCGGGCGTGTCCGAGGACAGCAGCAGCAGACAGCAGCAGTCATGGAGGTGGAGGGCACTGCAGAACCAGCCTTCGTGGACGTGGACCAGGGCCTGACTCTGGCCTGCATCGCCTTCCTTTGCCTGCTGCTGGTGGCCATGATCATCCGCTGTGCAAAGGTCATCATGGACCCATACAGCGCAATCCCCACCTCCACGTGGGAGGAACAGCACCTGGATGACTGACACACTCAAGCATACATATACATGTATATATATGTGTGTTCCTCCAGGCAACCACACATGAAACATCAGCACAAGGATGGAGAGTTCTGTAGTGAGGCAGGGGTTCTGTTTGAGATGACTCCCTGATGCATTTCATTTCCAAAATTTCATAAATAATGAACTAAACAAATAAACATGTTCTTCAGTTGTAGAATTTTAGAGCTTTTCAGTTATTCTCAAAAGACGAAGAAGTTTGTCTTTTGCTTGAATGCATATTATAAAATGGTTCTGTTGTGCCAAGAACCATGCTGATACTTTCTCAGATCTAAAGATCTCTCTGAGGATATCTTTATCAACACATGGCGCAAGTAGTAGGAGAAAGAACATTTGGAGCTTCTGTCTGCAGAATTGATGGAGCATTGATGAAGTGACACTAGTACAACAGAGTAAAGCACATAGACTTGGCTTTTTGTATCTACCTAGAGATGTCTTCAGGAGCCCCAGGGTGGCCTTACACATTCCTGTTGGACAAACAAACACAATCAGTAATGGCAAGCCGGGCCCCGTCCTTGATCGCACTTTCCCTTTACATCTGTACAGACTGGACTGACAAATTATCAAATCTTGTAAAGTTCTGAGGCTTGTTCTTACAGCTTACACACAATTGGTCCATATGGAGAGAAACCTATCATGACAAAATCCTCATCCGTAAATTGTTGGTATAACTTGTTAGCTCAACTTTAAGTTTATTACAACCTGGTTCATCGTAGTCTTGGTTTTTCATTTAGCTCCGTAGTATACTCACCAAATGATGAGATCTGGAAACATGGTGAATGACAATAACAAAACATTACAATTATTCTGGAAACATGGTGAATGACAATAACAAAACATTACAATTATAGAAGGACTGCACTGGTCTAAGTGGTTTTGATAATCTGGATAAACTATTAGTTTATCCTATTATACAATGACCATAACAATTTATGTTTTCATTGATGTATCATTAATAATGGTGACTAAACTATGAAAATAAGAAATTGAAAAAAATTGAAATCTACAAAAATCAGAGACAAAACACAGCATATGTTAGCACCACTGTGCTGTGGTTGACAAGGTTAGGGTCAGTCAAACCTTAAATGTTGTCATCACTTGAGCAAAAACCACAACTCGATGATTTCCATGAGACAAATTTAAAAGGGGCACTACAAATCAGGTTGCTACTCATAGAGAGTACTCGTCCAATGTCACATTCAAGCTGGCTGCTGTTGCACTAGCCTCTGTAACTCAATGCAATCTCTGAGTTTACTATCCATATTCTAAGATCAATTACTACCTTCTACAGTACTTGCTATTAAAGGTGAAATGCACCATGGTTGTGAAATGATGGTAGGAAGGCACCTATGGCATTGTACTTAGAACCACGGGACCACTGACCAAGCTGCAGTATGTTTGAAGAATTGGGAGTGCAGTCATTTGCATACTTAAGGGGTCTTTGGGTTTTTTGATGTGGGGTTGTGTGTTTCCGACAGTAGACAGTGGTTTAGCGTGCTCCCAGTTTGAAGATACAGAAAGAAGTCCAAGCATGCAAGCAGAACAAAGCATTTGTTGTGGACAGGGTCTACAAGAGCCTCTGCCGTTGTTTATGGAAATCACTTGTTTATGGTGTCCCTTTAAATCAGACAAGATATTCCTGAAATGTAGGGAGGCCTTCGTGGGTTGATTTCATTGTAAGTCTCCCAGGCAGATTTTGTATGTTTTATAAAGAATTATAACTTTCTTATAGGACTTGATTGACTTGTATTTGCTTGAAATTCAATGTCTGAGTATCTATGAGCATTGAAGCTCAGACAATCTGTAGCCATCCAGCCTTCACAGTAGCAGTCATGCTTGATTCTGTGCTACTGCCACAGCATGTCGTCTCCTGTTGCTACAAAACAGGCATCTTGTGCTGTCTAATATGTCCTCATGGCATTATGATCTATTACCCAGAGACCATTGCTTCTCCTCATAAATCTGCCTTGTTTGCTTTGCCTGTCTCAGCCATTAACAAACTGAGGCGTTCTTATTGCTGTTAATTGAATCTGTCTCTGACTTATGTATCTGCATAGACAGCATTCATCATGACTGTCAGTTGCATGTTATAAAGTGCCTACGCTTACGGTAAATCACAGAGCCATTTAGCACAATGCTGAGTTCCACATCAGCCCCTGAAGTCCCTTTACTTTAAACTCCTCGGACAAACGAAACATATTTCGGATGGGAAAGTGGCACATTATGCTTCACTTATGGCAGCAGGGTTCAATAGATAGCTGTGCTTGTTCCTTTCCAGTGATCTCAGATATCCGGGATATCTGTGGTGGCAGGGGTCAGTGTGGAAGTCAGCAGTTTACCGGTTACGCTTGACTTAAATATTGCGTGGAGGTTATGAAATAATCTGTTTAATATGCTGTATAACAAGGTGGAACAGGGGTCTCCAAACTACGGCCCGCGGGCCACATCCGGACGGCCGCATGGTGCGGGAGGATCCCCTCGTGGGACCTCTCCCCGCCGCTGGCTGGCCTCCGCCGGGCACATTTCCTCTGCGGCGGTGCGCCGCGACCGGCTCTGGGTCGGCTTGGAAAGGCTCGGGGGCGAAGGTGGCTCACGGCTCCGGCCGCGAGCTTTACAGCGCCCTCCTGCCTGGACCTCGCCGCTTCCCGGGCCCGTGGACTTCGAATTGTCACTTATCGCAACTTTCACTTCCTCCCGCAAAAAAATCGCAACAAAAATGTTAAAAGCAACTTTCACCGCAATTTTTTTGAAAACCTCATGCAACATCAGGCATCCGGCCCTCCATCACAGAAAGGCAAGTTGATGTGGCCCGCACGGAAAAAAGTTTGGGGACCCCTGCTATAGAAGTTCAGCAGTATGGCAGAGTAGAGAGTAGTGAAAAGCAATGCTCACTGTCCACTGGACACGGCTGCATCATGTTCCGACTACCTGCACGCTCTGCGGTCCACTCCACTGTTTGTACGGTCCAGTTTCTACTGAAGCAGCACTGTGAATAGAAGTGAATGTCCATATTTAAGTTATTTATTTTACATTCTGTTTCATCTGTTACTGTCTGTATTTGTGGACACAGACAGTCGAGAGAAATCAGACTGAATACAAACTAAAGTTGTTGTAACGTGATCCATTGGATTACAAGTGTAATCTAACATGAATATTTTCGTATTAGTATCTTATGCAAAGAAATGGATGCACCCACAAAAATGAAAAATGTAAGGTCTTTAATTATTCTTCATTCTCTTGAAAGATCTCAAAACATTTCAAGTATTTATATCATGTATTTATACACGCTGTTAAAGAACATTCACATGTTTCAGTGGACATTGTAACCATCCTGCAGCTGGATTCAGTGGGAACATAGAGCAGCCTACATTCAGTGTTGACTCTGCAGACTTTGCCTCCACAGGGCTCATGACTGAACGAGTGAGTGAATGAGTGAGGACACTTTTCTTTTTTTGGATCCTTGAAGTATTTCACACTTTAAAATAAGACTGACTGGACTGCAGGACAATAAATATGATTGTGAATCACTGCCAAAAGTCTTTTGTCTGCTTTATAAGTGAACATAAATTAAAGTGGAAGCTAATCTCACATTCTTTTGGACATGTAATTGGGTCGAACTAAAAGGCCTGATGAAATTTCATTCAGCGCTTATCCATGGGGAACCGTCCGCAAGGCCCGAGGCCTTTTACATCAACTTCTGTCTCACATAATAGGCCAATTGGTACCGAGATGAAAATCTCTAGTCGTGCTTCGAATCAGGGGTATATTCTGCACATTCACCCATCCGCCGGGCTTTGAAGGTCAAGTTCAAGGTACATACAGTATATTATGTTAATGAGGTCTACATTGCGAGAATGTAAAACAGTGATTTAATTTGCCTTGACAGTTAAACTGTGTCCTGTTTCTCTCTCTTGCCTTTAACCTTGACTGCGTGCTGGCAGCCTGCTGTCTTTCTTCAGCCCTTCTATGGAAAGGTTGGCCTCCCTCTCATGTCGAGCATGCTTAAGGGGGCACAGGGCATCGTTTACACCGTTCAGTATGCCTCTTGGTGTGTGAGTGCCTCCTGCTAACGTCTCTCTGGCATTTACATCGTGCTGCAACTTCTGCATGAGTGAATATTTCACATCGAGTCCTGATCTCCATGGAGACAGACGCATAGAATGAAGATATTATCTATGCATATTATTTATTGGTTTCAACTACAGTGAGTTCATGTCATATAAGTTATATGTGACCAGGTGTCACAACAAGGAGCAGATGCCGCTATGCCAAAACAAAAAAAGATTTTATTTACAATGTAGTCAATGTAATACTGATCTCTGCTCCACTTGTTAATACATAAATCAAATCATAGAAGAAATGAACAAAAGGAAAACAAACATGGGACTAGACCGCACAGGAGTTATTTATAGAGGAAGAGGAAATGGTCACAAAACAGATTACGACTAAACCTCCGGCACGCTGCTCTACAACACTCAGTTTACCTCCTCACAGCAAGCTCAGGTCACTCAGACCACACAAGCAGGACGGCGACACTACCACAGTAACATTCAGCTCTTCTTTAAAACAGCAGAAAACTCCACAGAGAAAAATAAACAGCTAATGGTGAAAAGATAGAGGCAAACTAAAATCTAATAAATCAGGAAAAACAGTGTTTCGCTCCTCTAAACATAATAATAATAAAAAATAATAAATAAAAGAAACAGAATACACCACAGAAAACATTTTACCAGTTATAGTATCTCTGAACACTTTTCTTTTTAGTATTTTTAGTACTTTTTTCTACACTAATCTCCAGCACCAGGAGCAGAAAAGGCGATACAAACATTATTTATCAATACAAATACAAATCATTATTTATCAATACAAATACGAATCATTATTTATTTATTACAAAATAAAAATGTTGGGTACATCTTTCAGACAATAGTGAGAGAGAAGTGTTCAATATTAACGTCCTCATATCGTGTACCAAGGCTGAGTCCCCTTTCCTTCTGCTGCGCTGTCAGATGATAGTGGTGGTGATGATGATATGATAAATAAACTGAAGATAACAGACGGCTGACATTGTCTCTGTGAGACTTTAATGTAACAGCAGCAGGAGTATGACTGGAGTGATGTATGATGTCAACATGACATCACATGTGACAGCTGTGGAGATCAGTGAGACAGCGATGACCCTGAACAAGAGACTGAACAGCAGAGCAACACGTCTCACAGAGAACACAGTGGGAAGAGGTCAGAGGTCGGGATGGGAATCGAGAACCGGTTCTTGTTGAGAACCGGTTTCCGTGTGTTTCAATTCCATGGAATCGTTTGGCAGTTTATCTAACGATTCTCTTATCGATTCCAGAAAGCACGAATCACGTCACGTAACTTACATAAGTTTCTCACGTGCAGTGCAATCAGTAGTAAACAATGTCACCCACTCGGTTCAAACGCTCCAAAGTTTGGCTGCATTTTACCAAAACAGACGGCAACAGGGCGACTTGCAATCATTGCAAAGTGGAGATAACAGCGTCGGGAGGGAACACGACGAACATGCAGAAACATTTGCGCACACAACATGCAATATTTTTAAATGAATGTCGTGTTTTTGACACGCTTCAGACTGGAGATGAATCTCAACCTAGCAGCAGCGGCAGCAGCCAGGCTATGAACACCTCTGTGGTTACTACAGAAGGTAAATAACACACTGCCTACCATGTTAGCGCCATGTGCTTCTTTGTAAAACATGCTATAACAGTTCACATTAAACGAATGCCTTCTGCATTACATTTAGAAGATGACCATGACGAGAGAGAGAGTCTGGCTGGCTCAGAGGCTGCAGCTGTACTAGTACTCGCTCCAGTTCACTACCTCCTCTAGATGATGCTGATCAAACTGTTTGTTCTCCTTTTTTCCCAAATGAAAATCGATAAAGAATCGAATCGTTAAGCAGAATCGATAAAGAATCGAATCGTAAAAATCTTATCAATTCCCATCCCTTGTCAGAGGTCATCGACCGATGGACGGCCGGAGAAATATCATGCAGGACGTCACATCTGACACCAGAGAGGAGCTCTCATCCCTGCCCACCACCTGTTATCATGTCTATTTATACAGTATGTATAAACACAGTTTCGTACTTTGTGGAAGGTCATGTGAGAACAAGCGAACCTTCTCCATGACAAAAGTTCAGTCAGGCATGTTCAGTTAAACTGTCTTTATCTGTCAGCTGTTTTCATCAGCTGGTCACATCTATCCAATAGCACAGCAACACACCATCAAGACAAAACTGCTACACAAGCGTCTCGTGCCTTCTAATATGAGCTGAGTCATGGCAGAATGAACGCCACTGTCAGCTGATCATCTCACTGCTGTCTTTGAAAATACGATTCTGTCTCTCTGTCTTCAGTACATTCATGCTGCTTTTATGGTAGATGGACTTTTATTTATGGAGCTTATGGAGTACATATGTACTTCTATATTTATCCTGCTGCTACTCAGGGCTGATGCCCCTTGTATCGTCACATTATGTGAAATTTTCACTTCATTATTTTTAACACAGCATTTTGTAATAAAATTCTTGAACGCAATATGTAATAAACTTTGCCTCACCCCCCCACTACCACAGCGCCTGATCCAGTCTGAATCAATGGTTAACAGTTATATTTGATTTAGATTTGACTAATGAAAACATCCTACTAGTTTTTAAAACTAATTCATATTTACGACTCATGCTGGTATGCTTAAAGTCAATGTCGTTCTGATGGTATAATGTTTTTTTTTCTAATTAAGACATCCATTTTGGTGCTTTATTACATAATGCACCAAGTTATTACATTTTCTCGATAAAAAAAAAAAGGTGCAACACTCACATTTTGTAATTACTGATTACATTCAATTACATAATGTGGCGCTACACCCCTCCATCACAAAAGTCTCCCTGTAGAATCTAAACGCCAAGACTTTTGTCAGGACTTAATCATTGGATATCATGACTGAGCTAATCAAGCTGTTCAGTCTGATGAACCCCATTAGATCTGGCTGAAAGCTACAGAGATCTTCCAGTAAGTGGACCTTGATTATACTCTACTCACAAAAAGTTTGGGATTTTTGACTTTCGAGTGAAATTTATGGAAAATGTAAAAAGTTCATACTGCAGTGATGTTATATAATGAAATTAGGGCATTCAATTAAAAACATGCAATGGTATTTTAAAGGCAAGTTGATGTGGCCCGCACCGAAAAAAGTTTGAGGACCCCTGATATAGTACAACAAAAAACTGTGTCAGTAACTCGTCATGTATCCTTGACCATCGATTACAGCTCGACTAGACGTCTCATGCTGTTCACAAGTCGACTTATTGCAACCTGCTGATGACACTCTGTGACGCTCAGTGGTAACTTCCCTCTGAGCACATCCTGTTTGCAGCCTCGCACTGGCCAGGTACTGTTGATGGATTGTTAGGTGTCGCCTTGATGAAGACGACATGATGAAGAGGACTGTTTAAATACAAACTGTCACTGAAGCAGAACATTCAGTGGTCCATTCATGCATCAGACACTTGATTTCTGTGGTTAATCACCTTGAACAACATGTTATGCAATAAGTACTGAAACATTGAATAGCTGAACATGAATTTAACCTGTAAAGGTTGTAGTGCATTTCAGGTGCATTCTGAAATTTCACGCCAAATATCCAATATTGTACATGTATTTTAAGATTGGTATTGAGGTGTTCTCTGCACAAAAGCCTGCAGCCTTTTGCTGTTGAGTCTAAACTCAGTGTAGACCCTACAGTTAATGGGACAGTGTAAACTGATAAATCATCACTGAATGTCACAGTTTTATTAGAGGTCCTTCATTACATGATTGGCTGTTTTAAATGCAAATCACAGCTAACAGTTTTGTCTGAGTGACAGTGTCTGATGACTGTTAATGTAGTGCCACGTTCATCTTGTTGTTTGCGGGTAAATGATTTATTGTTGCACATTTTTTTTCCTGTCACATTGCAGAAAAGGGAAATCAAAGATGTCTCTGCCGACCCTAAAAGTAAGGATCGCAATACATCATTTCGACTGCGGAGCATCCAAATCGATTCTCATTTTGTGTCTGAGGAGTCGCTCAATTGTGGGCTGAGTTACAGAAGCTGCATTCCTCCTGACTGGCCTCGGATCAGCAGACACAGAGGACCTCTCTCCCCAATTTACAGGCAGTCTGTGAGAGACAAACTGATGAAACACGATTCAGTGATTGATTTTCATCTAAAAGCTGTTGTTAGATACACAACTAAGTGGCTAGAATCATTTGCAACACCACTTCACAAAAATCAGCCAGCTCTGTGGTCAAGTCATCAATATTAACACACACTCTGCTTGTGCTCACAGTGTTAGATATGTGTGGCAGTTGTTGCAGGTCTCATGCTTTAGCAGGGAGCCACACAGGAAGCTGTGGATCAGCTGACGTAGTCTAAGTCCAGTTGTGGTTCTGTTTGGCAGCAAGAAAAAGAAGGTGTGGACTCACCGTGGTACCAAACCACACCTTCAGGAACATCTCCGTCTGACCATAAAAGAAAATCTTCAACCTTGTTCCTTTTAAATTCTTTACGTGACATAATGCAGCCATGATTACATTCGTTTAAGCATTTTGTTGCAGGGCAAGTTATCTTTCTCCCTGTCCAATAAAATCGGCCCACAGTAATGAAGTGATATTGAACTGAACCGTTTCAGAGTGCAATCTAACTGTCATAATATAGATTATTGTACACGTGTATTTGTTAGGATTACATTACTCATGATCAAAAACTAGAGATCGACAACTTTGCTCAACATCGAGTCAACAACAGCTAGACATCAAGTAAGTGCAACAACCATCTCTGTCATGTTGTGGCCGCAACAAAGTTTTGGTCCATCCTCCACAACCCTGCCAGACTTTGTTAATATGTTCTGTAAATATGTTAGGTATGTAGTAGTAGTTGCAATTCTCTATGCCATTTCTCCAGCTTTGTCTAAAACAGTTGTGTATTGGCAGAGTAGAGGCCTGCCTCTGGGACGCTTCTGTAGCAGACCGCAGTTGGGTTGGTGTGGTTTGAAACACTGACTACCTTCCCTTTCTCTCTAAGATACTTGAGCTTAAGCTGTAGCCAGTCAGCTGTGTAACTTTCTTCATAAGAACAGTTTATTTCAAGATTTTTAGTCAGGATTTAGAGTGCATCATAGCACAGAGACAGCACTAGTCAAAGTTACAAATGACCTCCTAATGGCATCAGACAAAGGGCTTGTCTCTGTACTTGTCCTGTTAGATCTTAGTGCCGCATTTGACACCATTGACCATCAAATTCTTTTACAGAGACTGGAACATCAAATGGGCATCCAAGGAACCGTCCTAAGCTGGTTTAAGTCGTATTTCTTAGATCGATCTTAGTTTGTTCGCGTCAGTGATGTCTCCTTCATGCAGACCAAAGTTTGTTATGGAGTTCCACAAGGTTCTGTACTAGGACCACTTCTATTCAGTTTATATATGCTTCCTTTAGGGAACATTATTAGGAATCACTCTATTAATTTTCATTGTTATGCCGACGACACCCAATTATATTTATTGATCAAGCCTGATGCAACCAATCAGTTAACTAAACTCCGAACATGCCTTAAGGATATAAAAAGTTGGATGACCTACAATTTTCTGATGTTAAATTCAGACAAAACTGAAGTTCTTGTAATTGGACCCAAACACCTCAGAAACTCTCTTTCTAGAGACTTAGTTACTTTAGATGGGATCACCCTGGCCTCCAGCTCCACTGTAAAGAATCTTGGAGTTGTTTTTGATCAGGATTTGTCCTTTAACGTCCACATAAAACAAATTTCGAGGACTGCATTCTTCCACTTACGTAACATCGCCCAAATCAGACGCATTGTCTCTCAGGCGGATGCAGAAAAACTAGTCCACGCATTTGTTACTTCAAGGCTGGACTATTGTAACTCTTTGTTATCAGGCTGCTCTAATAAGTCTCTTAGGACTTTGCAGCTAATTCAGAATGCTGCTGCACGTGTTCTGACAGGAACCAAGATCAGAGATCACATCTCTCCCATTTTGGCTTCCTTGCATTGGCTACCTATTAAATCTAGAATAGAATTTAAAATTCTTCTCCTTACTTACAAAGCTCTTCATGGTCAGGCACCATCTTATCTAAAAGAGCTCATAATACCTTATTACCCCTCTAGAACACTGCGCTCTCAGGACGCTGGGTTCCTTGTGGTTCCTATAGTTTCCAAAAGTAGATTGGGAGCTATCGAGCGCCTCTTCTGTGGAACAAACTACCACTTTGGGTTCGAGAGGCAGACACAGTCAACACTTTTAAAAGTAGCCTTAAAAAAGGTCATCCCTTAGTTATGCTGCTATAGGCTTAGACTGCCGGGAAGTTAAAAGGAAGTTTTTCCTCGCCACCGTCATCAAGTGCTTGCTCGTGGTGGAATTTGTTAGTCTCTGTAAATAATATGGTCTAGACCTGCTCTGTATGAAAAGTGTCATGAGATAACTTTTGTTATGATATGACACTATATAAATAAAAGCCAGGCCCACATTTACTCTAGCTTCCTCCATCCACTTCCTCTTCAGTCTCTTTGACATTAGCTATGTAGATAAAAGCTGAAAACTCTCAGAGAGTTGAGGCGGAGCAGGCGGAGGACATCAGAGGGAAAACCTAGAAAACATTTTCTACATAAAATATGATCCAGTTTCACCAAAATGCATGACTCTGTGTCATAATGTGCAAACAGACAAATGAATGACAGAGACATGATTCACCTGATTACAAGTCAGTGCAGCATCAACGTCATTTATCAGCATCATACTGGCTTCCCAATCGCTCATCTAATTTAACAATGTAAGCTGATGTTTAGTTCTCTTCATGTGTATCAAAGTACAGCAAGTGAGTTTTACAAATGAGCTGATTCATTCATTCTTTTAGGCAGGATCCACTGTCCCTGGAGCTCCGTTTCACTCATTCTGCACCCACATCACAAATTGCCACCATTAATCGCCAATGAATTTGGCAGCTCTTCTTAAACTTTCAACACGAGTGAACTGTTTGTTGAGATTGTTAAAGGTGGGAGATGCTGATTAAAGGCCACCGAGGAGCAATGCAGAAGTTGTAACACAGCCCATAATTGACCATTGTTCAGATGAGAATGAGAATTGATTTTGATGTTCTCCACTTTAAATGCTGCAATACGATCTTCACTTTTACTGTTGGCAGAGACGTGTTTGATTTCCTCTTCCAACAACGTAGCGATAAACAATAAATCATTTACTCATAAACAACATGGATGTAGGAGTACAATCACTGACATGTTTATCTGGCGATATAGACGAGTTCAATGTGCTTAAAACAAACAGGCGGAGGAAATGAATGTTTTTCATTATTAATGGATGGAACAACTGCACATCAGCTCTTTGCTTTGATTTTACAGCCCGTCATTTGTCTCTCGGCTCTCGTCAACCTCGTTTCCAGCAGCAGCAGCAGTCAGAATCTTCATGCCATGAGGCAACAGTGCACCACCCACTGACTATAATGCAAAGGAAGCAGAGAGATGAGGAGTGACACGCAGTAAATTGGCCGTCTGATGCGGGATTCGAACCGGGGCCAGCTGCGAGGACTATAGCCTCCACACACGGGGCGGCCGCTTAACCCACTATGCTACCAACTGCCCCAAACTACAGCTATTTTTACAAATGTAGAGCTATCCCTTGCACCACCCACTGACTATAATGCAAAGCCGTGCATTATGGTATTCACTTTCCTTTTAAAATTTAGGAGGCTTTATTTACAGAATATGGCAGATATTTATGATAACCCTAACCCTAAACCATTTTGGCTTCCTTACATTGGCTACCTGTTAAATCTAAAATAGAATTTAAAATTCTTCTCCTTACTTACTAAGCTCTTCATGGTCAGGCACCATCTTATCTAAAAGAGCTCATAATACCTTATTACCCCTCTAGAACACTGCGCTCTCAGGACGCTGGGTTCCTTGTAGTTCCTATAGTTTCCAAAAGTAGATTGGGAGCCAGAGCTTTCAGCTTTCAGGCTCCTCTTCTGTGGAACAAACTAACATTCTGGGTTCAGGAGGCAGACACGGTCAACACCTTTAAGAGTAGACTGAAGACTTTCCTTTATGATAGAGCTTATTGTTAGGGCTGGCTCAGGTCATCCCTTAGTTATGCAGCTATAGGACTAGGACCTATGGTCCTGCACTACGTCCACTACACATTATTACTGTGGTTCCTATAGTCTCCAAAAGTGTCAGGCCGGACTCAATACAGGATTTAGATGCTGAGGTGTCAGTGAGCAGACTTTATTGAGAGAACAAAAACCTCTCGACAGAGTGATACAATAAACAGGCTATGGAAAACTGACCTAACTAAGGAAAACAAAAAAAACTCCAAAAGGAGGAAAGACTCTAAACTAGTTATGAAAAATGTATCAAAAATCACTCACAAAGAGGAAAATCAAAGGCTGCAAAACATTAACTGAAATCTCTCCAAGGGAGGCTGAAAAAACAACTAAACTAATCTCTATGAAACAAAAGCTAGACGATGAAAAGTACAACAAAAAAAATCACTCTTACGAGGAGAAAACAAAACCTCACGAG
Source organism: Larimichthys crocea (assembly GCF_000972845.2). Taxonomy (NCBI): domain Eukaryota; kingdom Metazoa; phylum Chordata; class Actinopteri; family Sciaenidae; genus Larimichthys; species Larimichthys crocea. The sequence continues at coordinate 28,792,894 of NC_040018.1, read as the reverse complement.
CAGAAACGCTATGACTGTGGCAAGGCTTGGAAACGGCTTTGGTGCACGATCGGAAGACGAAACACTTTGGCACAGGACAAAGGGAGACGCAGACAAGATATACACAGGGTAATGGGGAACAGTTGAAAACAATCAGACCGGTGACACATGAGGAAGGGCAAGTGACCTGAAACAAGAGGGCAGGTAAATATCAAAATAAAACAGGAAATGACGAGACAGAACAAAAACCCAGCTTGACCTCACCGTGGTGTGACAAAAAGTAGATTGGGAGCCAGAGCTTTCAGCTATCAGGCTCCTCTTCTGTGGAACAAACTACCATTCTGGGTTCAGGAGGCAGACACAGTCAACACTTTTAAAAGTAAACTTTCCTCTTTGATAGAGCTTATTGTTAGGGCTGGCTCAGGTCATCTCTTAGTTATGGACGTCTTAATATTTGTACTCTTTACTATTGTCACTGCTTTGCATCTTTGTCTGTGTCTTTCAACTCAACTGGACGCAGCATATGACTGTCCACCATGAACCGGATTCTGCTAGAGATTTCTGCCTCTTAAAGGAAGTTTTTTTAATTCCCACTGTCGCTTCCTTATTGTGGGAATTGTTGAGTCTCTGTAGATCAGTGGTTCTCCGCCCTGGAAATTTTTATACCATTTGTTACAACATATCTTTGTGAGCAATCGTTTTCGAGGATGCTGGACATAAAAACTAAGAAAAGGAACAGACTCAAAGGCAACAGCAGAAGTCACACTGAGGTAAGTTGTTGTGAGTTCATGCACTGTGTTGGTTTTGTTATTTGAACAAGGTGATGTTAATGCACGGTTCATTTTGTGCACCAGTAAAAAAATCATATTTTATTTTTTACTACAGAAGGGTTCGGTGAATGAGCATCTGAAACTGGTGGGGTTCAGTACCTCCAACAAGGTTAAAGACCACTGCTGTAGATAATATTAAAAAGAGTATGGTCTAGATCTGTTCTTTGGAAAGCATCATGAGATAACTTGGCATTATATAAATACATTTGAATTAAATAAAGTGTCACAAAGCTTCATGTTAAACACGTGTTGCTAAATGTCTGCGTTTGCAGCTATGATTGTGTGATTATACTGCGTCTTATTTTTTTATATTTATGCCTCAAAAGCGTTGGATACACACACACACTTCCACATCCTCACAGTGTTTTAGCCTGTCAGATGTCTGGTTGTCTGATCCTGCAGCACCGAGGCCGACAATGTGACTGACAAACCACAGTGACTCAGGAGCTTTGCTGCTGTTATCTCAAAGATATCTGTCACATGGTTTCCTCTCAGGTGTGAAATTGTCCTCTAAATTCTCAGAGCGATTCACGTGGAACCGACCGAGAGCACTGGAGCCCAGGAGGGAGGGAGGGTGAGGTCTAAAATCCCTGTGGGTCTTGGAGAGCAGAAAGTGCCTGAATAATTACACTGACACGGGTTCTCCAAAACTCTATAACAGCCAGGAACGTGACTTCCAGCCAGGGTGGGGCTGTTGGGTGTGGGTGGAGGGGGTTTAAGGCATGTGGGAGGTGTTCAGACTGAGGTGGAAAGAGGACCGAAATATCCTGCTCATGTTGCCTTGCCGGCATTTTACTTGAGGCTGAAGGAGTAAACATCTACTGCAACAAACTCGCTGACATTTTGGAAAAATTCATTTCAGATCAATATTCATTTCCTCTCTGTGTGAAGCACTGAGATACTGTCCAGGACCGGGACGTGTTTAGCCTGGCTTAGCAATAAAGACTGGAGACAAGTCTTTGACTGGTTGACCATATTCTGTTTTTTCGTAAAACCTCATGTGCAGGCCAAACCAGTCATCACTGTCTCGACTAACAAGTATTGTGTGTGTTCCTCTGGACCATGGAGCTCTATTGCTGTCCAAAAACAAGGTCCTTTACTATGAACACACACAGTATGGCCCCAAATAAATGGACTGTACCGATATAACACCTTTCTAGTCTTCTGACCACTCAAAGCTCTTTTACACTACATATCTCATTCACACACATATGGCATTGGCTGCCATGCAATTTGCCAAGTGCCAGGGATCGAACCACCGCTCATCTGATTAGTGGACGACCCGCTCTACCTCCGAGCCACAGCTGCCTACTCTCTAGAGTACAAAATATGTAATCTGTTTCCTCCTGATGGAAGCACTGCTCACTAATTAAATTATTGAGTATTTTTTATTTAAACTACAGCTACATTTTTTTTAAGATAATTTTTGTTGGCCTTTTATTGACAGTACAGCTGAAGATAGACAGGAAGCAGGGGGCAGAGAGAGGGGGAGTGACACGCAGTAAATTATCCGTCCGATGCGGGATTCGAAACGGGGCCAGCTGCAGTGAGGACTATAGCCTCCACACACGGGGCGGCCGCTTAACCCACTACACTACCGACCGCCCCAAACTACAGCTATTTTTTACAGATGTAGAGATATCTTCTGAAGGAAAAGATCAGAAGAACCAGATTCAACCTTTGGAGAAACGCAACCTGACGTCACGCTACAATGGTCAATCCAATGATCAGACTTGTCAGCAGTGGTCAAGAGACATAGACAGTGAATGAGAGTGGTATTGAAGAGATACTGAAAAAGTTCAGACAAATAATAATGTTCTCATTGTTTCATAGCGCTTTCATCCATCACAAATAAACACACACTGCCACACAACCCTCTAAATATAGTCCAAGCACTGCAGATAGGGGAAAGTATTAAAAGTGGTATGTTGATGTCTTTTCATGAATTTGGAGATAATAAGAAAAAAAACTCCAGCTTAATCCTTCTTTAGTCGTGTTTTTACTTTGGCTGCCTCCAGTCTTTGTGCTAAGCTAGGCTAGCCACGTCCTGACTCCAGATCTGTATTTCCTAAAACTATTTATTTAAAGGACAACAACACATTCACAACAATTATTGGGACACTTTGTAAAGGAAGCAAGACCTTCCCGACCCCAGGGCATTAATTAGGGCCCGAGCCCGGCGCGCTGGGCGAGGCCCTATTGGATTTCAAACGCTGAACGACGTTTAAAAGTAAATCGCATTTCCGACGGCCCATATACCCTCGAAAACTCATGAAAATTTGCCTACCCCCCCAAAGTCGGGTGTAAAATTACGTATTTTGGGGGTCTCGCACATGGACGTACGCATATGACTCGACAGCGCCACCTAGATGTGTGTTTTTGGCGGTGCCCCTCACCACGGTTTCATCCACGTGGGTATAACTTGTTTAATTGTCTTCTTTACTTTAAATGTTACAAACTTCACCAACTTTAAGTCATCGACAGTCAGTGTGCAGCTGTGAGCAGAATAATGAATTTTAGCCAAAAAGCCCACCTCAAAAAAAAAAAAATCCATATCAGTTTAAGGGTACGCTATTTAACAATGCAGGTAACACACTGTCTATGGATGAGTACTTCAAAATAACAGAAGTGTTGTGGTAAAGTGCACATACATATGAGCCCTGGCATGTCCTTTTAATGTAACTATTAGTAATAGTGCAAAGGAAGGCAGCAATAAAATGTAACTACAGGATGAAATAAAGACTCTGCCCTGCTCCTTTACCTTCAGGCAAAATATAAATTACAATACTCTCTCCCTTATCTCACCAAATAGCCTCAAATCATCATTTTCACTGATAACTATAGCACCAACATGAATGAAAAATTAAAACTCTATACTATATTTATATTTGTCTATGCTGTGCACAGCAGAGCAGAGAAGCTGATCTATCAACAAAAACCGAAGAGAAAGCTCCCACATTAGTGAACAGGGCTTTGTTCAGTGAACGTCTCGTTTTCACGGCCTGCTCGGAGGATCAGCTGCCTCCTCTGGTTAATAATCTGCCAGCTGCTTTCCAGGGAGTGGTTCAGTTTCTGTCACACAGCCTCAAACAATCAGGCCAAGATCCATTTCCAGTGTCGCCGTTCCACCGCAGCAGTCTGTCAATTTGTTGGCACACCATGAACCACCAAGTTACTTTGGTCAAACAAACTGGTGCGTTAGTGTGTTTGGATTGCAAATTGCATTCAGTGGTGATGCTATAAAGATTTCCATTTCCCCTCTCCTCATTTTCCCTCCAATGAAAACATGATGCTCTGTGTACTAAATACACATTCATGCAGACACACACTGTCCTCTGCTTCGTTTATTCATTAATATTTTACTTGCATTTCATTCTCAGAGTGAAGGTCAGCTTCAGGCTAATCTCAGCTCGCAGTCGGTTTTTATGCTCCAAATTCTCTTCTCCTGTTCTTAAGTAAACCTGCTGTCCATAAATGTCACACAGCACAGGCAGAGCCAGCGGCGGATTTAACCGGGTTTAAACCCAAAATGTTTGAGCTCACGGTGTTCTGCCGTTCCCACAGATCATAGCTGAGGAGGAAACAATGTTCCAGTCCTCTCTGCAGTGTCTTTGTCTCTGTCATTGGAGCCGCTAAATCAGGGGTCTTCGGTTTTCGGTGCGGGCCACATCAACTTGCCTTTCTGTGATGGGGGGCCGGGGTCAGTCTATAACCGGAAATGATATCAGTCCCACCAGGATTTCACGGGGCCTTTTTTGAAATAGTTGCGGCCTAAAATCCCTGATGTTGCATCAGGTTTTCAAAAAAATTGCGGTGAAAGTTGCGGTGCTTTTTACATTTTTGTTGCGATTTTGTTGCGGGAGGAAGTGAAAGTTGCGATAAATTGCGATTCGACAGTCACGGAGAGGGCGCAGCGAGCACTAAGTCCACGGCCCCGGGAAGCGGCAAGGTCCGGGCAGGAGGGCTCCTTCGCCCCCGAGCCTTTCCAAGCCGACCCAGAGCCGGTCGCGGCGGAAATGCGCCCGCGGAGGCCAACCAGCGCCGGGGAGAGGTCCCACTAGGGGATCCTCCCGCATCGTGCGGGACCCGCTGACCCGCTGAGAAAATTAGCTAGTACTGTAAATAGTTCGTAAATAAGGTAGATTTGAATTAGAATGCCAAGCTTAATCATTAAGTGTGGATATTTTATAATAGGAAAATGCAATTTTGAAAAATAGGCCATGTTTAGAGGGATTGTTTGGGATCGTTAAGTGGGCCACTCCAATTGTTCAGGCGGGCCAGATGTGGCCCGCGGGCCGTAGTTTGGAGACCCCTGCGCTAAATGAAAGAAAACCACGACGACATTTACTCTACGAGAATTCTATCGTTAAAGTTTTAAATGCTGTTCACTCAGATTGATAACATCCCCGGTGTTACAGTTGGTGGCACAGTTTGTGTGCTCCCCTGTTGTGTGTCTAAAAACCACAAAGACATTAAACTGGGCGTCATTAGTCTCAGACAGCTGAACGGTCTGACAGGAGCCACCTGGACCTTTTGTAATGATGAGAATGATACTGGAGTCACAGCTCTGTTGGCCGGTCTGGGTCCAACCTGCAGACCACCTGACTCAGAGCCTTCCCAGTGAGGGCCTTAATACAAAGCTTTATCTAATGAAGACTCATCCATGCAGCCCTTCACATAATACTGTACACGGAGAATGGAAGTTCATTCTTGACATTGGATTCAGTCTTTCTAGATTCTGAGTCATTAAATATAACTGGCTGAGCCATCATGTGACAGGGGACAGACCTCTACAGACCTCCTACATCTTTCCAGGTGATCAGATTTCAGTCTCTGAAGCTTCTCCGTCGCATTTATACACCAGGTTTTAATAGCTGGGTATCAGAAAGCCAGTGAGCAGGCACACATGGTGTCAGGGCAACATTAGCATTCACTTTGAGTCTGTTTCTGATGAATATATTTCCAGCGTTCACTCTCCTTTTAGCTACATCTGACTCGAGCTGATAAATGCTCTGCATGCTGCAGCTGAGACTCGACCAAAAAAACAACAGAAACACTGCAAAGAAACTTAGATTTGTAAGTGTCTGTGTGTGTCTTGTAAGCATCAATAAGAGATGGATGTTCTTGTCCGTCTCTGGTTGGATGAGATGAACCGAATGGGAGCAGACAGAGCAGAGTCTGCAGGCTGATCTCAGAGGAATCTTAACTTTTTACCAGCTGCTTTCATCTCCGACTCCTCTGCCCTGTCGACCTTCACAGCCTGCAGGGAGCCGGCTTCACAGTGGGAATTCCACCTGTTCCATCAATAACACACACCTACACACACACACACACACCTACACACACACACTTATAATATCCACTGCAACAACTGATGATGCAAAGACCAGTCTAAAATAAGATTTTCTTCATGCACTCATCCGTCTGACAAGTCTACTAGCGATATATGTTTACATATCAACATGAATCATTCATTCAGGGTCACAGGGGCCTGCAGCCAATCCCAGCAGCCGTTGGACGAGAGGCAGGGTACACCATGGACAAGTCACCAGTTCATCACACTTAGAGACAAACTAATGACACCCGTATTGACAATTAACCTGCACTATCACACACACACACACGCAGCTCTTCACTTTATCAGCAACTATGAGCTCAGTGGATCAAGTTCAAGTGTCACGATGTGTGTTCCCCTTTGTTTTCTCCATCCTTGTGTTGTGTTTACTTGTCTCTGTCTGTGTTGTGGGCGTGGCACATTTCCCTGTTCCCTCCTGGATAATCACAGATGAAGCTCACCTGCCTTCCATCAAGTCATCACTCCAGCTGCATAGAAACCCTGGCCTTCCTCCCACGCCTTGTCAGATCGTTTGTTCAGCCGCTGTGGTAGTTCACGTCCAGACCGCCTTAAACTATTGTTCCTTGTGCTTCCCATTGATTTCCTGACCGATCTCTAACCACTGATCCTCTTGAGCTCAGGTCCACCACCATCTCCACCTCCTGCCGCCTGCTCTCCATCAACCATCTCCAGACAATCCACACTCCATGCCTCCTCCATCTGTTCCAACCACTGCTTCACCTCAGCCATTCCCTCCACCTCGTCATCGGACCCTCTCCTTCCCCTTTTTTCCCACGTCACAATAAATCCCGTTCTCTTACCCACCATTGTCTGAGCCTGTGTTTTGGGTCAGTTCCTGTGTAACCATGACTTCAAGTTCTGTGTCAGTTCTGTTGTTTTCTGACAGACTAACACTGTTGAATCCAGTGTTAACATCCGCAACATCAGAGCAGCCTGCTGTTCTGTGAAACAGGAGCAGAGCCGTGGAAACGAAGAGCCGACACAGAGCTGTTCATCTCATCTGAACACGCACAGCATGCTGATTGTTTATTTTACTGCTACAAATAATAAAATCATTATTGATTCTGCTTATTAACAGGGCGTTTACTGAACGCTGCTCAGTTGGGAAGCAGTGACACTTATTCACAGAGTTTCAAAGACACATAGAGGGCACAGACGGACAAAATACTTTAAAGCAACACTTGCCTTGCAAGTGCAGTGACACAAGACATAGCGGCCAGCTAATATTACTTACTAGTCCAAAAACCAAGTCACTCTCTTCCTCTTCTCAGCTTCCTCTGTCAACATCCTCTTCGCCGCTGCCTTTATATCTATAGAAGCTGCCGAGTCCTGTTACATTGCCCGCTTGGCCAGCTCCTGTTCTGGCATGACACTGTCAGCATTCCGCAGTGTCATGACTTCATCGTCTTTTACAGGTCTACTGACTAACCTCTGACTTGAATCATGATATAAAGAGCTTTTTATTTCCTAATAACTTCTGTGATCTGATTCATCAGTACCAGCATGATGTCAAGTTTCTAGGTTAGGTGCACAGATATATTTTCCTTCTGGGCAGATTCAGTTTTACATTCGCTTCATCTCTGATGTGATCATGAGTCATCGGGTACACGCAGGTTGGGCAGATGCAAACAACATACAGTGCTGCTCATAAGTTTACATACCCTTACAGAATTCATGGTTTCTTGCCCATTTGTAAGAGAAAATGAATGATGACACAAAACCGTTTTTTCCCCCCACATGTGGTTAGTGGACAGTTGAAGCCATTTATTTTGAAACAAATGTGAGAACTCAATTTAAACCAAAATAAAAACAGAAATGACCCAATTTACCCTGATCAAAAGTCTTCAGTTCCTCTTAGTTTCCATTTCTTAATTAGTGTTTGAACAGTGCTGACAGGCATTACCAACTGTTTGGCAATTTTCTTACATCCCTTTCCCGATTTGTACAGTTGTACGACCTTTCCTGCAGATCCTTTGGCAACTGCTTTGCTTTTCCCATGATTCTGCATCCAAGACATCAGAACAGCACCACATGAGGGATACAAGAGTTTCTCAGGAGTCCAGCAACTCACTGACTTTTATACACACCCACTAATTACAAGCAAACAGATCACAGGTGAAGACAGTTACCTTTAATAGCCATTCAATCCCAACTGTTTCAAGTTAGGTGCAGGTTATCAGGCCAGATTACAAAGGTATGTAAACTTTTGATCAGGGTGATTTGGATAGTTTCTGTTGTCATTGTGCTTTAAAAAGAGTAAACACAGATATTTCACAATACATGGCTTTGGCCAACCACTATCCAAGAGTGAAAGAAAACATTTTGTGTTATCGTTCATTTTCTCTGAGAAATGGCCAAGAAACAAACCATTGTGTCGGGGGTATGTAAACTTATGGGCAGCACTGTACATACTACTGGGCTGACTAGTGGAGGTGGGATGCAGGTGACAGCGTGGGTGGGAAGGTCAGGTGGTGGAACAGCTGGAAAGAGGTTACTGCGTGGCAGGAGGAAGCAGCTGGATCTGCAATCTGATCTCTGATTATTAATTCATATTCTGTTTAAATGTGGCTCAGCCTGGTGTTGGCGGTCAATAACTTACACAAAATATCAAAACTAAACTCCTTAGTCCATCTCTCAAATACTTTAATTGAATCAATATTTCTGAATGCTTGTATCCGTCTACCTCGCCCTTTGTTTATTGAAGCAGACGTACGTTCCATTTAGGTGAGAAGTCAGTCTGCAGGTTTCATGTTGATTTTCTCCTTGGGGTAAATTGTTTTTCTCTGTCTGTCGGGATTTATTTTCTGCCCTTTGTAAGGAGGTGATGGCATTATGAATACGGTTGTTGGGAGCTATTTTAAACTGCCAATGAATCCACATTTGATGCACTAGTGATTACTTCTGGCATGGCAACAGTGTGTGTGTGTGTGTTTATGATAGTGAAGGAATATGTCACATATCACACAGCGATAGACTGGAAACGTTATGAATAGGAAAAAGTTTGTGCATGGTCCAGGACAGGAGGGCTCTGCAGCACAGATACTCATCTACTGAACGTCAGTGATATGGGTGAGGTGAGATGCCTGCACAGAGATAAAAAGTTCAGTTCATTCTATTTATAAAGCGTTGAATCATCATCATAGGAATCTCATGACACTTTCCATATAGAGTCTAGACTGTAGTTTTTATATTATTATCTACAGACCCAACAATTCCCACCATGAGCAGACACTTGATGACAGCGGCGAGGAAAAAAAGAAACCTTGAGACAGAGCTCATTGATGACAGCCAGATGATGACAGGATGAGTTTAAAGAGAGAGAGAGAGAGTTTCACAGCGGTGATAATGATGATAACTATAAAATAAAGCTGCAAGCAGCGGTGGTCGGGCCCTCGCACATGTGCGCACGTCGAAATGTGCATAGATCGCCACGCCCACACAGTTTCCCCAAAATTCATCATTTTTTACTCAGGAAGTCTATATGAACGCACCTACCAAGTTTGAAGTGAAAGATAAAATCCCTCGGAGGAGTTCGTTCAAATGACCCCTTCTCGACCAGCCGAAAAACAGAAAATGGTGATTTTCATCCTTAAATATCTCGCTTCCTGTTCATCGTAGCCCATTGCTGCAAGAGTTTGTAGGTCTTGCCATGTTCTACAATTCGGCTGAAGTTTCATAACTCTGTGTCCAAAACTGTGGGGCGGCTGTTCAAAAGAAAAGTTCAAAAAAGGGCGCTATGGAGCGTTTTTTGACGCGCCGTCACGGCCACGCCCTCTGATGAAAAGTTGTGATTTTGATAACTTTGCATTGTCGAGGCCTTGAGAACACACACCCCAAGTTTCAAACACATCGGATAAAATCCCTAGGAGGAGTTCGTTCAAATGCGACCCCTGGAAATGACCCCAAAACCCGAAAAGTCCAAATTTGACAAAAATTGGACGCCGTACGCTTCAAGTAGCCCGGGTCACCAAGAGACTTATTTGTGCGTCTCTGCATGTTACATAATCCCTCCAAATTTTCGACGAAACCGTGGCGAGGGGCACCTCCAAAAACGCGCACCTAGGTGCCGCTGTAGAGCCATATGCGTACGTCCATGTGCAAGACCCCAACATGCGCAAATTTTCATGAGTTCTCAAGGGGATAAGGGCCATGGGATATGCGATTTACTTTTAAATGTCGTTCAGCGTTCGAAATTTTACTGCTACAAATATAAAATCTATTGATTCTGCTGCTTATTGATTAATGCGATTATTAACAGGGGGTTTACTGAAGCTGCTCAGTTGGGAAGCAGTGACACACACAGAGTTTCAAAGACACAGAGGGCACAGACGGAAAAAACTTTGAATTTAAAGCAACACCTTGCCTGACCAAGAGTGTAATCCACTGTGCAGCAAAACAGCCAAAGTCAAGCAAGTGCAGTGACACAGAATAGCAGGCCAGCTAATTACTTACTAGTCCAAAACCAAGTCTCTCTTCTCTTCTCAGCTTCCTCTGTCAACATCCTCTTCACCGTGCCTTTATATCTATAGAAAGCTGCTGAGTCCTGTTACACTGCCCGCTTGGCCCTCCGTTCTGGCATGACACGTCAGCATTCCGCAGTGTCATGATTCATCGTCTTTTACAGTTTCTAGACTAACCTCTGACTTGAATCATGATATAAAGCTTTTATTTCCTGTTAACTTCTGTGTGATCTTATTCATCAGTACCAGCATGAGTCAAGTTTCAGGTTAGTGCACAGATATTTTCCTTCTGGGCAGATTCAGTTTTACATTCCTTCATCTGTGATGTGATCATGAGTCATCGGGTACACGCAGGTTGGGCAGATGCAAACAACATACAGTGCTGCTCATAGTTTACATACCCTACAGAATTCATGGTTTCTTGCCCATTTGTAAGAGAAAATAAAAGATGACACAGTTTTGGTTAGTGGACAGTTGAAGCATTTATTGTGAAACAAAGTGAGAACTCAATTTAAACCAAAATAAACAACAAAATGACCCCAATTTACCCTGATCAAAAGTCTCTCCTTACTTTCCATTTCTTAATTAGTGTTTGAACGTGCTGACAGCGTTATCAACGTTGGCATTTTTCTTACATCCCTTTCCCGATCTGTACAGTTGTACGACCTTCTCCAGATCCTTTGGCAATTGCTTTGCTTTTCCATGATTCTGCATCCAAGACATCAGCACAGCACCACATGAGGGATACAAGAGTTTTCAGGAGTCCAGCACTCACTGACTTTATACACACCCACTAATTACAAGCAAACAGATCACAGGTGAAGAAGTTACCTTAATATAGCCATTCAATCCCAATGTTTCAAGTTAGGTGCAGGTTATAGGCCAAATTACAAAGGTATGTAAACTTTTGATCAGGGTGATTATAGTTTCTGTTGTCATTGTGCTTTAAAAAGAGTAAACACAGATATTTCACAATACATGGCTTTGGCCAAACCCTATCCAAGAGTGAAAGAAAACATTTTGTGTATATCATTCTTTTTCCTGAAAATGGCCAAGAAACAAACCATTGTGTCGGGGTATGTAAAACTTATGGGCAGCACTGTATATCTACTGGGCTGACAGTGGAGGTGGGATGCAGGTGACAGCGTGGGTGGGAAGGTCAGGTGGTGGAACAGCTGGAAAGAGGTTACTGCGTGGGCAGGAGGAGCAGTGGATCTGCATCGATCTCTGATTATAATTCATTTCTGTTTAAATGTGGCTCAGCCTGTGTTGGCGGTCAATCAATACTTCACAAAATATCAAAACTAAACCCTTAGTCCATCTCTCAAATACTTTAATTGAATCAATATTTTCGAATGCTTGTATCCGTCTACCTCGCCCTTTGTTTATTGAAGCAGACGTACGTTCCATTTAGGTGAGAAGTCAGTCTGCAGGTTTCACTGTTGATTTTCTCCTTGGGGTAAATTGTTTTTCTCTGTCTGTCAGGATTTATTTCTGCCCTTGTAAGGAGGTGATGGCATTACGAATACGGTTGTTGGGAGCTATTTTAACGGCGAATGAATCCACATTTGAATGCACTAGTGATTACTTCTGGCATGGCAACAGTGTGCGTGTGTGTGTTTTATGATAGTGAAGGAATAGGTCACGTCACATATCACAACAGCGATAGACTGGAAACAATGAATAGGGAAAAAGTTTGTGCATGGTCCAGGACAGGAGGGCTCTGCAGCACAGATACTCACTACTGAACGTCGAGTTGTGTGGGTGAGGTGAGATGCCTGCACAGAGATAAAAAGTTCATTCATTCTATTTATAAAGCGTTGAATCATCGGAATCATGACACTTCATAAGAGTCTAGACTGTATTTTTTAATATTATCTACAGACACACAATTCCCACCACAGCAAACACTTGATGACAGCGGCGAGGAAAAAAAGAAAACCTTGAGACAGAGCCATTGATGACAGCCAATGATGACAGGATGAAGAGAAGAGTTTCAACAGCGCATGGTCGGGCCCTGCACATGTGCGCAGTCGAAATGTGCATAGATCGCCACGCCCACACAGTTTCCCCAAAATTCATCATTTTGATAACTTTTACTCAGGAATCTATTGACACACCACCAAGTTGAAGTGAATTGGATAAAATCCCTAGGAGGAGTTTTGTTCAAACATGACGACCAGCCGAAACACAGAAAATGTGATTTTCATTCTTAAATATCTCCTTCCTGTTATCGTAGCCCATTGCTGAAGGACTTTTTGTAGTCTTGCCATGTTCTACAATTCGTGAGGTTTTTTAATA
>NC_040018.1:28766987-28779958 GCF_000972845.2 Larimichthys crocea | reverse complement strand
CCGGGTCACCAAAAGACTTTTTTGTGTGTCTCTGCATGTTACATACTCCCTCCAAATTTTGTACACGTGGACGAAACCACACACCTAGGTGGCGCTGTAGAGCCATATGCGTACGTCCATGTGCGAGACCCCCAAAATGCGTAATTTTACGCCAGACATTGGGGGTGTAGGCAAATTTTCATGAGTTTTCGAGGGGATATGGGCCGTCGGATATGCGATTTACTTTTAAACGTCGTTCAGCGTTCGAAATCCAATAGGGCCTCGCCCCAGCGTGCCGTGCTCGGGCCCTAACTATAATTCTTATAAAAATATGACTTATAGTAGTGATAATGATAATAATAATAATATTTGTAGCAGGACCACAGCAGCAGACTCAACCACAATTCCCAATCTCAGCTTAGAGATAGTGAGTTCAGTCCCCCAGCAACAGGGATGGTTCTATCCAAAAGGAACATCATAAGACTACTTTAAAGTTGAGAGGCCTCAGGTTGTATGAACAACAACCTTGACTTCAGTTATGATTCGCTCTGCTGATTGTACAATCCGTCATGCTGCCAGGACCTGTACCCACCAGGAGGCGAGCAGGAATGAGCGGCTGGCTGCAAAGAAAACCCTTTGAAACGCTCCCTTCCTGCAACTTGAGTCATAGGCAAAACCTGCGCAGACAAACAAAAACAGGTTTCTTGCATCAGGTTTTGAACTGACACTTACAAACTGATTCTGTCTGACCTCATGGACACTATGGTCAGTTTTTATAGCATAGCTCAGTATCACCATTGCCTCATGGGGCTTTACATCTCTCTCCTCAGAGCAATGATTCAAATTACATACTGTTTATACTTCATACTCACTTTAATATACTGCATCTCTTTTGCATATTTTTCATATTTCTGTTTTACTTTTGCATTTTGTTTTTTTTCTTTGTCTAATTTGACAGTTAGTGTCTCTATAGGCAAGCACTTTTTGTATTTCCCCAGTCTTGTTTAGTTCTGCAGACTCACCTCATCCTTAGTTCGATGTCAATATAAAACCTACTCAAAACACCTCACTGCTCAGATTTCCCTTCCTCTTCCTTCTTTTCCCTTACTTCCTCCTTTTTTTCTCCCTTTGTATTCCCTCTCCCTCGTTTCAATTCGGCTGGTTTCATAACTCTGTGTCCAAAACTGTGGGGCGGCTGTTCAAAGGAAAAGTTCAAAAAAGGGCGCTATGGAGCGTTTTTTTTAGAAAAAATCGGCAGCGTTGACTTTGACGCGCCGTCACGGCCACGCCCTCTGATGAAAAGTTGTGATTTTGATAACTTTGCATTGTCGAGGCCTTGAGAACACACGCCAAGTTTCAAACACATCGGATAAAATCCCTAGGAGGAGTTTGTTGAAATGCGACCCCTGGAAATGACCCCAAAACCTGAAAAGTCCAAATTTGACAAAAATTGGACGCCGTACGCTTCACTGTAGCCCGGGTCACCAAAAGACTTTTTTGTGTGTCTCTGCATGTTACATACTCCCTCCAAATTTTGTACACGTGGACGAAACCACACACCTAGGTGGCGCTGTAGAGCCATATGCGTACGTCCATGTGCGAGACCCCCAAAATGCGTAATTTTACGCCAGACATTGGGGGTGTAGGCAAATTTTCATGAGTTTTCGAGGGGATATGGGCCGTCGGATATGCGATTTACTTTTAAACGTCGTTCAGCGTTCGAAATCCAATAGGGCCTCGCCCCAGCGTGCCGTGCTCGGGCCCTAACTATAATTCTTATAAAAATATGACTTATAGTAGTGATAATGATAATAATAATAATATTTGTAGCAGGACCACAGCAGCAGACTCAACCACAATTCCCAATCTCAGCTTAGAGATAGTGAGTTCAGTCCCCCAGCAACAGGGATGGTTCTATCCAAAAGGAACATCATAACACTACTTTAAAAGTTGAGAGGGCCTCAGGTTGTAGAACAACAACCTTGACTTCAGTATATGATTCGCTCTGCTGATTGGTTACAATCCGTCATGCTGCCAGGACCTGTACTCCACCAGGAGGCGAGCAGGAATGAAAACCTTTAGAAACGCTCCCTTCCTGCAAAGCTGTAGTTCCTCAGGACAAAACCTGATGCCAGAAAAACAAAAACAAGGTTTTTCTGGCATCAGGTTTTGAACTGAAACGTATTTACTGAAACTGATTCTGTCTGACCTCATGGACACTATGGTCAGTTTTTATAGCATAGCTCAGTATCACAATATGCCTCATGGGGCTTTACATCCTCTATCCTCAGAGCATTGATTCAAATTACACATTGTTTATACTTCACACTCACTTTAAAATATACTGCATCTATTTTGCATATTTTTCATATAAATTTCTGTTTTAGATTCACGTTTTTTCTACTTTTGCAGTATTTGTTTTTTTTTTTCTTTGTATAATTTGACAGTTATGTCCTATGAGGCAAGCACCTGGTATGTCCACATGTCTTGTTAGCAGATCAACTCATCCTTGGTTCGACTCTGCATGTGGGATTTGCAAAAACAGAAGAAAAACACAAAGAATATGATCAGACTTTAAATGAAGAGTCAGTATTTCTAACTTAATGAATAAGTTGTTTTCTCGTGATTAAAGAGCACAGATGACAAATTAGCCGACAGGAAAACAAAAAGACGCAAACACAGTGAGATTAAAAATGGATGCTTTCATTATAAATCAGGAAGCAACACCCGTAAAACATCAATAATACTGATCCTGGTACAGCAGTAACACTGTGAGGTGAGGTGGGAGGACCCCTCTGCTGGATGAACATCACATGATGAGGATTTCAATAACGAGACCACAAAACCACAGAGCTGTGAGAATATCTTGATAGTCGTCATCATTCACGGATAATGGCCATCAGAACAGGTAATGTGTCTTCCAGTTATTTACGCTCCACTAAAGGATTCCCACATTAACAGTACATGGTACAAGTGTGCTTCAGTGCTGCAGGGCCGGCAGGATGGATCCCATACAAGGACCGAAGCCCACCCTGTATCCATCTCCTTGACAGTGACCTAGACAGGAAGAGAAAGGACATTAATTATTATAATAATCATGATTATGGACATGACGTATTTAGTAAGCACTCTATAGCTTTATGTGACTTTTAACTAGGGCTGTCAATCGATTAAAAAAAATTAACAAATTAATCGCAAAAATTATTTTTTGCGGGAAATTATTTTTTAACAAATTAATCGCAAAAATTAATTAATCGCGATTAATTACAGAAATTTTTGCGATTAATTTGTTAATTTTTTTTAAATTTATCAATAAATGAATTGCATTTTTCTGAGACTGAAGCTTATAATGAATATTTATTTAAGTAAAATGATCAAATTAATGTAGAATAAACACAGAGAAAGTATATTTAAATTCATTCATGTTATTGGCTTAAGGTGCACATATGCACAGTGCAAACAGAAATATACTGACGAGTGCCACACTCCTGTAGTGTAGACTGGGTGTTTTGCTTTGAGGTGATATGTTAAAGTCGTGTTACTTCTGTGGAATTTAAATTCGGCTTTGCAAACTGTGCAAATTGCTGTCGGGCAACTTTTTAAAATGAAATGTTCCTCCTAAAAGTCCGTCCTTATCCATCTTTACGCCATAGACTCTCCTTTAGTTAGGATAGATGTTTGTTTTTTACGCGTTAATTGTTTAAAATTAACGCGTTAATTTTGACAGCACTACTTTTAACTTAAGATAACAGCTTCACTATCAGTTTGATTCTACACTGACTTGTAATCAGGTGGTCATTGTACCTGTTGTCACACACCACCAACTATTTGACTGATTTTGGGGAAACTGGATCATATTCTATGGAGAAAATGTTTTCTGGTGCTGCTGGTTCAGTCTAACCTGTGATGGTGACTTGGTCTCCGTCCTTCAGGAAGGTTCTGGTTTCTCCGCCTCCCAGATCGATGCTCTTAGATCCCCTCCACGACAGCTCCAGCATGGAGCCAAAACTCTCCGGATCCTGTTGAGATTCAGAGCGCACAGTATCAGCCCTGTAACACTAACACATGGACTGCTCATGTGACACGAGGCAGAGAGGCAGACGAGCACTGTTTTAATAGATAATGTGCTGCATCATGCGACATGCAAGTGAAAGACACTCACAGGTCCACTGATGGTACCAGAAGCCAGCAGGTCTCCTGCTCTGACGTTGCAGCCGTTGACTGTGTGATGGGCAAGCTGCTGCTTCATGGTCCAGTACATGTACTGAGTGAAGAGAGACACACTGTTATGACTTCATACTGATTGACCATTTTTCATAAAGAAGACTGCAGGTCAGACCAGCAGAGAGCACTGAGAGAGAGACTGCACTAACCAACACAACACAGGGAGATACTGGCTGGATAATTATTAAGACGTGTTGCAACTTATTAACCAGTGATACGTGCCTGGCCGCAAGAGGTGTGTTTTGTGTCTCTCCTCCCCGTTCCCTGTGTTTTTTTACAGGCTGCCGCTGCTGATTATTGGCTCCCCACATCCCCAGCTGGCCTATGGTGAAGGAGGAGGCTTCTCAAAAGGGAGGATGTCGCCGGCCTTCTCCCTCTTGCTCTTTTTTTCCCCACTTGTGCTGACCTTGTTTAATCTTGTCAAACTTTAAAGAGTTGTAAGAGGTGGTGTGGGGTTGTTTTTGCTTGGGACTAGGTAAGTTGGGGTACCCTGTACATTCCCACACATGTAGGCATTGTTTTTGTTAACTCACTAGGATTATTGGCTGTGCCACCTTTTGTACTGTTCTGAGAAGTCTTTTTTTTTAAGTTAGGCATTTTGTTTGTGTTTCTTTTCTGTAGCTCCAGAGAAGACAGTCGTACTTTTGTTGTATTAATTTCACTTTTGTTGGCACAATCACTTTGTCCCATCTTCCCCCACCTGAGTATCTTTTTGTTTGTTATAAATAAACTTTTTTTTTTACTTCACTACCACCGAGACTTTGATTGTTATGATTGTCGTGTTATTGTCCGACTAGGTTAGTCCTAGTGGACGTAACAACCAGGAAATATTTAAATAATTCGAATAAATAGATATAGCCGTTATTTAACAACCTGCTCAGCCCTCAAAAATAGTTCATGTCTGAAGTAAAATAATCAGGATGGGAAGGAAAAATCAATTTATTTTTATTTTTTTTAACTGAAACAATTATTGAGTATTATTTATTAATTAAATATTTCATTCAGTTACTAAGAAACACGTCCAGATGTGTGACTGACATGAAAATGGAATCTGGACAATGAAAAAGACAACCGTGTGTTTCTTAGAAACTGAGACGGACATTTCTAATAATTTGATATAAACAATAATTCCATTCATTGAAAAAGTAATCAGCAGATTATTTGATAGTCAACATAATTGCCAGTTGCAGAACCTACAGTTGTCTTTCATGTCCACAAACATCTCTGTGCAGTAAAGAGCAACATGTTATCACTATGTTCTTATTTTTTTTTTATTATCCTGAACTTTGCTGCATGTCAGTTTGTTTATGGTAAAATACAACCACATGTTGAAGATGGTTAAAAAATAAAAGTAAATGATTGTGTGACTGTTTTTAACCTTTAACCATCTTCAAAATGTTTAACATAACAAACATCATAGCATCTCTAAGTACATAAAAGGACACAGTGGACTGATTTTCTGACCGAGGCTTGCTCCACTGCTATTGGAGCACAGAGTGAAGGGGGCGGGACTTGGGATGTGTCAATTGTTTTATCTACAGGCTTAACGAAGGTTCATTTGAAGCCAGAAATACAAACAAATATAACCAATACCACAAGCTCCAAGTCAGATATGTCACAGTGTGATAGCATTAGTGATGGGAAGTTCAGCTCTTTTCAAAGATTCGGCTCTTTTGGCTCGGCTCCCTTCGAAGATCCGGCTCTCGAATGGCTCTTCATTTAGTATTTAGCCTTCTATATTGGCCTAATTTAGCAATTATGAATGGTTTGTGAGCTATTAAGCAACTTTTCATTAAGTGTGCAAGATTGTTTTTGTCTCTGCTCTGACGGATATTTTCATTTTTACAAATTCTGCACTCACTCCAAAATCATTGAAATGCAGCGAGATGATGCTTCTTTTTTTTTTAGTTATCACTTTTTCTTCTCCTCTCTCATTTCTTTACTCCTCTACCACTACACTCACAGGCCCTGTCCTTCTTTCACATAATGGTATGATCCTAGTCTGTCCTTGGATTCTGAGCAGGAGCAGTTTAAGATTTGGCTCTTCCCGACGGGAGTCGCTTCTTGTCGTTCACTCTGAAGAATCGGCTCTTAGAGCCGGCTCGTTCGCGAACGACACATCACCGGATAGCATAAAGTAGAACTGTATATGCCGTACAGAGTGTTTGCCTCAGCACAAAAGGTTCTTACCCTGAAGTTTGACTTGCAGATGGTTGCTGCCTCTGCCATGTCCTGTCCTTGAAGAGCGAACAGCAAAACATCACTCACATTAAGACACATATTCACTCCATGAAATATTACTGTACGCCTTGTCCTGACACAAAGCAGTGGGTCGTAGCAAAAGTAATTAAAGTTGAGGCTTTGTACACCACAACATTCAGCCATGCTCGAGTGCGAGTGTTTAACTACGCAGGTACACAGTGAAACTACTCCAGCTGACATTACAGTCACGTTGTACCTTTTAGTGACACAAACAGGTTAATGTTGAACGTGTAAGCATCCTGGTGCTGCAGGTAAGGCAGGGGCTCAGGATCCTGCAGGGACAGGAGGAACAGAAACATTTTAGTATAAACATCAGTACTTTTACTCTTTTGTAGTTTGAGTGAGTTGATAATTGGATGAAAATGTTGAATTAGTGCCAGGACAGAAGAGTCATCATGAGGATTATTTAAATAACTTAGCTGTGTAACTGGAACAGTTTTACAGTTTAATGAGAAAGTTACTTGAAGTGGCTCCAGACTTGTTGACTTGGATTTTGAGGTCTCCATTGGTCCCTTGTACTAACCTGGATGGAGTTGGGCACCGCAAAGGGTAAGAGTGCCTCCATGGGGACGACCCAGGGGGAGATGGATGTTCCGAAGTTCTTCCCCAGGAAAGGACCCAGAGGAACATACTCCCACGCCTGGATGTCTCTGGCTGAGAATGAACACAAATATTACTGTACAAAAAAAAAAGTAGAAACTATCAGGAGACCTTTCTGATGAACAAGGTGATCAAAAATAGTTTGTTTGTTTTTTAATATTATAATATTGTATAACATTGCAGATACACATGATTCTTGAAGAAGAGGGGCATTTATACAATTCAATTCTCACTCTGTATTTACATAGCATATATTCCTATATGTTCCTATCCTTCTAATCATATGTCTTCAGCCTCAACTGTGCAAGAAGAAGAAGAAGATGATATACTTTATTAATCCCACAAACGGGGAAATTCTTTTTACACTATTTATTTACAAAGTACAAGGCATAGACATGCAATTTTGGAGAGAGATGGTGGAGTGATGGGCAGCTCCCCTGAGAAGCGCCCAGCGAGCAGTTGGGGGGGATCGGTGCCTTGCTCAAGGGCACCTCGGCAGTGCCCAGGAGGTGAACTGGCACCTCTCCAGCTACCAGTCCACCTTCCATATTTTAGTCCATGCAGGACTTGAACCGGCCACCCTCCGGTTCCCAAGCCCCAACGGACTGAGCTACTGCCGCCCCCAAACAACAAACAACAGATAGTGAGCAAAATTAGAATCATTTGTCGGCAATCAATTGTCGAAGTATGTGTTCACATAAAATTATTTGAATACATACTTTATTGATCCCTCGAGGAGAATTTTTTTCTCCGATTTTTACCTGCATTTTACCTAAAATACAACCGCACACACAGAAAAAACGTGAGGGGGTGGTGGAGGGATGGGCACCCACACAGAGCGGTGCCCTGGTTAGCAGTTAGAGGTTCGATGCCTTGCTCGAGGGCACTTCGGCAGTTCCCAGGAGGTGAACTGACACCTCTCCAGCTACCAGTCCACCCTCCATACTTTGGTCCATGCTGGACTCGAACCAGCCACCCAAACCTAGTCCCCAGAGACTGAGCTACTGCCGCCCCAAAACAGTGAGACTAAATCATCTACAGGTGTATTTGATACTAAAGTGTATTTTTGTCTGTTGGTTAGTGTGGGTTATTTCATCTTCTACCATCTGTCTGATTCATTGTTGTCATTTGTTGATTCATATTTCATTTCATTCAGTCACACATCTGTTCACAATGTATTACATTATTTCTTCATTTACACTCATGACCTCGATATTATTTCAGTTAAGTTTGTAGGTTTTAACACGTTATTGCATCACGCTGTGATCGCTGCAGTTTTATGACAAATCAATAAATGAAAAAATAAGTTATTGCATAATCTTTTTGTTAAACGGGGAGATGAATAGGATGCAGAGTGATTCGCTGAAACAAAGTTTGGCTTGTGGTCAAAGGCTGGAGTGTACGTTGGCAGTGTCGTCTATCTCTGTCTGAGTTCACTAAAACATTCAAGTCTGCAAGCTTCTGTCGGGTTGGAGGGCCTCTTTATATAATCCTTGACATTTGTAATGACATGAATGTGCGTGATGACACAACTTGCAAGAACTATTCACTTCTGCACTTGAAACTAACAGCATTGTTTCATCTCTCATCTGCACAAACTGTCCACACCCTTTGCTACAGGAGCCTTTTGTCATTTTTGCCGAAGCTGTCACTTTATACTGACAGTAGCACACGAGGAAGATAATCTGTGAAGAAATCACATTCCTCTGCTTCTCATAGTGGCGTTCGCAAGAATCCACCAGGCCTGAACGAAATCAGCCAATCAGAGCTGAGAAGCACGGTTAATTGTTGAGTTTCATTCCCAGTTTGTCAAACCAGGGTCAGATTTTTGGGGACTCTATTTACCAATTATACATATATATCTATAATTATGTTAATAATGCACAAACACTATGTTTTTGTTTTAGAATGAGTCTGCCATCTTGAATCGTGTTTCTACAGCAGCCCAAAATGGACAAACACTGGCTCGAGTCTTTTGCAATTCTCGTGTGTTTTGCAGCCATCATTCAATCACGCTAGAAAGGAGAGGGTGAGGCGTGGGGGTTGCAATCGGCAACTACACTGCTAGATGCTAAATCCTACACACGGGTCCTGTAAATACACTGCCATGCTCATGTATGTCAGCAGACTAGAGCTGACTGCCTGGACTAGCTGTTCAGATCAGCACAGAGTGTGTTACCTGTTTGTTTCTGAATGCTGTAATCTATAGTAATAGTTCATACTGTATATGCTTAGCATGTCGTATGGAGACATACCTCAGAGCGATGTAATGTAACTTTGAAATGCTCAATAATGTCAGAATCCCTGTACTCCCCTGTGCTCCCATAGATCTCCTCCACTGTGAAGGTAATGGACCAACAGTGAGATAATCTTCCACTGTAAAAGCCTTTAATGCCGCTCTGCTCTCATTATCTCCATCTGTCCTCACACACGGGACACGGCTCATTGGCCGAGCCTTTCCGCCTCAACCACCGTGAGCCTTTAAGAAATTACTTTTCAATTAAATCGCCACTGCACCACCGAGATCAGAGGGGAAGAGGACGGAGGCATTTTCACTTTTAGCGTGCAAAGAAAAAAATTTGGGATGGCAAATATTCATGGAGAGCCTGCGGTGAACTCTGCACAGACTGATCTCCTGAGGGCTTTAGCAAGTACAAAATGAAAGCATTGTCAGTTCGCTTTGAAGCTGCACATTCAGCACAAATGTCACAGACTGAAAAATCTCTCACATTGTGCTGTGGTGAAAAAACCCCACAAGGGTACCGACTGTACTGTATCCGTGCACCAGTCTGATGTGTGTCCTTGAAATATTCTGGTGGAGAATGTGTTGCATCATGTGCAGGAGAACATTTCAAAGGCAAAACACAAACTCCACATTCACTGAATATTTATAACATTTTAAATTCATCTCCAGCTTTCCAAAAGTCCTGCACTGCGTGTCATGTTCTGTATTTGTATATCTCTATATGTCTTTAAAGTCTGTGTAAAGGCAATTCTGAGATTTCTTCCAAAATACATAATATATGGTGTAAAATAGTTGGTAAAAACACGTGAAAAGAACGATATATTACTGAAATGTGGAGTTAGCGGTTCAAACAGTTTTTCATCAGTTTTCAGTCTCAGGATTTTGTGGGCGGTCCTTAAAGGGTGGCTCGATGACACGCTGAGGCCAACCTGAGCAGAGAGATAGAGATGAATTCATCTCACTCAGAGTGTTTCAAAGTCAGTCATGTCATTCTCTGAACTCATCTGACACGTTTCAGTCGCTTCAAAATGGCTATTCAACTGCTTCCACGAATGGGCGTGGCTTCAGCACATTCAGAGGACACGCCCCCACAGTCCTGGAGCTGAGAATTCATTTTTACCTGATTTTGACACCTAATTTCATAAACTTGTTGATGTTTTTAATCATTCAAATTTGGCAGGGTGGTTAATAACGCTTTCTTCTCTGGTCTGACAGACTCAGAACACATTTATTTTTACTTCACACAAACTTTAAAGACATGTTTATGTAAAACAATCTCTTTCTCTGTGGAGATGAAAAGAGAAAAGTTGAACTCACTCTTTGAGCCTTATCTAACAAGCCTTTGAATTTTCAGCATGCAGCAGTTTTGAATTATTTCAGTGTAAGTAAGTTTGGCAGCTTTTCATTTGGTGCTGAACAAAGTGCACAGCATCTCCTGACCTCACATAAAACACTGTGGAAAAAAAATACAGTCTTTGTTTTTAATGAATTCATTTCCCCTCACTGATTTAGATTTCTTCATGAAGGCCTGCTTTTTTTTGGAGGGGCGAGCGTTTGTTTGATTTCATTCATGATGTGTCATCAGTCAGTCCAACAAAGCGACTTTTACAATACAAACAACCCTCAGAGTGCAACTGTGGATCATCAAGACAGGAAGTAACAACAAACCAAAGGCAGTTCATGTTGTTAGTTAACTTTAGATTTCTATTTCTGTCTAACTGACAGTGCAGTGCTGACTCTGTTCACTGACATTATGGCTCTTCTTGTTGCATGTTTTTGCATTTTCCAACATTGTGCAGTTAACACTCAGTTACAGTCTCACTTTACCTGAACATTTCCCCTAATTTTCTTCATTTCCTTCATGTTATGATGATCTAAATGTAACATTTCAATGAATATGCACATAAAGGTGTTGCCACAATGTTTCTCAGTTCCTTTAAAGGTGCAGTGTGTAAGATTTGGGGAATTTATTTTCAGAATAAAGCAGGCATGGAATATAATATTCATAACTATGTTTTCATGAATGTATAATCACCTTTAAATAAGAATCTTTGTCTTTTTGTTACTTAAAAATGATGGGAAGACAAAATTTGGGATGGCAAATATTCATGGAGAGCCTGCGGTGAACTCTGCACAGACTGATCTCCTGAGGGCTTTAGCAAGTACAAAATGAAAGCATTGTCAGTTCGCTTTGAAGCTGCACTTCAGCACAAATGTCACAGACGAAAAATCTCTCACATTGTGCTGTGGTGAAAAAAACCCCACAAGGGTACCGACTGTACTGTATCCGTGCACCCGTCTGATGCGTGTCCTTGAAATATTCTGGTGGAGAATGTGTTGCATCATGTGCAGGAGAACATTTCAAAGGCAAAACACAAACTCCACTTCACTGAATATTTATAACATTTTAAATTCATCTCAGCTTTCCAAAAGTCTGCACTGCGTGTCATGTTCTGTATTGTATATCCTATATGTCTTTAAAGTCTGTGTAAAGGCAATTCTGAGATTTCTTCCAAAATACATAATATATGGTGTAAAATAGTTGCTAAAAACACGTGAAAAGAACGATATATTACTGAAATTTGGAGTAGAGGTTCAACTGTTTTTCACCAGTTTTCAGTCTCCGGATTTTGTGGGCGGTCCTTAAAGGGTGGCTTGATGACAGCTGAGGCCACCCTGAGCAGAGAGATAGAGATGAATTCATCTCGCTCAGAGTGTTTCAAAGTCAGTCATGTCATTCTCTGAACTCATCTGCACGTTTCAGTCGCTTCAAAATGGCTATTCAACTGCTTCCACAAATGGGCGTGGCTTCAGCACATTCAGAGGACACGCCCCCACCGTTCTGAAGCTGAGAGTTATTTTTACCTGATTTTGACACCTGATTACTAAACTTGTTGATGTTTTTAATCATTCAAATTTGGCTGGGTGGTTAATAACGCTTTCTTCTCTGGTCTGACAGACTCCGAACACATTTATTTTTACTTCACACATGTTTATGTTATAAACATCTCTTTCTCTGTGGAGATGAAAAGAGAAAAGCTGAACTCACTCTTTGAGCCTCATCTAACAAGCCTTTGAATTTTCAGCATGCAGCAGTTTTGAATTATTTCAGTGTAAGTAAGTTTGGCAGCTTTTCATTTGGTGCTGAACAAAGTGCACAGCATCTCCTGACCTCACTAAAACACTGTGGAAAAAAAATACAGTCTTTGTTTTTAATGAATTCATTTCCCCTCACTGATTTAGATTTCTTCATGAAGGCCTGCTTTTTTGGGGGGGGGAGCGTTTGTTTGATTTCATTCATGATGTGTCCTCAGTCGTCCAACAAAGCGACTTTTACAATACAAACAACCCTCGGAGTGCAACTGTGGATCATCAAGACAGGAAGTAACAACAAACCAAAGGCAGTTCATGTTGTTAGTTAACTTTAGATATCTATTTCTGTCTAACTGACAGTGCAGTGCTGACTCTGCTCACTGACTTTATGGCTCTTCTTGTTGCATGTTTTAGCATTTTCCAACATTGTGCAGTTAACACTCAGTTACACAGTCTCACTTTACCTAAACATTTCCCCTAATTTTCTTAATTTCCTTCATGTTATGATGATCTAAATGTAACATTTCAATGAATATGCACATAATGTTTCTCTTGACTCGGTTCTTTA
>NC_040018.1:28754253-28766977 GCF_000972845.2 Larimichthys crocea | reverse complement strand
AAAAAAAAAACCAAGAATGGCGACATGTTGTGAGGGGATCTTGAACTCGTGTCCCAGTATAATTGCAGATCACCTGACACTGTCATACTGTCCCAGACAGAAAAGAAGCAGCTTTTTTTTAATTTAAAAATGTACATTAACATTATTATCGAATTGATCCATTATGTTTAGTATAGATATAGTATATAATATTTTAATATATTGTGCTGTGCTGTTATGATTGACGTTTTCATTGGAGAGCGAAATTATTTCTGGCATCAAAATGTTTAAAATAGCATAAACAAACACATTTGTGTGAGTGGACCTCCACACATTACACTGCTCTCACTGTATATACAGCAGCGGTCATCAGAGCTCAAAGTGTGACTCAATCTTTAATGAGGATGCCTTGTGATCTTATATTCCTTCTCGCCCTTCACTCTGTCGTGGGCCATAAAGCAGTAATAGCTTCTGATTCTTCTCTGCTTTCTACACACAAAGCTAATGTGGTCTCTGCCAAAGATCTAATGAAGAAAATAAAAGCTAGTTATGTTGAAGCGTTGCTCGCTGTACGCTCTGAATGACCTGCTAAATCAAAGCCTGTCTGTCTTGGGTCGGTGCTCAGTTTCATTCATTCTGACTCTCAGCTGTCATGTCGAGGAGACACTCCCTCTGCCAGATAATCTTCATACCTTAGCTTGCCGTCGTCTCATATTTTCCTGCCAGTTTTGATGCTATCTTGTTGTTTTGACCAATCATAATCACTTCACTCCTCAGCCTCAATATTTTGGACCTTGTTTGCCTCCTGAGTTGTGCATTTGGGTTCTATTGTGTTTTTTGGAGGGTCAGGCTGTGACTAGGGATGGGAATTGATAAGATTTTTATGATTCGATTCCATTACATTCTGCCTAACGATTCGATTCTTTATCGATTTTTTTATCGATTCTCATTTGGGTAAAAAAGGGAACAACAGTTTTGATCAGCATCATCTAGGGAGGTAGTGAACTGGGCGATACTAGTACAGCTGCAGCCTCTGAGCCAGCCAGACTCTCTCTTCGTCATGGTCATCTTCTAAATGTAATGCAGAAGGCATTCGTTTAATGTGAACTGTTTAGCATGTTTTACAAAGAAGCACATGGCGCTAACATGGTAGGCAGTGTGTTATTTACCTTCCGTAGTAACCACAGAGGTTCATAGCCTGGCTGCTGCCGCTGCTGCTAGGTGAGATTCATCTCCAGTCCGAAGCGTGTCAAAAACACGACATTCATTTAAAATATTGCATGTTGTGTGCGCAAATGTTTCTGCCTGTTCTCGTGTTCCCTCCCGACGCTGTTATCCCACTTTGCAATGATTGCAAGTCCCCTGTTGCCGTCTGTTTTGGTAAAATGCAGCCAAACTTTGGAGCGTTTGAACCGAGTGGGTGACATTGTTTACTACTGATTGCACTGCACGTGCAAAACCGTAATTTGTCGTGCTTGCTGGAATCGAGCGTGCGTAGCTTCTTGCTGAAGTTACGTGACATAATTCGTTCTTCTGGAATCGATAAGAGAATCGTTAGATAAACTGCCAAACGATTCCAGGAATTGAACACCACAGAACCGGTTCCAATCACCTAGCTGTGACAGTGTAGTATAGTGCATTACAGAGTGCTGCCATACTGGTCTGAAATGTAACTGTGAGGACAGGGAGATGGAGTGAAAAAACATTTGTTTTCTTTACACTGACAGTAAATGGAATGGAAACAATCGATCAGCTACAAGTAGTGTGCCATATGCTTTCTGAATGTTCATTTGCCTCAGATAACTTATTATTGATCCTGAGCAAAATAGCTTTACTTTAGTTGAACAGACAGATACAGACCCTGGGCTGGGTCCAGGTTACAATGAATGATGTAATTTGTGTTTGTGATGTTTAGTGTTTTAAAACAGATATTATTTTTTGTCTAGTTTGTCCTGGTGTCATTTTTAATCTTTAAAGGCCCTCTGTGTTGGATTTGTGCCCCTAGTGGTGAGGTTGAACTGAATATCCCTCGCCTCACCTCTGCTTACAAGGAGAACCCGCAGTGGCCATGAAACTTCTGAAAAATGTGTAGGCCTTACTTAGAGCCAGTGTTTATTTACTGAGAAACACGGCAGTTATAAATGTGGACTCCATAGAAGAGAGAGAGTGTGCAGATATGAGGTAGGCTCACTGTAACACAAATCTAATATTTAATGCTGCTTTTAACTTGACTTCTGCTGGCAGAGATGGAGGACTGATGCCTGAGTAAAAAGGAGATATTAGAGAGTAACAGCACCACGCGTGTCCTCTCCAGAGATTCCAGCTGAATCAATAATACATATTCCCACTTATTTTTTGATGAGGACTGACTCTGCCATTAAATCTAAACCACGTCCATGTGACTTAATCTGAAGTGACGGCATCGACATGTATATATGCAGAGCTAATTAAGGAACAAGTGTGCTTCTAAGTGAAACATCACTGCTCATTAGCGCTGTTGATCTGGCAGCTACTGTCGCATCATCACGGAAACGGTTCCACAGAAGAGTCACATTTTGACTAGTTTTATTATGTTGATATCCATAATTTCAGGTTGTGATCTACAAGCACATACAAAAGGATGATGTTGATAATGTTGTGATGTGTTTGTGGCGTGAGGCTCTTACCACTTCCCCCCCCGGTCCGGATTAAAATTGTCAAGCGTTGACCGGTCCGCAGTTAGGAAAAGGTTGGGGACCACTGCTTTAAAAGGTGCAGTGTGTAAAATTTGGGGAATTTATTTTCAGAATAAAGCAGACAATGAATATAATATTCATAACTATGTTTTCATGAATGTATAATCACCTTTAATATTCATAACTATGTTTTCATGAATGTATAATCACCTTTAAATAAGAATCTTTTTCTTTTTGTTACTTAGAAATGATGGGAAGACAAGAAACCCCCCCAAGAATGGCGACATGTTGTGAGGGGATCTTGAACTCTTGCAGATCACCTGACACTGTCATACTGTCCCAGACAGAAAAGACGCAGCCACTGAGATATTAAAATGCTTTTTATAATTTAAAAATGTACATTAACATTATTATCAGAAATTGATCCATTATGTTTAGTAATATTTTAATTATATTGTGCTGTGCTGCTTATGATTTGACGTTTTCATTGTGAGAGCGAATTATTTCTGGCATCAAAATGTTTAAAATACGCATAAACAAACAAACTTGTGTGTGAGTGGACCTCCACACATTACACTGCTCTCACTGTATATACAGCAGCGGTCATCAGAGCTCAAAGTGTAGACTCAATCTTTAATGAGGATGCCTTGATGATCTTATATTCCTTCTCGCGCTTCACTCTGTCGTGGGCCATAAAGCAGTAATAGCTTCTGATTCTTCTCTGCTTTCTACACACAAAGCTAATGTGGTCTCTGCCAAAGATCTAATGAAAGAAAATAAAAGCTAGTTATGTTGAAGCGTTGCTCGCTGTACGCTCTGAATGACCTGCTAAATCACAGCCTGTCTGTCTTGGAGTCGGTCGCTCAGTTTCATTCATTCTGACTCTCAGCTGTCATGTCAGATGGAGACACTCCCTCTGCCAGATAATCTTCATACCTTAGCTTGCCGTCGTCTCATATTTTCCTGCCAGTTTTGATGCTGATCTTGTTGTTTTGTCCAATCATAAATCACTCTTCACTCCTCAACCTCAATATTTTTGGACCTTGTTTGCCTCCTGAGTTGTGCATTTGGGTTCTATTGTGTTTTTTGGAGGGTCAGGCTGTGACTAGGGATGGGAATTGATACGATTTTTATGATTCTGATTCCATTATCGATTCTGCTTAACGATTCAATTCTTTATCGATTTTTTTTTTATCGATTCTCATTTGGGGAAAAAAAGGAGAACAAACAGTTTGATCAGCATCATCTAGAGGAGGTAGTGAACTGGAGCGAGTACTAGTACAGCTGCAGCCTCTGAGCCAGCCAGACTCTCTCTCTCGTCATGGTCATCTTCTAAATGTAATGCAGAAGGCATTCGTTTAATGTGAACTGTTATAGCATGTTTTACAAAGAAGCACATGGCGCTAACATGGTAGGCAGTGTGTTATTTACCTTCTGTAGTAACCACAGAGGTGCTCATAGCCTGGCTGCTGCTGCTGCTGCTAGGTTGAGATTCATCTCCAGTCCGAAGCGTGTCAAAAACACGACATTCATTTAAAAATATTGCATGTTGTGTGCGCAAATGTTTCTGCATGTTCGTCGTGTTCCCTCCCGACGCTGTTATCTCCACTTTGCAATGATTGCAAGTCGCCCTGTTGCCGTCTGTTTTGGTAAAATGCAGCCAAACTTTGGAGCGTTTGAACCGAGTGGGTGACATTGTTTACTACTGATTGCACTGCACGTGCAAAACCGTAATTTGTCGTGCTTGCTGGAATCGAGCGTGCGGAACTTCTTGCTGAAGTTACGTGGCGTAATTTATGCTTTCTGGAATTGATAAGAGAATCGTTAGATAAACCGCCAAACGATTCCATGGAACTGAAACACACAGAACCGGTTCTCAACAAGAACCGGTTCTCGATTCCCATCCCTAGCAGTGACAGTGTAGTATAGTGCATTACAGAGTGCTGCCATACTGGTCTGACATGTAACTGTGAGGACAGGGAGAATGGAAGTGGAAAAAACATTTGTTTTTTTTACACTGACAGTAAATGGAAATGAGAAACAATCGATCAGCTACAAGTAGTGTGCCATAATGACTTTCTGAATGATTCATATTGCTTCAGATAACTTATTATTGATCCTGAGCAAAATAGCTTTACTTTAGTTGAACAGACAGATACCGACCCTGGGCTGGGTCCAGGTTACAACGAATGATGTAATTTGTGTTTGTGATGTTTAGGTGTTTTAAAACAGATATTATTTTTTGTCTAGTTTGTCCTGGTGTTATTTTGATCTATAAAGGCCCTCTGTGTTGGATTTGGTGCCGCCTAGTGGTGAGGTTGAACTGAATATCCCTCGCCTCACTGTCTGCTTTACAAGAGAGAACCCGCAGTGGCCATGAAACTTCTGAAAAATGTGTGGGCCTTACTTAGAGCCAGTGTTTAGTTACTGCAGAAACATGGCAGTTCATGATGGTGGACTCCATAGAAGAGCACCTGTGTGTGTGTGTGTGTAGATATGAGGTAGGCTCACTGTAACACAACATCTAATATTTAATGCTGCTTTTAACTTGACTTCTGCTGGCAGAGATGGAGGACTGATGCATGAGTAAAAAGGAGATATTAGAGAGTAACAGCACCACGCATGTCCTCTCCAGAGATTCCAGCTAAATCAATAATACATATTCCCACTTATGTTTTGATGAGGACTGACTCTGCCATTAAATCTAAAACCACGTCCATGTGACTTAATCTGAAGTGACGGCATCGACATGTATAATGCAGAGCTAAATTAAGGAACAAGTGTGCTTCTAAGTGAAACATCACTGCTCATTAGCGCTGTTGATCTGGCAGCGTACTGTCGCATTCATCACGGAACCGGTTCCATCAGAAGAGTCACATTTCGACTAGTTTTATTATGTTGATATATCACATAATTTCAGGTTTGTGATCTACAAGCACAAACAAAAGGATGATGCTGATAATGTTGGCATGATGTGTTTGTGCGTGAGGCTCTTACCACTCCAGTCATTCATGAGCACCATGCCAAAGATGTGTTCATGGGCTTTCTGGATGGGAATGGGCTCCCCGAGCTGAGTCCCTGCTCCAACAAAGAAGGCCTAATCAAAAGTAAAGAAGAAATGTAAAGGCAGTGAAATACTGAGGCTTATTGTGCAGCACTGAATGTCACATAAGACTAACAAAGGGCAACTCAGGCCATTCTCTCGGGGCAACTTTGATGTTGAAATAACTTTATTTCCACATCTATTCAAACACTACAAACATACAGGTTGATTAGATCAAGTAAACACTATAATCACCATCTCCAGCTCAATGTCCAACTGCTTAGAGGGGCCAAACACTGGAGGCTTTGCTACGAGAAAAGAAAAGAGCAAACATGGTTATCACCACCTGTAAGAGCTTCAGTTCTGTCTACTAAGTCCTTTTATTACATTGTGGAATAAAATCTGTTGAAGGAGCAACATTGTGTTGATCACTTCATATTTTAGGAGAAAAAGCTGGTTCACACAAAGTGAACTGGTAAATGTATACATTATAGCGAGTGTGAGCTAATTTCTATCAGCTGTCCGCCCCACGTCATTGTTTTGGTTCGCTCCTGCACTAAAAACGTAGATTTTGGCTTCAGCAGGCAGCTGTTTTACCAAAAGAAGCTCCAAAGACTCACTGTACATTATCTGACTGACAGCAAACAGCAAATCACTGTTGATCTATCTAAGATCAAAACCACTTATTCAGCAATACTAAGACAGAGGATTTGATGTAACTGCATTAAACATTGAGCCATGAAGGTCCCAGTCATAACGGTTTGTTTGTAAAAAAAAACAAACATGATGAACAAATTTCACTCATTTTCCATGACCACTTCTCCTTATCAGGGTCTGGGGGCTGGAGCCAATCTTTGCTAAGACAACGGCGGACAAGGTAGCAAGTCCTCAACCACAGAAAGGTCCCAGCTGGCCTGAACCTTAATAGAGCCCAATGTAAGGATCTTACTTTGGTCAGGTCTCATCTGGCCTGAAGGGCGGCGAATGGGAGTCCCAGAAACAACTACTGATGATGCTCTGCCGTGGTACCCCACAGGAAGCCTTAACCTGCAAAACACAAAACATCCAAGTTAACGCAAGAGTGAACACAGTGACAAAACAGTTTCCACAGCCCACTGGGTTAGTTTACACACTGTGTGTGTGTTAAATATGGATGGGGTTTCACTGGACGGTGATTATATTTCTATTGCAACAACATTTACCATGGGGTGGTGTGTACAAACATGCAACAGAGATGTGAGATCACTCAAACATTGCTACACTGACAGATGTATTACTTAAGAGAAAAACACAACATCCAAAAGAGGAAATGTAGGGATTGGATTAAGTACAGCAGAGCTCCAACCACCCAGCCAGATCAAATCACGACCACCCCACGGATGAGATAGGATGAGAGCTAAGCTAACTAACTATCTTGGACCTAATGCTACTCCACCACCCAGCCTACTTATGGCTATTGTTGGGTTTCAGGGAAATAAAATGGCTGAAATAACACCCATCTTTACAGAGCCCTGGCTCCACCACAACATCCCAGAGCAAGATATTGCACTGGACAAGTAGCCTGTGTTGTATGCTGACAGAATGCAAGGCTCTTTTAGGACGAGGAGGGGTGGACACAGGTGAAGCTTCTTACTCAAATGTAATGGATGGATAATGATTCCTAGATGACAAAATTTGAATAATAAGATGTAGACCATATTATCTGCACAGTAAATGAATCAAACATTTATATTACCCATATGCAAATTCAATAAAATGCACTACAGGAACTGTGTGAGGTCACAAAACAACTTCTTTCAATGCATAGACAGCCCAGTTTATATGCCTTTGATCACATCTGTAGTTGTCTTTCTGTCTACCTGTCAATATTAATTATTTCTAGCTCAGTTAAACTGAAGCTCTACCAACTCCCGAGGGAAATATCTGGCTCTTTAGCTGCCACATACTCCAGTCGACAGTTGCTAACTGTGTCCGTATGCCTTTTGGTGCTGCTGTGTGCTTCTCTGCTGAAAATCGCTGCCTGCTGCAGCTGAAAACTAGGCCGTCAGCTGAAACTTGCTATAAAACTCCTTAATGGTGATAGGAGCTATGATTAGGGTGATCATTTCCTTTCTTCTTCTGTAAGCCTTTTCGTTCACTGCCATGAGCAAACCCTTTAACTTTAGCACACTGTTCTCACATTTTAATTTGATACATTATAAAAATATTGATTTCAGCTGGTTTAAAGTCAACACTTTTTTTTTTTAATTATTGGATTCAAGTTGTTTTTTTTATTTGAATATTTCAGACTGGGTCCTAATTTTGGTCCCATGAAAACTTCTGTAACTATTGTAACCCAATATACAATGGTCCATCTATATGATCTATAATGCCCAAATTCAAAAACTTGTGCTCCACCATCAAAGAACTTTTGCTATAAATGACTCTGATCCCTGATCCGTGGGGAGAGACTCTGACAGCCGGGAAGAAGAGCCTGCCAATCACCTGCTTAACCAGAGAGCAGTGTGTCAGACTTGGAGGGAGACAGAGTTGCCCCAGGCCACCTTAGCATTCCCCCCACGAGGGCCTTGGATTAAATGAAGGCTGTCTGTGGTGTGTGACTGAGGCGCGCTGCAGGGATGCTCCCAGAGCCCTGCTGCGGCGTTTAAATGCACACCGATGCTCCGAGGCCCAAATCAATTAAGGAAACCTTGTAGTGTCCCTCCACATATCACTGTTTGCAGAGAGCCTTGAACACTTTGTTTCAAGCCGTCCTATCAATATCTGCCCCAACACTGGAAATGTATCAAGGCCTCTCGGTAAGCCTTTTATTAATTCTGTGAACAGCTGTTAGTGTCTGCTGCTGCCTCTTTGATTGATAGTGTACCAGTTTGGCATCAGAGCGTTCTCCTTCCCCCGGAACATGATGCCAACGTTGGTGGCATGATCTCTGGAGGAGTAGAAGTCGGTGTAATCGCCTGTGAAAAACAGAGAGGACAGTTCAGAAGAACAGGCTGAAATATTCACATCTACGCCACGTCCCCTGCTTTTATCAGTGAACTCTTTGAGCACAGACCTGACTGAACACAAACGCAGTATGTTGTTGAACAGTGCCCCCTGCTGCTCATATGCTATACACTGTATTTACATCTACTAAGCATATATGAAAATGACTCATTTGTCATCGTGCCATTTTAAATTAAGACCTGACAATCATAGATCATTTACATAACAAGGCCAAAAGTATACGGACAGTATATGGTCTGTTTTATTCCTCTTAGTTCTAATTAAGGCAAATCTTTATGCTACAGAATATAATAATATCTTAGATATTAATGTTCTAACTTTGTGTTTGGTTCTTCACTTTTTCCATTGTACTTCTTTTCTTTGAGCACATGATTACAATTGAAGGCCACCTGGATATGTAAATGTATTTTATTGTAGAGAGTTAAATTGTATTGTGAAGTGCACTTGAAAATGTGATGGTGGAGTGCGTCCCCATCCCCTCAGTGACTGTTGACATTAACACAGAGCTACGTGAAACAAGCTGTGCATGTCAAAAGGTGAGACAGGTCTTCAAACAGAAAGCCCCCTATTAACTCAAACTCATGCATTATTCAGGGGGTGTGATGGGACATCCATTTCGGAGATGATGCCAAGCGAGAGGTCACATCTCTGGGTGGATGCAAAACCTCGTGGCCTCGAATGAACCTGACAGGAGTTTTTTTTTTTTTTAACCCTCGGGAGAGGCTCACCGATGTCTGCAGGAAGGTGCATGGTGGCTGCACTCTGATGGACAAAGGCTCTGCAGAGACGAGGACAGAAAGACAGAAACGCTCTGATGCAGTAAACTGTATCAAGAAAGGACAGAAAGTCAACCAGCAAATAGAAAGCCGGAAGAGATTTAAAACTCTACAGGAAATTATTTTCCAAGAAGATTTCAGGGACATTTCCAACACCACGTGTCTAAAATGATTAATTAAAGACATTATACAAAACTGCCTTCACAATTAAGTGGCAGGGATCACCACAATAAATCTGTCATGAGAGAAATGTTCTTTAACACACTCCTCCTGTCTCCACTCTGTTCAGCACAGAGCGTCAAAGAAGCACACAGGCTGTAGCCTCCTCGTTAAAACAGCTCATTTGCATGCTGTAGTCATTCAGAAAATGCACATTTAAGGCAATGATTCCACTCTGCAGCTTTTCTACGTTCAGCTGCAGAAACAGCCTTAAATTCTTTCAATCGTTCATAATCACAAGACACATTTTTTCAATGTATGTTTCTTTTTCATCATATTGCGTGCTTGTGCGTGCTTGTGCTGTGAGCACGCTGACACATGACCAGAACACAGCCTGATGAAGACTGACCTGCTCCGAAGGCTGACGTCGTCTCTCAGCGTGCTCTCATTGGCTGACAGCAACGTTTGCAAGGTCCTCCTGGCCTCCCGCCAGGCCTCGTAACCAAGAGCCATGAAAGCATTCAGTGTGGGCTTGTAACACAGACACAGGTGACAATTCAAATATGTTACGTAAAGCAGCGATCGGTTCACATCTTTCTAAATATCGGAACTGATGTAACAGGCTGGAGCACAAAGCATGTCTCACTAATCTGTCTCACACATAGAGGTTCATGTCGATTTGAAAAATATGAACAGTGCTGTGTGAACATGTACGCGTCTATAAACTGAACACATCTTGCTCTGCAGTGCAGTGAATATAAAAACACGATCATCACTCTGTAATCTGGTTCAGCCTGGCTGGAGTCTTTTCGTTGATCTTTTGCTAATAGATTTTGCACTCGAGGGCGTCATGTGACCTGCAGTTCCACATTTGCATCTTGGAATTGTGCTGCTCCGGTATATAGAATATATTTTACTGTTAACAACGCAGCTTACATTATAAAATAGTTTCATTATACCTGCATGTTCAGATACAACAGTACAATTTCATGCTAATGTAACGATATATAAAAATCCAACAGTGTAAATGTGTTGTTCTGAATGATTAATACCTTTTATCTTTGATATGTTTTTTTTGTTTCAGTCACTTGACGTGTCACTTTGATTTAATTGGACTATTTATTGTTATGAAACAGTAAATTTAATTAATCATCTTCATAAACAAACAAGACCATCATCAAGGTGCCTCGTCATTTACTGCTGAGCTTTTCAGCCTCTCTCTGATCCCCTGTTTATTCACATAATGCACTTCAGTTTACTTTAAACCAGTGGTCCTTAACCTGGGTTCGATCGAACCCTAGGGGTTCGGTGAGTCGGTCTCAGGGGTTCGGTGGAGCCTCCGCCCTGGAATTTTTTATACCATTTGTTACAACATATCTTTGTGAGCAATCGTTTTCAAGGATGCTGGACATAAAAACTAAGAAACGAAGGTCACATCTCTGGGTGGATGCAAAACCCTGTGGCCTCGAATGAACCTCGCGGAGTTTTTTTTTTTTAACCCTCAGGAGGGCTCACCGAGTCGGCAGGAGGTGCATGGGGGCTGCACTCTGATGGACAAAGGCTCTGCAGAGACGAGGACAGAAAGACAGAAACGCTCTGATGCAGTAAACTGATCAAGAAGGACAGAAAGTCAACCAGCAAATAGAAAGCCGGAAGAGATTAAAACTCTACAAGAATATTTTCCAAGAAGATTTCCGACACCACGAGTCTAAAAGATTAATTAAAGACATTATACAAAACTGCCTTCACAATTAAGTGGCAGGGATCACCACAATAAATCTGTCATGAAAGAAATGTTCTTTAAAACACTCCTCCTGTCTCCACTCGGTTCAGCACAGAGCGTCAAAGAAGCACACAGCTGTAGCCTCCTCATTAAAACAGCTCCTTTGCATGCTGTAGTCATTCAGAAAATGCACATTTAAGGCAATGACTCCACTCTGTCTGCAGTGTTTCTACGTTCAGCTGCAGAAACAGCCTTAAATTCTTTTAATGTTCATAATCACAAGACAGACACATTTTTTATAATTTAACGTTGTTTCTTTTTCATCATATGGCGTGCTTGTGTGTGTGCTTGTGCTGGTGAGCACGCTGACACATGACCAGAACATAGCCTGATGAAGACTGACCGCTCCGAAGGCTGACGTCGTCTCTCAGCGTGCTCTCATTGGCTGACAGCAACGTTTGCAAGGTCCTCCTGGCCTCCCGCCAGCCTCGTAACCGAGAGCCATGAAAGCATTCAGTGTGGGCTTGTAACACAGACACAGGTGACAATTCAAATATGTTACATAAAGCAGCGATCGGTTCACATCTTTCTAAATATCGGAACTGATGTAACAGGCGGGAGCACAAGAATGTCTCACTAATACACATAAAGGTTCATGCGTTTGACACATCTGAAAAATAGAACAGTGCTGTGTGAACAGTAAGCGTCTATAAACTGAACACTTTCTCTTGCTCTGCAGTGCAGTGAATATAAAAACACATCATAACTCTGTAATCTGGTTCAGCCTGGCTGGAGTCTTTTCGTTGATCTTGCTAATAGATTTTGCACTGCAGGGCGTCATGTGACCTGCAGTTCCACATTTGCATCTTGGAATTGTGCTGCTCTGGATATAGAAAATGTTTTTTTACACAAGCTGTTAACAACACAGCTTACATTATAAAACAGTTTCATTATACCTGCATGTTCAGATACAACAGTACAATTTCATGCTAATGTAACGATATATAAAAATCAACAGTGTAAATGTTGTTCTGAATGATTAATACTTTTATCTTTGATATGTTTTTTTTGTTTCAGTCACTTGACGTGTCACTTTGATTAATTGGACTATTTATTGTTATGAAACGTGAATAAAATCATCTTCATAAACAAACAAGACCATCATCAAGGTGTCTCTTCATTTACTGCTGAGCTTTCAGCCTCTCTGAGACCTGGTGATGTGTCGGTCACGAATGATCCGGTTCTAAAACCGCTCTTTGAAGTGAACGACGGGACGGGTTTCTTTTTTTCCCACTCTGTGCCTCATTGTCTCCTTCTCCTGACACTCTCCCTTGTGCCATACCTGTTCCTCACACATCTTGAC
>NC_040018.1:28749228-28754243 GCF_000972845.2 Larimichthys crocea | reverse complement strand
CAATCACGTTCGGCTTTCAATTAAAAAAGTGGAGGAAAATAAAACTAGCGGGAAA
Source organism: Larimichthys crocea (assembly GCF_000972845.2). Lineage (NCBI taxonomy): Eukaryota > Metazoa > Chordata > Actinopteri > Sciaenidae > Larimichthys > Larimichthys crocea. The sequence goes on along the minus strand of NC_040018.1, from coordinate 28,754,188 downwards.
AACTTTTTTTTTTCTCTCCACTTTTTTTGTGTAAAAGCTGCACGTAATTGGTCAAGATGTACAGCAGCATCCACGGCAGAGGTGGAGGACAAACACGACAGGAGGGAGACGAGAGACCGAGAGAAAACGACAAACGGTGCTCAAGTGGCACTTGTGTTTAAAATAGTTAAAAGTTTGTCTAATTATAATTTATTTTGTGGCATTTTTTCACGGTTGAGTGTGTTTGTAAAATAAAGTCATAAAGGATAAACATTTGATGTCACGTATGTATTTTACATTAGTAATTCATTTTTTCAGGCAGTTTTGCATTATTTTGGGTGATAAATTAATTAAATAGTTAATAAGTTTAATTTATAAAGCACATTTTTACACAGCATGCACTGACCAAAGTGCTTTACAATGACAAAAATAAAATAAAATAACATTTAAAATATAAAATTATAATAATAACAGCAATAATAATAAAACTAATTAATAAAATGTGAGGAGCCGTTTTGGAGCCAAAAGAACCGGCTCTCCAAAAAGAGCCGAAATTCCCGTCACTACTGACCACCTATTCATTCACGTAATGCACTTTCAGTTTACTTTAAACATTTTATTGTTGCAGTTTTTTGCTGCATCTTTTGTCCACAGGGGGTCGCCAAAATCAACACAAACTTCCCGGTAGCTGCGTTAAATACAGTAGAGTTAAAAAAAAAAGATGCTGCACAGAGCATCTGATTTATGCCAGAACAAAAAAAGGTTGAACTGAGTTATGGTGCCTCTTCCTTGATTACTAACATTGATTAAACTTACCTGGTCAAAGACATCCTGATGTTTGGAGATCGCAGGCCCTCGAAACAGAGACTTTATCACACTGAGGTCCAGTATCTGGTCTCCAATGGCAACACCAATGCGATGTTTGGCCTGTGAAATGAGTAGAGATGATCCACAGTACACTTCCACTACTCTTTATATGTTCTTTCAATGTTTCATCCAGTAAGCCACACATCAACCTGAATGACTTACGACAATAGTTTTACCTTCAACAACAAGCAAAGTCTTTTTTTTCCAAATCTATGAGAAGTTTTATTTTGAAAATTAGGACAAGATGTCCTCAGTGTGTCTGACTCAACAATGTGTCAATAAAACAGAAACAAAAGAAATCACACTTACATTGTCAGGAGTGGAGAAGACTCCATACGGGAGGTTGTGGAAGGAGAAATCAGACGTTTGGTCTACTTTAATGAAGGACATCTTCTCTTTGTCAGTGGTATTCTGCTCAACCTCACTGAGTTACTGAGTGGCTGAACAGGCAGAAAGCATTTCCAGATGTTTAACTTTGGACAGGCCCGCCTCCCACTGCACAGCCAATCACACACCGCCTGTAAAATCCACCCCAATCCAGACCTCAGGAAGTTAATGAGACCCGGGCTGCTGAATGACTCAGCAAAATCGTAGTTTAGGTCCTGATCTGTTGTTAGGAAAAGTTGAGAGAAGTGTGCAGGAACATATTTCATAATTCACAATATATTTTAAAATGTAAAGTGAAGGGATGGAGCTGTGCAACAGTTTATGGTATGAAGGTGTAATATGAGAGGGGAAAACAAGGTAGATTTAATAATTTCATGGAAAGAAGAAGGGTGACTGTACTGTTTAGTTTAAGCCATAACATAATGAATATAAAAGATAATGTAATTCAATGTGAACATAAACATAAACTGTATCATATGAATCAGAAATGATTTCAAAGATTTGAAGGATCTCAACAAGCTGATACAGAAGTTCAGTGAAATTTCAGATTTTTTCTTTCAGCATTCACGTTTATGTTAACTGTGTTTACTGAGTATCACCTTTGTATAAACATAAATATTGTGTTTTTGTTTTTTTGTATCATGATGAATGAAGTTACATGTCATTGTTATTGGCTGACCTGTTGAGATGATCAGAGGAGGAGACAGCGACATGTTTAGACTGTGGATTTAGGTAAATGAATCAGCATGAACTGAATCTGAATCCTTTCAAAACCTAATTTACCTTTAAACATTTGTAAATGACTACATGCTAAAATAACATTTTATTTCTAATTTTAAGTTCGTGTGAGACAATTTCAGAGGAGACGACTTGCCTAAAGAATGTGTGGATATGGATCAGAACCAAATCATTCAAGGACAGAGCGTGGCATGTGAAAAGGGGTTACAATTCTGCATGAAGAAGCCTGAAGGTTTTTGGGCTTTGAATAAAGTCCTAGTTATTCAAGTCAAGACCAGTTGCGTCTCTTTTCTTTTCAAGCATCCACTGACTGACTTTGGCAGCCATGGAAAAGTCACGACACAGTCTTCTGTGAGGCGAGAGGATGTCGCTGCTCTGCAGGACATCTGGTGCCGTTCTTCCTGCAGTTTTCTGCATGAGAAGCCACAGAGCGTCTCTGATAGGAGGACTGCTGAGTCACAGTCCTGTTCAAACTGAGGCTGCAGCACCTGCAAACACAGTGAAGAACTACGGAAGCCCTAAAAGGCCATACATACATACTTACATACATACATACATACGTTTTATTCCACCCGTTTTCCCGTGATAACGAGATAATTAATTAGAGATCTCGAGAAAACAAAACTATAGTCTGGTGTATTAAATCAAGTGCGCCCATATTACAGAATGTATGGCAAATGCATGTAGTCCATGATACGGAGCGAGCAAACCTATTACGCCACTGTAAAATCCCTTTGATCTATAATTTCTGACAAAGGTTTGTACACTTGATCTCAGGACCATCCTGACTGTTCACTCACTCAGTATCAAGCATATTTCATGTACTTGTCATTTTGGAGAAATTCATCCTCAAAGTTCATTATTTGAATTGAAAAAGGGCATTATGACAATTTACTCTACTGCTACTGTAAAATCAGTTTTGATCCATAATTTCTGACAAAGGTTGATAACACTTTGGCTAATCCTCACTCCAGTCCTGAGATCAAGTTGTACAAATCTGGTCAGAAATTAATGGATCAAAGGGATTTACAGTAGTAATAGGTTTGGCTCGCTCCGTACAGGGACTACATGCATTTGTCATACATTCTGTAATACGGGCTCACTTGATTTAATACACAAACTATCGTTTTGTTTTCTCGAGAACTCAAATTATTCTCGTTATCACAGGAAAACGGAGGAAATTATCTCGTTACACGAAAAGGAGGAAAATTATTCGTTATCACAGAAAAAGGAGGAATTATCTCGTTATCACTGGAAAACGAGAAAAATTATCTGCGTTAGCACTGGAGAATCGGAGAGAAAAATCTATTCGTTACACGGGAAACTGAGGAAAATTACTCGTTATCACGGGAAAACGGAGGAAATTACTCGTTATCACGGGGAAACGAGGAAAATTACTCGTTATCACGGGGAAACGGAGGAAATTATCTCGTATCACGAGAAAACGGAGGAAAAGTATCTCGTTATTACGAGAAAAAAAGGAAGGAAAATTATCTCTTATCACGAGAAACGGGAATAAAATGTATGTATGTAGTATGGCCTTTTAGGGCTTCCGTAGTATATTATTATGATCGTTTGTATGATGTTCTGTATGGTTGAACACTGATGCAGTAGAGCATAAACTGTAGCCAGTTTTAAAGACGGCATCTTTTTCTTATTGCAGTAATTTAACATTAAAATATTAGGAAGAAACATTTAGTTAAAAACATACAAATGTGCCTTTAACGTCCTCACTTCCGGCTGACGTCACGGACATGCGCACGGACGTTCACACGCGGTGTGTGTGTGGTGGTGTGTGTGTGTGTGTGTGTGTGTGTGGCGTCGCGGTCGTCTGTCTCGTGTTTGTACACGCGTAATGTTTAACGTGTAAAGAATAAAAAGTGTGTCCTGTCTGTTCACACACACACACAAATGAAGGTGGAGCAATGGCCGCCCTGGCGAGCAGCCAAACAGCCCTGAGGAAAGAAATCAAGCGGCGGGTCGCGGCGGTGACGCGGAGGAGAAACTACGACAGTCCCGGTGCTTTCACGCAAGTAAGCGCTTTAATGAAGAACATGAGACGCTGTAAGATAATATAATATGTAATATAAATAATATTATATAATATAAACCGATAAAACTTTCACTAACGGGACTGAACGTCCAGCCAAACTGACACGGACGTGGCTTAAAAACATGTTTGAATGTGACTGAACACACGGTGACTGCTGTTCTGAAGTTGGAAGCTGTTCATGTAAACAGTTGATAATATAAATAAGAATATAAATAGCTTCATCAATATTATCACATACAGTACACATGGTGAATATTACTCAACAGGAGGTGTAACGGCTGCGCCGCGTCAACTCACACCGGGCGCGTAACGGCCGCGTCGCGAGCCGGCCGTATTCAAACCAGTGATGGGAAGTACGGCTCTTTTTGGAGAGTCGGTTCTTTTGGCTCTGCATACTTATAAGGAACAGGCTCTTCGGCTCCCAAACGGCTCTTCACATTTATTCAATTGGTTTTATTAATTCATTATTATTTATATTATGGCTGCTGTTATTATTATTAGTTTATTTATATATAATATTTTTTTCAAATCTCTTTATTGAGTTTTTGCAGTCAATACAAAAAGAAAGACAATACAAGTTCCACATGATCGACCACGGTGACTGTTTGAGTGAAATACAAAAAGAGAAAGAAAGATTAGACAAAAAGAAAAACCCCTACCACGGATCCCCCCCCCTCTCAACAACCCATAGCAGAAGTGTCCAGAATAGGTGGTTAGTTACACAACATATCACACAAACAAAAAAACGTATCATATAGACAGTAGGATTTAAAGAAAGAAAAAACGAAAGGAGGATAGAGATATGAAGGAGAGAAAAAAAGGGGGGGTAATCTTCCTCTTCCAGATTGTTTTAAGAGGCATCCTCAGCATATCGGAAGTGACGTTGAGACTGTTACTAGGATAAGCCAGCAGTGGGTTCCAAGGATTAGAAAGGCT
>NC_040018.1:28742792-28749218 GCF_000972845.2 Larimichthys crocea | reverse complement strand
ATACTGAGTGAGTGAACAGTCAGGATGGTCCTGAGATCAAGTGTACAAACCTTTGTCAGAAATTATGGAACCATTATGGGACCTCTCCCTGGCGCTGGCTGGCCTCCGCGGGCACATTTCCTCCGCGGCACTGGGCTCCGGCCACGAGCTTTACAGCGCCCTCCTGCCCGGACCTCGCCACTTCCCGGGGCCGTGGACTTAGTGCTCGCTGCGCCCTCTCCGCGACTGTCCAATCGCAACTTATCGCAACTTTCATTTCCCCCGCAACAAAATCGCAACAAAAATGTAAAAAGCAACTTTCACCGCAATTTTTTTGAAAACCTCATGCAACATCAGGGATTTTAGGCCACAACTATTTCAAAAAAGGCCCGTGAAATCCTGGTGGGACTGATATCATTTCCGGTTATAGACTGACCCCGGCCCCCCATCACAGAAAGGCAAGTTGATGTGGCCCGCACCGAAAAAAGTTTGGGGACCCCTGGTCTAGTGTATTAAATCAAGTGCGCCCGTATTACAGCATGTATGGCAAATGCATGTAGTCCATGATACAGAGCGAGCAAACCTATTACGCCACTGTAAAATCCCTTTGATCCATAATTTCTGACAAAGGTTGATACACTTTGGCTAATCCTCACTCCAGTCCTTACTCTCTCGTTTTGTTTTCTCGAGATCTCGAATTAATTATCTCATTATCACGAAAAAACGGAGGAAAATTATCTCGCTATCACGGGAAAACGGGTGGTATAAAATGTATGTATGTATGGCATTTTAGGGCTTCCGTATGGACTACATGCATTTGCCATGTATTCTGTAATACGGGCGCACCTGATTTAATACACTATTATTTTGTTTTCTCAAGATCTCGAATCAATTATCTCGTTATCACGGGAAAACGGAGGAAAATTATCTCCTTATCACGAGAAAACGGGAATAAAATGTATGTATGTATGTATGGCCTTTTAGGACTTCCGTAGTATATTATTATGTCGTTTGTATGATGTTCTGTATGTTTAACACTGATGCAGTAGAGCATAAACTGTAGCCAGTTTTAAAGACAGCATCTTTTTCTTTATTGCACTAATTTAACATTAAAATATCATGAAGAAACATTTGGTAAAAAAAACTACAAAATGTGCCTTTTACGTCCTCAACTTCCGGCTGACGTCACGGACATGCGCACGGACGTTCACACGCGGTGTGTGTGTGTGTGTGTGTGTGTGTGTGTGTGTGTGTGTGTGATTGTGTGGTGTGTGTTACGCTCGCGGTCGTTGTCTCGTGTTTGACACCTCGTTAAATGTTTAACGTGTAAAGAATAAAAAGTGTGTCGTCTGTTCACACCACACACACAAACTGAAGGTGGAGCAATGGCCGCCCTGCGAGCAGCCAAACAAGCCCTGACGGAAAGAAATCAAGCGGCGGGTCGCGGCGGTGCAGCGGAGGAGAAACTCGACAGTCCCTGGGCTTTCACGGAAGGTAACGCGCTTTAATGAAAACATGAGACGCTTGTAAGATAATATAATATGTAATATAATATAATATATTATATTGTAATAAAAACAGTAAAACTTTCACTAACGGGACTGACGCCCACCAACTGACACGGACGGGCTTAAAAACATGTTTGAATTGACTGAACACCAGGGGACCTGCTCTTGAAGTTTGAAGCGTTCATGTAACACAGTTGATAATATTAATAATAATAATAATAATCAATGCAATACATTATCACATACAGTACACATGGTGAATATACTACAGGAGGTGTAACGGCTGCACCGCGTCAACTCACACCGGGCGCGTATCGGCCGCGTCGCGAGCGCCGTTTCAAACAAGTGATGGGAAGTTCGGCTCTTTTGGGAGAGTCGGTTCGTTTTTTGCTCTGCATACGATAAGAACCGCCCTCTTTTTGGAGAGTCCTTGGTCTTTGGCTCTGCATACTAAGAAAGGAACCGGCTCGTTTTGGAGAGTCCGGTTTCTTTTGGCTCTGCATACTAATAGGGAACCGGCTCTTTTTGGAGAGTCGGACTTTGGCGCTGCCATACTTATAAGGAGCCGGCTTTGTTTAAGAGAGTCGGTTGTTCTGGCTCTGCTTTACTATAAGGGAACCGGCTCTTTGGTGAGAGTCGGTTCGTTTGGCGCTGCATACTTATAAGGAACCGGCTCTTTTGGAGAGCCGGTTCTTTTGGCCTCGACATAACTTATAAGGGCCGGCTTTTTTTGGAGAGTCGTTTCTTTTGGCTCTGCATACTAATAAGGAAACCGGCTCCCTTTTTGGGAGTTGGTTCTTTTGGCGCTGCATACGAAATAAGGAACCGGTTCCTTTTTGGAGAGTCGTTCGTTTGGCTCTGCTACTAATAAGGAACCGGGTTCTTTTGGAGAGTCGGTTTCTTTTGGCTTGCAATAAATAAGGAACAGGCCTCTTGTTGGAGATCGGTTCTTTTGGCTCTGCATACTAATAAAGAACCGGCTCTTTTTGGAGAGTCGTGTCTTTTGGCTCTGCATACTAATAAGGAACCGGCTCTTTTTGGAGAGTCGGTTCTTTTGGCTCTGCATACTAATAAGGAACCGGCTCTTTTTGGAGAGTCCGGTTGCTTTTGGCTCTGCATACTATAAGGAACCGGCGCTTTTTGGAGAGCCGGTTTCTTTGGCCTGCTACTACTAAGGACCGGCTCTTTTTGAGAGTCGTTTTCTTTTGCTCTACATACTTATGAGGAAGCGGCTCTTTCGGCTCCCAAACGTCTCCTCACATGTATTAATTGGTTTTATTATTAATTATTAGTTTATTATTATTTATTATTGTTGCTTTATATTTTTAAATTTGTTATTTTATTTTAGTTTTGACATTTGTAACGCACTTTGGTCGTGCATGCTGTGTAAAATGTGCGATAGAAAAAAACCGGACTAACATTTAATTAATTTTTATCACCCAAAATAATGCAATAAATAATGCAATACAGTGGTCCCCTTGTTTATCGCGGGGGGATACCGTTCTAAAAATAACCAACAAAATCCGCGAAGTAAGTTTTGCAATTATTATACATGTTTTAAGGCCGTAAGTCCCCTAACCCACACTTTATACACCTTTTTACAACGCATTTTGTACAGTACTGTCGAGGCATAGGGCGTACGTACTGTTGTGAGACCCCCAAACCGTAAGTGTACACCTGGAACATGAGGGGGGTAGGCAAATTTTTCATGAGTTTTCGGGGGGTTAATGGTCCGTCCTTCGTAAATTTCCCCCCCCCAAGCAGAGCATCCGCACCAGACAGAAAATCAACACAGAAGCACATATAAACTTCCACCCCTTTCCAAAATAAAACAAAAGTACGCAGTTTCAGGGTAGCTTGTTTACAACTGCACACCAACGTTATGTCATGACAGGTGGCACCAGGTCAGTCAGTCAATCAATCCAAAGGGTCGCAACCATGAACGGATGAGAGACAATTAGTTGAAGTGAAACAACACAAAATAATTTATGACACAACAGATGCTTTTTATAATCTCCTCCACGTCGGAGAGCAAAGTCACTGTTTGTTGTTGTTGTTGTTTCCTTTATACACAGTTTATCGCGGGGGTCTTTGCGTGAATATACGGCTCAGAGAAGTTTAAGGATGTTGTTAGATAGCTGTCTTCTCTTTGCGAGGCGAACAACAGTTTTTCTGAGTGTTCTGAGCACATGTAGTAAATCCTTCATCGTCATGGTGTGGGGTCAAAGATCACCAACATTCAGGGTTGGTTGTTGGGCCTGGTCCCTTACTGCAGAGATTTATCTGATTCCTGAATCTTTGATGATATTCTGAAAAAAAATCATTCAACATGCTACTGACTTTCTGGAATCAATTTGTGCTTCCACAAAGAACAAATCCTTGTCATCATGACTGAATTGAAGTTTCCCTTCTGTGTATTGTCTTGTAGTGTTCAAACACCCTAAGTATGTGTCCTGTAAGCCGCATCGAAGTGTTTGTGAACAGGGACATGAGTGCGCACGGGAGGAATCATCAAAGACGCTTCAGGTTGGGTAAAAGCTGCTTCATCCCCAGATAGAGAGCCGCAGCTCCCACATGGACATGCGAAGAGGAAACAGTCTGCAGGACATGCCAACGCTGCCGCTGACAACCGGAACATCGACAGCCCGCTTGAGGACGACAAGAGATAGAGGAAGCACTGGCTACGGTACGCAATCACATGTTCTTTAATATTATCTGATTATTAGAATAAATGAAGCTGGCTGTGGAAGATGTCCCGGCAGATTTGCTGATCCGATGTGTATCCAGACATTCACCAGCAGATAGAGCTGTTGTTCCTCTGAAGAGGTTCACCCACTGCCAATACAGAAACATCAGTAACTCCTAAAAGTTTTAAATCCTGTTAGTTCCCTCTCACACATCGAATTTAAAAGGTGCGCAGTAGTAGCAGGAATACAGCTGCTGGAGGTGATGAGCAAGCTGCTGTCACATTCTCTTGTGTCTTGGAATGAAAGCTGCCTCCAAAAATGGTGAAATTGAAGAGCCAAGTTTCAAACCAGTAGAGGGGAGGTCAACTTCATGTTTTTTACACATATCATCCATCCATCATCTTAGCTGCTTCTCTCATCAGGGTCACGGTGAGGCTGGAACCTATCCAGCTGAACAGTGGCGAGAGGTGGTAACACTGTGGACAAGTCAGCAGTTCATCACAGAGCACAGAGAGACAAACAACCATTCACACCTACAGACAACTTAGAGTCACCAGGTTCATGTCTTTGGACTGTGGGGAGGGAAGTCAGAGTACCCAGAGAGAACCCACAGAAACCTGGCCAAGCCCGGGGTCGAACCTGGAAGCTTCGGCCTGTGAGGTGACAGTGCAACCACTGCAACCACAAGTTGTAAAGATTAATATTAATATACTTCATGACCTGACATGCAGACACCATGTCACAGTGGCCAGCCTACAATGCAGACATCAGAAGGCCACTAAACTCTGACTCTGATCTTGACTTTTTTATTTAGATTTCATTTTTATTGTGTCTGATGATGATCTAAAAATAAAAAAGGGCTTAAAGGAAGCAGTGTGTGGACAATTAGTGGTACTGGTATTGTAGGTTGGCAAATTACAGCCCCCTCACCTCACCTTTTCTTTTCCTTGCAGAAAGGAGAAACTATGGTGGCAGCGACCGCTCAAAAAGAGCTTTGTATATGCTACTGACCCATCTATATTGTCCCAGTTGTGTGCACGGTAGTTTTCATCATCCTGTGTTCTAGATGAACCGGTTTCCCAGCAGAATGAAGCAGCCTCCGTGCAAAGAAGTTACCAGGTTACATATTGAGGGGAAAAAAAAAGAAAAAGAAGGCAGTGGCCTGACAAGGCACTGTCTCAGTCACTTTGAAACAAACGCATCGAGAGGAGTGCAGGCAGATGGAAACAACTGACATGTAACACGCAACCATTTCAAAAGTGTAATTTTTTACCACAAAGAAAAAAAAATCCCAGAGGAGCATGTTCCGGAGAACACAGAAACAGTAACCGCAAGGAGATGTGTAGCTCCAGGTGTGTGAGGGGATGCCACAGGGCTGGGTTTTACTCTTCATTTCTGTAATTGGTTGTGTTTGACTCCCCTGATCCAGTAGATGTTTTTTATATTTCACGGGATAAGTGAAACAGTGATCTGCGTTGGATCAAAATTCAGTGGATCCCAGAGATTCCATCCTCAGATATGAAACCACAGCTGCAGCACCAACATCAACTTGGAACACAAATTTATTAGAATTTGTTATGGGGGGGCGGGTTGGGTCCAAACCCAAGAGATCCTCGAAGTACATTACAACCAACTGCACCAACTGAGACAGACCAAGATATTTCTGGATTTTCTATCTCAGAGGGAATTCACTATTAATTGTTTCATTCACTGGAAAAACCTCATTTTGATCCACAGAGCAGAGTGTCCCAGTTTGGCAAAGTGCAGAACAAAAAGAAGTCTGCGACACACAAATATCCACCACACAGGGAATGTTTACTTACTCTGTGTTAAATAATATATGGACTTGCCGTAACAGTAACAGTCCACGTTACAGGGCCCATAGTCTACACAAAAAGGACAACAACGGAAGCCTGTTCCCAGTCTACTAAAACAAAAGGAACCTAGAACTTTGGGAAATCTGTTTGACCCACAATACATTAAATTGGCTTGGCGTTTTCGTTGATTTTTATTAACACAATTGTGTTGTTAACAGTTTACAGAGATTAAATGTCTCAAATTTCCTGAGAAAGTATTAACATCTTGGATCAAGTTTAGCTCTTAGCTGTCCATAGTACAGACATTTATCACTGTTACACTCGCTGCTCTCTCTAGCCAGGTGGGTCTGGACCTGAATCATGATGCCGGGCCTGGGGTTTTGACCGGTCCGGGGGCAGCGTCTGGGACGAGGGAAAGGCTTCTACGGACACCTA
>NC_040018.1:28712202-28742782 GCF_000972845.2 Larimichthys crocea | reverse complement strand
TTTCATCTATAACCGCTGTGTTATGCTCTATTTTTTTGAGAATTTTCAACGCATATATGTGTGAGGGGTACTCCTGAAGTGACAAGAAGGCTCAGGGGGTACTCAAGCCAAAACAGGTTGGGAAACACTGCACTAGACTATCGTTTTGTTTTCTCGAGATCTCAAATTAATTATCTCGTTATCACGGGAAAACGGGTGGAATAAATATTTATGCATGCATGTATGTATGTATGGCCTTTTAGGGCTTCCGTAGTGTATTATTATGTCGTTTGTATGATGTTCTGTATGTTTAACACTGATGCAGTAGAGCATAAACTGTAGCCAGTTTTAAAGACAGCATCATTTTCTTTATTGCACTAATTTAACATTAAAATATTATGAAGAAACATTTGGTTAAAAAAAAAAATACAAACTGTGCCTTTAACGCATGTCCTGCTGACGTCACGGACATGCGCACACGCGGACGTACACACGCGGTGTGTGTGTGTGTGTGTGTGTGTGTGTGTGTGTGTGTGTCGCTCGCGGTCGTCTGTCTCGTGTTGACACACTCGTTAATGTTTAACGTGTGTAAAGAATAAAAAGTGTGTCCTGTCTGTTCACACACACACACACACACACACATGAAGGTGGAGCAATGGCCGCCCTGCGAGCAGCCAAACAAGCCCTGAGGAAAGAAATCAAGCGGCGGGTCGCGGCGGTGACAGCGGAGGAGAAACTGCGACAGTCCCTGGTGCTTTCACGGAAGGTAACGCGCTTTAATGAAGAACGTAAGACGCTGTAAGATAATATAATATGTAATATAATATAATATATAAACCGATAAAACTTTCACTAACGGGACTGAACGTCAGCCCAAACTGACACGGACGAGGCTAAAAACATGTTTGAATGTGACTGAACACACGGTGACTGCTCTCTCTGAAGTTTGAAGTCTGTTCATGTAACAGCTGATAATGTTAATAATAATAATAATAATATTAATAACACTTATCACATACAGTACATATGGTGAATATTACTCACAGGAGGTGGAACGCTGCGCCGCGTCAACTCACACCGGCGCGTACGACGCCGCGTCGCGAGCCGCCGTATTCAAACCAGTGATGGGAAGTTCGGCTCTTTTGGGAGTCGGTTCTTTTTGGCTCTGCATACTAATAAGGAACCGCTCTTTTTGGAGATGGGTTCTTTGGCTCTGCATACTTGAGGAACCGGCTCGTTCGGCTCCCAAACGGCTCCCTCACATTTTATTAATTGGTTTTATTAATTAATTATTATTTTATTATTATTATTATTATTATTGCTGTTATTATTATATATTTTTAAATGTTATTATATTTTATTTTATTTTTGACATTGTAAAGCACTTTGGTCAGTGCATGCGGTGTAAAAATGTGCTATATAAATAAAACGTACTAACTATTTAATTAATTTATCACCCAAAATAATGAAATACAGTACAGTACTCCCTTAGTTAATCAGGACGCAGAACACAATGCGCGCTCATACTGTACAGTACGCTGTAAAAAAAAAGCATGCAAAATTACACTAAAAAAATCTGCGAAAAGTGAACCGCGTTATAGCGACCGACACATCACTAATTCACACGAGATCACGCGAGAATCCTGGACGTACGCGAGACCCCGCGATAAACTGTGTATAAAGAAAACAACAACAACAAACAGCTGACATTGCTTCTCCGACGTGGAGGAGATTATTAAAAGCATCTGACCGGAAACCCGACACAGAATCAGCATAATAAACTTCCGCCCCCTTTCAAAATAAAACACAATACGCAGTTCATGTAGCTTTTTACAACTTCACACCAACGTTACGTCATGACCAGTGGCACCAGGTCATCAGTCAATCGATCAAAGGGTCTCAACATGAACGATGAGAGACTAATTGTTGAAGTGGAACAACACACAATAATTTATGACACAACAGATGCTTTTTATAATCTCCTCCACGTCGGAGAAGCAAAGTCAGCTGTTTGTTGTTGTTGTTTTCTTTATACACAGTTTATCGCGGGGTCTTGCGTGATATACGGCTCAGAGAAGTTTATGGATGTTGTAGATATCTGTCTTTCTCTTTGCGAGTCTGAACAACAGTTTTCTGAGCGTTCCTGAGCACATGTAGTAATATCCTTCATACAGTCATGTGTGTGGGGTCAAAGATCACCAACATTCAGTGTTGGTTTTGGGCCTGGTCCCTTACATGCAGAGATTTCTCTGATTCTCTGAATCTTTGAATGATATTCTGGAAAAAAATCATTCAAACCGTGTGCTGACAAACATTCTACTGAACTTTTCTGGAATCAGATTTGTACTTCCACAGAAGAACAAATCCTTGTCATCATGACTGAATTGAAGTTTCCCTTCTTTGTATTGTCTTGTAGCTGTTCAAACACCCTAAGTATGTGTCCTGTAAGCGCATCGCAGTGTTTGTGAACATGGACGATGAAGTGCGCACTGAGGAAATCATCAAAGACGTCTTCAGGTTGGGTAAAAGCTGCTTCATCCCCAGATACGAGAGCCGCAGCTCCCACATGGACATGCTGAAGATGAACAGTCTGCAGGACATCCAGACGCTGCCGCTGACGTCCTGGAACATCCGACAGCCCGCTGAGGACGACAAGAGCAGAGAGGAAGCACTGGCTACAGGCACGCAAGCACAGTGTTCATTAATATTATTCTGATTATTAGAATAAACTCAATAAATGAAGCTGGGTGTGAAGATGTCCCAGGCAGATTTGCTGGATCCGATGTGTGATCCAGAACTTTCACCAGCAGATAGAGCTGTTGCTCCTCTGAAGAGGTTCACCCACTGCCAATACAGAAACATCAGTAACTCCTAAAAGTTTAAATCCTGTTAGTTCCCTCTCACACATCGAATTTAAAAGTGCAGCAGTAGTAGCAGGAATACAGCTGCTGGAGGTGATGAGCAGCTGCTGTCACATTCTCTGTGTCTTGGTAATGAAAGCTGCCTCCAAAATGGTGAAATTGTAATAGCCAAGTTTCAACCAGTAGAGGGAGGTCACTTCATGTTTTTACACAATATCCATCCATCCATCATCTGTAGCTGCTTCTCCTCATCAGGGTAGCACAGTGGGGCTGGAACCTATCCCAGCTGACATTGGGTGAGAGGTGGTTCATCACAGAGCACATAGAGACAAACAACCATTCACACCTACAGACAACTTAGAGTCACCAGTTCACCTGTTAAGTTCATGTGTTTGGACTGTGGGGAGGAAGTCAGAGTACCCAGAGAGAACCCACACAGAAACCTGGCCCCAGCCCAGGTACGAACCAGGAACCTTCTGCTGTGAGGTGACAGTGCAACCACTGCACCACAATAATATTAATATTAATAATACTTCATGACTGACTGCAGACACCATGTCACAGTGTCAGCCTACAATGCAGACATCAGAAGGCCACTACACCTCTGACCTCTGATCTTTGACCTCGTATATTTAGATTTCAGTTTTATTTTGTCTGACGATGATTCTAAAATGAATAAAGGGCTTAAAGGAGCAGCGTGTACAATTAGTGGTAACTGGTCTTGTAGTTGCAGAATTACAGCCCCCTCACCTCACCTTTTCTTTCCTTGCATAAAGGAGAAACTATGGTGGCAGCGAATGCTCAAAAGAGCTTTGTATATGCTACTGACCCATTTCTATATTGTCCACAGTTTGTGCACTGTAGTTTCATCATTCTGTGTGTTCTAGATGAACCCGGTGTCCCAGCAGAATGAGCAGCCTCCGTGCAAGAAGTTACCATGGTTACATATTGAGGGGAAAAAAAAAAAAAAAGAAGCAGTGTCCTGACAAGGCAACTGTCAAATCAGTCACTTTGAACAAACAGCAGTCGAGAGGAGTGCAGGCAGATGGAAACACACTGACATGTACGACGCAAACATTTCAAAAGTTATTTTTACCACAAAGAAAAAAAATCTCCAGAGGAGCATGTTCCCCGACCCAGAAACGGTAACCGCAGAGGAGATGTGTAGCTCAGGTGTGTGAGGGGATTCCACAGGGCTGGTTATTACTCTTTCATTTTCTCCACTGGTTGCGTTTGACTCGCCTGATCCAGTAGATGTTTCTATATTTCACTGGGTAAGTGGAACATTGATCTGCTGGTGATAAAAATTCAGTGGATCCACAGAGATTCATCCTCTGGATGAATAAACACCAATATGAACAGGGATCAAAAAGAAGTTGAGATATTTCATAGTGGATCAATGACAGAGCTGCTGCTGCATCACTCAGTCCTCAGAGAGTGACACCACAGCTGCAGCACAACATCAACTTGGAACACAATTTATTAGAATTTGTTACGGTTAGGTCCAAAACCCAAGAGATCCTCTAAGTACATTACAACCAACTGCACCAATGTGAGACAGACCAAGATATTTCTGGATTTTCTATCTCAGAGGGAATTCGCTATTAATTGTTTCATTCACTGCAAAACCTCATTCGTGATCCACAGAGCAGAGTGTCCCAGTTGCAAAGTTCAGAACAAAAAGAAGTCTGCGACACACAAATATTCCATCCACACAGGGAATGTCAACCACTCTGTGGTTAGATACTATATGGACTGCCGTAACAGTAACATGTCCACGTTACAGGGCCCATACACAAAAAGGAATCAGACAACAGGAAGCCTTTTCCCAGTCGACTAAACAAAAGGACCTAGACTTTGGGATGGGATCTGTTTGACCACAATACATTGAAATTTGTTTTTAGGGCTAACTTGACCATCACATTAAAAGTGTCTTGGCGTTTTCTTTGATTTTTATTAACACAATTTGTGTTTTTAACAGAGATTAATGTCTCAAATTTCTGTTGATTGTTGATCTCCAAGTATTAACTCAGGTACACAGTAACATCTTGGATAAAGTTTAGTTCTTAGCTGCCCATATTTACAGACATTTATCACTGTTTACACTCTCTGCTCTCTCTATCCAGGTGGTCTGGACCTGATCCTGATGCCGGGCCTGGGTTTTGACCGGTCGGGCAAGCGTCTGGGACGAGGGAAGGGCTTCTACGACACCTACTTGGAGCGCTGCATCAGACACCCCAAAGGAAAGCCCTACACCATCGCCTTGGCCTTCAAAGAGCAGCTCTGTCAGGAGATTCCTGTCGGCGACAATGACGTGCTCATAGATGAAGTCCTGTTTGAGGACGACCAGTAGCCAATCTATCATGAGTGGTGGTCCATGAACTGAAAACTGTCTGTGTTTCCATGACAACAGTTTTACCTGCAAACACCAAATGACTCTTTTGGACTCGACCTAGCAGAAAATTAAATCTAATGGTCATTCATGCCAATGATTCCACCTGATGTTTACCTTCACTGTGAATTTTCATCATTATTGTAAACAACATTTTTTTATCACTGATGAAAATGATAACTGAATAAAACCTAATTTATGATGAAATGAAGAAACGTGTTGACAGATCTGTTTTATTAGCTAACCTCAGCCTGTGAGAACCTAAAAACATTCACAGGTGAATTAAACTTATAAACTCTAAAATCTTTAGTCAACTAAAATTAGACAAACGATTCGACACTAAATACCATTTTGATTAAAAAGACAAGAATAAAATGTTGCTGCCATGCTGTGATATGATAAGTTCTGGTGTTGCTATGCAGAGCTATTAAAAGCTGAACAACTTGATACTTGATTTAGTTTTTGAATGATTTGATTTATTAAACGAAAAGAAGTTGCATTGTATTGGGGAACATGATGACAACTGATCAACTCTACCAACTAGAAACCTTGGGTTAAAATTACTGTCAAAGCAAACTGGACTTTGACATGAAAAGACCTTGAGTGCTTCACACACTGCAACTTAAAGCACATACAACACACATATAATATCATAAATACATCAAGCTCACTGTCTTCACTCACTACATGAACTGCTCCTTTGAAACTATTTTGGCTTTCCATAACGTGATTCATTAAAACAACACAAACGGACAAACGTTTCTACATTGATACAGCAGTTCAGCTTTGAACTCCTCAAAGGGAGGGAGGGATGTGAAAACTGAGTCAAAGAGGGAGTGAGTGGATAAGGTGCGTTGAAGTAGTTGTAGGATGAGTTTGAGGCGTGGCCCTTGATCCTGAACCTAGTTACAAAACTCCTTTTCTTGAAATAGTTTGGAGGAGAAGTGAAAAGTTAGTGTGCTGAGCTTTCCTCTTGCTCTCCCTCGGGCTGTAGGACACAGCAGTTTAAACCTCTTCACAGATTTATTGGACACCTGCTAAACTTTATAGAGTTCAGCCATGAGGAACTGATGTTTGGTGGAAATGCCGGGGCAAGGATGGCACACTGCATATGTTCTCCAGACCTTCAGGCCTTCGGGTTATATAAACACATATTTTTCATCTCTCAGTCCACTTCTTCCCTGTGCTGAGTGTGTGGTTCTTGTGTGTGATCTCCATCTTCTCTTGGAGCTGCGTCTGACTTTTGCATCCTCATCTCACCGGACAATGTCTCACATGATGAAACTTTGTCTGGGCTGAATTATAGTCTGGCTCTGATCCTTTGAGGCGAGAACATGTTGCACAATGATTCACCAGCAGATAGAGCTGTTGTTCCTTTGAAGAGGTTTCCCCACTGTCATCAAGGGCATAACTCTGTGCGAGGTTAGTCATCCGTACAGTTTATTCATGTGGCCTCTGCATTTACCATCTGTAGTCCTGTATGAGTTTGCCCTGGAGGATCAGATTTGATCACAGCAATAACAAAGTTAATGAATGAGTACAGCCACCATTTGTCAGCCCAAAGTCAGACTGAGGCAGATATTAAAAGGCCAAACAGAAACACATTTAAAACATGCACACATAAAAATAAAAACATACGACAAAAATGAATATGAGCTGGTAAAATAAACAATGACAATATACATTTTATGATATGAGCTGGTAAAATAAACAATGACAATATACATTTTATGGCTGACGCGAATTCAAATTTCTCTCAAAAGCTCTTCTTAATCTTTTTTCAGGGACCTGGTCCAACCAAGATTTTCTCTAATATATACACTGATTGTTGTATGTATATATAATGTAATGTATACATTATCACAAATGCATTTAATAATTTAGTTTAAAAAATCTTTAAGGCACTTTTTAAAGTGTGAAATGCTTAAACAGCTGGACAATCTGATTAAACAATATGCGCATGCACTATTGCAAGTTATAGACTAACATGACTCAGCAATGTGACCTTGCATGTATCTTGCAGTATTCTTCAAACATGGAATGCTTCTTCTCTTGCACTGTCTAACCCACTCATTTACTTCAACTGTTGGAAGTTCATAGACAGTATAAAGAACGGACGTCGTATCTGTGACGTCGCCCAGAGCCGTTATGAAGCTCAGTGTGGTGGCTCTTGTTGTTGCCATCTTGGCAGTCCTGCCTCTTTGCCTCCCGGTTAATTTAAATATCAGCAAAGATGTGGATCCTCGGTGGAACTGAGGTGTGCTGAATCATGCCTGGTTGCTCAAACAAGTCATCCGTGACAGCACTCACCTGTCACTCAAAGCAGCCACACTGTTAATTCTGCAAAACTTTAAGCCTTAATAACATTTGAACAGGTGAGTTATATAAAAGTTCACCCTCAGTACAGTTGTCATGAACGGGGAAATTAGCTACAGAGGCCAAAACAGTTTTTTGTATAAATGAATAAAAATTGTGACTGACAGCTGACCCAGCTGTGCCTCCATCATCATCATCGCTTCACTTCAAATGACGTTCAGAAGTGAGAACATCATATTTTTCTAAAGATGTGTTTCCTCGTTTCCTTTCTGCTCCCAATTATATTTATCGATCAAGCCTGATGAAACCAATCAGTTAACTAAACTCCAAGCATGCCTTAAGGATATAAAAAGTTGGATAACCAATGACAATTTTCTGATGTTAAATTCAGACAAAACTAAGTTCTTGTAATTGGACCCAAACACCTCAGAAACTCTCTTTCTAGAGACTTAGTTACTTTAGACGGGATCACCCTGGCCTCCAGCTCCACTGTAAAGAATCTTGGAGTTGTTTTTGATCAGGATTTGTCCCTGTCCTCCATGTCCACATAAAACAAATTTCAAGGACTGATTTCTTCTACTTATGTAACATCGCCAAAATTGTATCTCAAGCGGATGCAGAAAAAACTACTCGACCAAGATCAGAGATCACATTTCTCCCATTTTGGCTTCCTTGCATTGGCTACCAGTTAAATCTAGAATAGAATTTAAAATTCTTCTCCTTACATACAAAGCTCTTCATGGTCAGGCACCATCATATCTAAAAGAGCTCATAATACCTTACTACCCCTCTAGAACACTGCGCTCTCAGGACGCTGGGTTCCTTGTGGTTCCTATAGTCTCCAAAAGTAGATTGGGAGCCAGAGCTTTCAGCTATCAGGCTCCTCTTCTGTGGAACAAACTACTATTCTGGGTTCGGGAGGCAGACACGGTCAACACTTTTAAGAGTAGACTTAAGACTTTAATTTTAGATAAAGCTTATTGTTAGAGCTGGCTCAGGTCATCCCTTAGTTATGCTGCTATAGGACTAAACTGCTGGGGTACTCCCCCTCCCTCCTCTCTCTCTGTCTGTCTCTTTCAGGGTTATGCCTAGTCAGGCACGGTATTGGATGAAGATGCAGTCACATCTTCCTTTACTGAAAACTCTCTCTCTCCTTCCTGAGGTTTCTTCCACCTTTTTTCCCTGTTAAAAGTTTTTTGTGGCAAGTTTTTCCTCACTCGAACCGAGGGTCTAAGGACGAGGTGAGGCCCACTCCCTGTACAGATTGTAAAGCCTCAGAGGAAAATGTACTTTGTGACTTTGGGCTAGACAAATAAAATCTGATTTGATTTGATTTGATTTGAACAGTTTGTCTTCAGAACGAAATAAAGCCATTAGAACTAGCTCTTCACTTTGATGCTGAGTAATGAAGCGAGCTCACAACCCCACCCAGCCAGTTAGACGGCTGGGTAGGTAGCATGTTCAGCCTTGTTAAGTAAAATAAATAGAAGGAAAGTTTCTGAGGCTTTATTTTGGCTGAAACGTCCACAAGTGATCCCAGCCAATTCATCCTGAGGGGAACATGAATGCCAATAATAAATGTCACGGCAATCCATCCAATAGTTCTATGTCACTACAAGCAATACTTCATTTGAAACAGCAAATATCGACTCAATGGTGGCTGCAGAGGAAAAACCAGAGGAACATCAGACACATCAGGATTCATCAGGTCTATCCATGCAGCACACGTGTGTGTGTGTGTGTGTGTGTGTGTGTGTGTGTGTGTGCGTGTGTGTGTGTGTGCGTGCTACTGACCCATTTTCATTTTGTTCACAGCTCGATCACAACTGGACTCCAGTTTCATCACTCTGTGTTCCAGACCGAGCCGCCCTCCTGCTGAAAATATAACGCTGCTATAAAACAGCAGAACAAGTAGGCGCTGCCAGATGTTGCCATGGTTACCCATAAAAAAGACAAGTCAACTATCAATCATTCACTCACTTAAAAAAAAACAGCGGTCAAGAGGAGTACACACACACACACACACACACACACACACACAGATGAGCATGTCCCCCGACCGTCGTACTTTTTCTAGGTTTGCTTCAGAAACACTTTGTACGTTTTAGATGCATCAGGTGTGTGAGGGGATTCCACAGGGCTGGTTATTACTCTTTCATTTTCTCCAGTGGTCGCGTTTGACTGGCCTGATCCAGTAGATGTTTCTATATATTTCACTGATTAAGTGAAACATTGATCTGCTGGTGATAAAAATTCAGTGGATCCACAGAGATTCATCCTCTGGATGAATAAACACCAATATGAACATGGATCAAAAAGAAGTTGAGATATTTCATAGTGGATCAATGACAGAGCTGCTGCTGCTGCTGTGTCACTGTTGATAGGCTCATATGTGAATTTTTAAAAGCTCAGAGTTTAATGTCTCATCTTGTTTTATTTATATTCGTTCTTGTAAGATTGAAGATTCTGAGGCATTTGACATATTTTTGTTTTTAGCACACCACAGAGTGACGTAATATAATATAGGAGAAAATGCTAAATATATATATATATATTTCAAACTTTAAAAGTAAAGACTTTCATACTGATTGCTATGAAAATGAGCACATTCATGCTTCCAAGGGGAGGGATGAAATTATTAAGCTCTGTGGTTGGTAGAATGTATTTGGAATTTATATTTTGCTACATGTTTTCCTGATTTATTCATGGAGTGTTTGTTACAGTAACCGTTCTTTTTAACTCGGGAGATCTTTTTCTTTCA
The DNA here is from genome assembly GCF_000972845.2 of Larimichthys crocea. NCBI lineage: Eukaryota > Metazoa > Chordata > Actinopteri > Sciaenidae > Larimichthys > Larimichthys crocea. The sequence goes on along the minus strand of NC_040018.1, from coordinate 28,732,473 downwards.
AACACAATAAAATCAAACTTAACCCCATTGACTCAACTCCTCCTACTCACACAAGCTCTCAAGCAACTGTTCTGTGTAGGTAGGAAAGAGAAGTGTGCACTGTGCAGAGACTCTGACAGTGTTATGCATATAAATGGCCGATCCAAATTCTTGCTAGAATCAGAAACAATTAGTCGAACACACCCAAAAACTACGAGACGAGACTCACGAGTAAAACTGGGTCACTAGGTCATCCATACTTTACACGCGCCTACACAGTTACCAGTTCAATAGGTTCACCCTCTCTTAAACTACTGCAGTCTAATACAACACAAGGATTACCTGTGCTGCAGACAGAATCGTCATCAGTGGAGTTGCTGACGCTGATGACACCGTTTCTAAATCACACCAAGTATTGTTTTCTGCATACTGTTTAAAAAGATTGCATATCAGGAAACATAACTACCAATCATCATACATAGATCGATACTGGAAGCTAAAATCTGCCAACCAATCGATCTGCATTGTGTTGGGTAGACATGACTCTGGGATCTCTGCTTGACCTCTGATGGTACTGTTGTGTCTTTTGCGCTTGTTAAGTTAGTTGCTTGTAAAGTTGGAGATCTATGAAATGTGAACAACTAACAGAAACCACTCAGCATGCACCACAGCGTACCTCCAACATCTTGAATAACCACCTTAACGTAAATGTAGGAAATTAGCATAGTCTATCTTTTCATTGTTGGGAGGTTAATGGTCCAGTATGTAAAGATTAGCCACCTGTCAAATTTGTACTCCAAACAAATAGGGGGAAGCATATCACCATGGTAATTACTAACCGCTAATTACTGCTGCTAATTCTAGCTGTGGCCTAGCTGTGGCCTCCCAGTGAATACGGCCAGAACATGGTACAAAGTGGTATTAGACAGGACGGGTTGAACCTAGCTGCTAAGTTGGCATGTTATCTTCAGCAAGACAACACGCTCAACTCACGGTAAGACCTTAAAGTTACTAGTTACTGCATCCTTAATGTAGTTAATCAAAAAGCACACACTCCAGTTTTACTTCCAAATATCATGGGCCTCTCAGACAAATCTGAATTCACCAGACGGATGACCCCTTTATAAAAATATCTAGGGTTTGAAATGGACCTGCATTTTGAGGGTCACTTTTCAATATGTGCCACAAACTGGAGCTCAGCGTATGTCAGTACATGACTTAGATTCAGGATACAACTGCATGACCCTGAGCAGATCTGAGTATCTAGGTTTGAGTAAATCAGGCCACTGAACTTACTCTAACCCCTAAAATACACAGCATGCGGAACGGCTGCAGAACGGCTCCGCTCCAGAACGGCGTTTGTGATGCGCTCAGGTGCATCTCCTCTGGGTACCGAGCGTTGCAAGAACGCACGAGATCTCGTGAATTCACGCATAATCACGCAATATTGCCGGCTGTAGTCTCTTTGACTCCTGCGATGGAATTCCACGCCGCATCTTTTTTCTGAAAAGGATGTGAGGTGTCATAAATGATTACACCTGAAAACCCCTCACCTGTTGACTTTAGGTCGGCCCCCGCCCATTATGACGTGTTCTTGTAATGAAACTCGTTCGTATTTTATTTTGAAAATTAACCCGGGGTTTTATTTTGTATTTTGTAGCCGATTTCCTTCCCCGCACAATCTGCGAGCTGACACACTGACTAACATTGAAACGTATCGGCTCCGTCGCCGCTCCGGAGCCCTTCCGCATGCAGTGTATTTTAGGTTTTAGGTTGTCCCACGATGTTCTCTGACTTTTAAGGCTGTCGCAGAGGTTTCATTAGCTTGTGACTCTAATGATGATTAGACACACTTACAAATGTGTCTAATCATCAATGTGCTGCTTGTAATCACCTATAATTAATCCCACCTGTGCATATTGATTGTGGAATTGCCAGCACCTGCTGAAGGGCGCCTTGCCCAAAACGTCTGTGTGACAATATTAAAAAGTTCAATTGCAGTGCTGTGTTTCATATTGATACAGTGGATGAGCAACTATTTGTGATTTGTACTGGGGCCCAGCTCGTCCAGTCATTTGTGTAAAAACATGTCACTTGCGTGTGTGTATGGTGTGTGTGTGTGTGTGTGTGTGGTTTTCAGGTGAATGAGTTTCATGAGTATACTAGCGGTAAAGTTAAAGTACAAGTCCGTGCATGGTAATTCTGAATCATGTCCCTAACGACCTCTCATAAAACTCCCACACTCTCCACCTAATAGTGATTAGTCATATCCAGAACAGGCTCCCACACAGTGGATGTGTCAGAATAACTTTTAATAACCCAGGAATAACTTTAATGTTACGCTAAACATCAATCATACCACAGCACGCTGCTTAAAAGACATAGTGTGGAGAATTTTTGATGACCCTGCCCGACTCGAGATGTTTTGTCTGAACTCCAATAAAAGCAGATACACAGATTGGCAGTAGATCTGTGAGCAGATTGGCCGGAGTAGTATGTACAGTATATGTAGCATTATGCAACAAGTAGGTCTGACCAAGCAATCTGATTGGTCAACTAGACATTTAATATGTGCTCAAATCAGCATGACAGCACACCTGACTCAGCACTAAAAATATTATATCTCCACATTGTCACATCCTGAGAATATAGAACATGTAAACAAATATGAATAAGTGCACTGCAAGTCAACTTTAATAACTTTATCTAAATTTCAAATTTCAGCTTTTTTTAATGAATATTCTGTGTGTTATGAGCTGTTAGACCGCCTTGTTAATACAGGTGTGTTCCTTGTTAATACAGGTGTGTTCCTTGTTAATACAGGTGTGTACCTCGTTAATACAGGTGTGCACCTCGTTAATACAGGTGTGCACCTCCTTAATACAGGTGTGTACCTCGTTAATACAGGTGTGCACCTTATTTGTGTGCAGCATGTCAGAGATCAGTTCAGGGAGCGCAGAGAAAATGCTGTTTTTGAAGACTAAAGGTTGACTAATTAGATAAAATGAAAATGTCTTCAGTGACAGAGCCCAACTGACCTCAGATAAATTGTCCTTTAAAAGTTTGTTTGTTTGATGTTCAGTAAAAGATCCAGAAAAAGTCCATTTCAAACTGGAGTGAGTTTATTTGACTCTACATTATTTTACACATCGTGGTTAAAAGTTGACCCAGACTGTGCTGTGATGAAAATAGAGCTGAACTTCAGTGCAAAATGATCTGCATTTTCCATCTACTGATCCATATTGTTTTTTAATGTTTGTTCCATATGGAGATTGAGTAATTGCACTCTTCCTTTTTCCGGCCAATTTGAATTCAGTGCATGTTTCAGAGTCTTCATTCAAGCTAACAGGCAAGTCTTTGGACTGTGGGAGGAAAGTAGAACACTTTTCTAGTGGTAGAACACACAACAATGACTAGTATCTTCGACTGTGCAGCCTCAGTGCTTTTCTTTGAGCCACCATGCTGCCTATTAAAAGGAAGAATACAAAGGTTTTCTCACACAACACTTGATTTTGAGTTCTCTGATGTTTTTGTTTCGAAACGTTGGTGTAACATGTTGTACACCGTCTTCCTCCAGGAGACAAAACCATGGGAACCAGTTCTTCCTCTTCTTCCTGGACTTGCTGTCATCTGTGTCACCCACGTTGTTGTTGTCTCTTTAAAGGACAAATGTGTAACATTCAGTAGCCAGTGTGTAGTTTGTCCATTGTGAGTTACTGTAGAAACATGGTGGTTCAACATGGTGGAAGAGGACCAGCGGCTTCTGTAGATATAAAAGGTTATTTCTAATATAACTAAAACTTAACGATTCATATTTTTAGGTGATTACACACCACTGAAACCATATTCTGTAACACATTCTTGCTAAGGCAGAGACTGTTTCACCTCAGACACTTGAGGAAATTCCAGACATCTCAAATAATGAGGTATTTCTACTCCTGCAGCATCAAGGCTGTCGTGACAGGGAGCATCACAGTCTGGTATGGAAACAGCACAGAACACGAGGCTCTGTCTCTGTCCTACCCTATTACTGTTATTGGGGCTCAGAGAAATGTGTGTCTCTTTGATTGTACCTGTATGATTATATGTGACAATTAAACTGAACTTGAACTTGTGAAATCAGACAGCCTGTAGAGGAGCTGCCTGCTGTAAACGCCACGTGGCACTGAGTTATTTCCATCGCTGAATAATTTGAATAAACCTCTGTGATCAATCTTAGCTTTTCAGTCAACCACCAGAGTCATAAATGTTTATTAGTTCATAGCTGAGGGGGCTAACTTTATGTTGTTAATATTTATGATACATCACAGATGATATTAATGTCTCATTTTATAACAGCACCAGCTGTAACAAACTGTCACGGTCCACCAAATGCTGGTTATGTCACATGTCACATGCTCATGTGTTGAATATTATGTTTTTGATTTTAAATCACAGAAAATGACACATGGCCAGCAGTCAGGAGGTCAAAGCTCATGTCTTTAGGGTCCGTTAATTATTATATGCAAGATACATAAATTCCAAACTGGAGCTGTGGCTCCAAAAAAATATCCAACCCCAAAGTTGAGGACTACTATGACACTATGACATCTTGTTCATTGAACACCGGCAGAAATAGAAGTCATGAAGAAAGCATGGTTTAGTTACTGATAACTGGTGTTGGAGACATTTTTTTAAACGAGCAGCCGGTGTGTGTCTGTGTTCAAATTAAGGATTAAGAAAAATTGCTTAACAAAGGTGATACCATCCTCCAAAACAAATGAAGTCACCCTGTCCATGTGTTCTGCCTGTTGATGATTTGATAAACAAAATAAATTTGGAAGATCTGGAAAAGCTGTGTGGGACGCCAACAGGACGTCGGCCAGTGAAAGTTTCAAACGTTCATTCTCTGAACTGGCTCGGTTTGGAAAATGACTCTATTGGCGCAAAAACATGGAAGCATGCAAGTTTCTTGTGCGATGTGCTCAGCCAGCTACTTTCATAGGAACTCAGGGGGCAGATGATTTTTTGTGCTTTGGTCTGTCTGTCTGTCAGCATTGTTGGTGAGTGTGCTGAGTGATGCTGTCGGCTGTTTAAATGGGAAACACTTTTTGTCTTTCTGTGTGTGGGCTTGTAGTGGGCTGCCAGAGAAACATTACCTTCATGAACGTCACTGTAATTACAGTGCGTGCATATGTGTGTGTGTTTGGGGGGGGCAATTTAAATTAAATTGACTAAAAAATATCTCAGTAATTCATCAGAAAGCTCAGTAGCAAAGGCTAAAAGAAATCAAATTGTCCTTTTCTGTATCCAGGATCATTATTGTGAGTCAGGCTAATGCAGCGAGCGAGCCTGTGATTTTGAATCACATATTGAAATACATGCAGGAGTTTTCCTCCTGCATGTATTTCAATGTGCCATATAAATTTGCCATATTTGTGTATTTATGTGTGTTTCTATTGCGAGCTATTATGAGTGTGTATGTGTGCATGTACGTGGTGGAAACACTGACTCTATGTAACATTCAGAAAACCCTGATTTTTTCCCTGTTTTCCTGCCCTTCGTGTTCTGTGTCTGTTTTGTCTAGTCTCCAAGTTGTCTGCAATTCATTTGACTTCAGTGACAGGTGGACAATATTCATTTATTATTTGAATTCTGACATTTTTCACCAGGTTTTCCACGTTTATATTTCCTGCATTAAAAACAAACAAAGTAAGAACATACGGGGAGTATCTGGTAAATATCTTAGATGTGCGTTTTGTAGTCCATCTTCTGAACTTTGTAGTTTTACCACAGGTCACGTCAATAACATTCACCATTGCATCATGACTGTGAGAGCATTTTTTTATCGAGGTCAAGGAAAAGTGGTTAGGAAAGGACTTAGGAGCTCATTTTTTTGACTATTCGACTGTATCCTATGAGTGATTCTGAGGGCTGCTACATGCATCTATGGCCTCACTGATTACTGTCCAGGTTCAAGCACAACCTCTGCCGTCTATTCCCTTCCAGACTGACCCGTTGTGTTCTGTTCTGACTGTACACACTAGCTCATAGTACTGGCTCCAGTGCATAGCGGTGGGGATGTCACGACGTCGCACCCTGTCTGCTTGTTTCTATGGGAAACATGTAACTATGCAGAAACAAGCAGCACTCTGCTTTCTGTTTCATGGGGACATTCATATGTACATTTGATTGAGTCTGGTTGAGTTTCTGTCTCTCTCGTCCAGCAGGATCTCATGGATCGTAGCTGCTGCTGTGATCCTGCATGACGTCTACTACACATATTATTACTGTCATTATTGTTACCATATCTCCATCACAGTTTATAGTTAGTTTATGATTTGCTGCTGCTGTGCATCTGTGTCTCTCTATATCTATCACAGGTTCCACTCAGTCATTGTAATTGTACAATATGTTTGTGTTGATTTGTCCTGTACACGTGACATCTATTACACGTCTGTCCGTCCTGGGAGAGGGATCCCTCCTCTGTGGCTCTTCCTGAGGTTTCTTCCACCTTTTTTCCCTGTTAAAGGTTTTTTGTTGGCAAGTTTTTCCTCACTGGAACTGAGGGTCTAAGGACAGAGGGTGTCACTCCCTGTACAGATTGTAAAGCCCTCCGAGGCAAAATGTACTTTGTGACTCTTGGCCATACAAATAAAATTAGTTTTAATTTGATTCTATATGTGTAATCTGGTTAGTCATGTTCTACCCCTCTTTAAACATTGTGTCCAAAAGCTAAAGCTAAAAGGTTTTAAAGATCTCTGGACATTTCTTGCTGCAGGTTCCTTCCACAGAGCTCATTGGAAGTCCTGCTCTACATCACATTCATCCAGATCTTCAGCCATTATTCTCCATCCATTACCACAACCATCAGTGTTGACCAGGGCAATGCTTGTGTACGGCTCATGGCATTACAACCCCCTTACGATCATGATAACAATGGGGTCTAACTGCCATAGTCAACTGCACTGACAGTAAACTAGCATGGACAATAGTGGCAGCTATATCTGCTGTGCAGCTGTTCCATTAGAAACAAAACAAAACTAACCTGGAAGACGTGGACTGATAAAAACTGTTGAATATCTTCAACAAGCTTTACCTAAAAAACAAGGACAAGGCCTCCAGGCATTGTTGTTTCAGGTGCTGGAAAGGGAGAGTTGAAGAGAGGAGAGGAGTGGATGATGCATGTTGGATGCTGTGATTTCATTAACACTTCCTCCTACAAACCCCACCACCTTTCTCCACCCCTGAGGAAGTGGCATCTCACCCACCATGTCATCTTCAACCATCATACCCAGGTCATCAAACTGCTTATTACAGTCATATTCCTGCTCTCCAGCTCTCATGTCATTCACCAGGATCATTCCGGGATAATAAACTGTTCCAATGGTAACTAATGAACTCATTTAAAAGCTAATAAGTAGACACTGTATACTGTGTGTTTTGTAGATGTGTAGTACATAATTAACATCTCTATCCTGCTGATTCTCAATTACAGCTCACCAGTAAATTCCTGTCAACCACTTCCTATGATCTCCTCTGTCTGCTCACTCCATTCTCACTCTTTCCCATTTACTGTCTATGTCGCTCGACCACACCTGTGTCTCTTTTTGTCTCTCTCTCTCTAAATAAACAGACACAAGCCAAAGGCAGTTTTTTGGTGTCACTGTTTTGCAGCACAGACTGCGAGCCACACATAGTTGGGTACACTGGGTACAGCAAATAAACCAAGCCAGAATACAACTGTTAGAGTATCATAGTCTAGTCCATGAGTTCAGCCTGGATACCGCCTGGTTTCACTGATATTTTATTGATTATCTGATGTCGGATTGTGTTTCTTAAGAAATCTCAAAAGTTGGTTCTGGTCTCAACTTTTCCACCATAATTTGCTGAGTTTTTTTTTTCTCGTAGCTTTTTTAACACCTGTGTTTTTGTCGCAGCGTCCTCATACAGGCACATGTTACCCTCTCCAATGAATGACGCCTGGCTCTGACAGCCGTACGCTCAAACTTTTCTCATCTCTTGTTTTCCGTTGGTGGAACATCTTACCAGTTCCTACCAGAGCAGGGGTGTCCCTCTCTACCTTTAAAAACCTCCTGAAGACCTCCAGCTCTTCAGAGAGGACCTCCTCTCCTACACTACCAACAACTGACCATGCTAAATCTATCCCCTCTACAACTGTCACAGTACTTATTGCTGCACTAACATGTCCTTGTAATGCAATGATTTGGCCTGAATCAGCCAATTTACATTATTAGTTTAGATTCAAATGTTCTGACAACTACTGGATGAACTGATCAAATTCAGTACAGACGTTCATGTTCCCCTCAGAATAACTTGTAATATGCATGGAGGTCCCCTGGTGTTGACTGAGATAATGTGATCTACTGTTATTATTACAATAGCAAAAATAAAATAAAATCTTTACTCTGACACTCTGACACTGCCATCTGTTGAGAATCATGAGCAAACTTCAGCTGACTTCAGCTTTTATCTGTTTTACAAATTGCTTCCCTCAGAGCCCAGCTGTTGTCTTTTCTGTCTACTCTTCATTTGTCTCCCCTCACCTCCCTCTCTTCTCCTCCTCTTCAGTGTCAAGGCAGTGTGTGGTGTCCATATTGTTCAGCACTGATAGCAGCAACAGTTCACTGAGGCCAGTTTGAAGCCCCAGCATTGGGCACAGTGGTACAGATAAGTGTTTCATGAACACATGCCAGACTAATCCCACTACTGGTTATATTCCAGTTCCAGTTTTAATTAGGTTAATCTGTTTACATGAACTTCTGTGACTGAGCATCCCTGTTGTGATTAATAAACCAATTCATAGCAGAGAACTGGCTGATGGAAGTCATTAGGAGGTTCATCAGTCAGTTCGATGAGTTTTTAGCCTTGTTAGAGCTTGAGCCTGGGGATCGGTCTGTTGTCCATCCGTCCTACACAGGTCGCACAAATATTTTTTTCCCCCAACTTGTAGGAAATGCAATGCTAAATCGCTGCAGTATAAAACTTCAACATGCATCTTTGATGAACCTGGTGAGATAAACCAAAATATATTCCCTGCAATGACAGAAATGTGACTCTCCTTAGGGGCCTCGCTTTATATTCTAACTGTTATTGTACTCTTGGAATCAGAAACCCGGGTGTCTGCGTAGAGGGTGATAAGGACATTTGCATAGGCAGAGCAGCAGGTGTTATTGGGACATGTGATTTTTGCATATTTGACTCATATTGCCCAATCCTAGTGAGCAAATGATGGGACCGCTATCTGGGCAGTGTTGAATAATTCAACGCCCTCCATCCCCATAGCTGAAATCATATTTATTTCTGTTTATTTCACAATATTGAATGTTCTGATTTTCTGTTGCTATGTTTGGAAGCCAGCAAGGACGCCCATGATCCTGCACCAACTATTCTTATATTATTATTTCAGTGCTGCAATAATAACCATCAACTCTAGGGTTTAAGTTAGGCCAGCGTGGAAATGTTTAATAATGCTACAAAACTTTTTTTTATGTTTTAATAATAAAGGAAACTTCTCCTCAGCGATGCTCCTCTCCCAGTCCTTCACAGCTCAGCAACATGTGAAGTGTTCGCTGAGCATACAATGGAGGAATCCACAGAGTGGTGTGTGCACACACATTTTATTCATTTTATTTGTTTTGTATTAAAAAATGCTGACTGTGTGGCTCAGGAGAATCTAATCAGGTGATCGGTGCTTTCACGGCTCCTCCAGTCTCCATGTCGAAGTGTCCTCGGGTGAACCCGACCCTAAAGTGCTCCAGAAGGTGTGTGAATGTTTAACTCCCAAAGACCATTGAGCAGTTAGTGAATCAGATATGTAGTGTAAAAGCTGCTTAAGCTTTCGGAAGACCAGAAGTGCTAAATACAGTCCATTTATCATTTTAACGTTCGTTATTATTGTTCTTATTTTGTCTCTAAACCATTATTCTGTGTTGTTTATTAAAGGGATAGTTTGAAGTTCATCCAAGTTAAATCACTGCATGAAACATCACTCAGCCTGTCATATCCATCAGTCAGTATCAGGTCAGCATGGCATGACGTCACGTGTGATGGAAATCTCAGGCCTATCGCCTAATTTGATTCATTATCTTGAGATCTCGAGAAAACAAATTAAATTAACTTGTTATCACGAGAAAATGGAGGAAACTAAATCTATGACTGTGTGACCGCTTAGAGTGTCGGTTGGTAGATGACATCTCTACTTGTTTTATTTAAGGTTAAAGTTCTTTGTACTTGGTCTCTGTTAAAATAAAATAATTCAAATTCACAGATTTACTCCAGACATGTATTATATATTACCTTGTACTGTAGTGAAATTTGTGGCCAATTAACAGTGCTAGGATCATCATCCATCTTCCCAGTGTTAAATGAAATCATACACACATCGCAGTGAAGCAGCACCCTGGGGATCCTGGGAGTCAGAGGAAGCTAATAAAAGCAGAGTAGCAGATGAACTTTTTTCTCCTTGGATAGCTTTATTCCATTACTACCTCCCTGTCCTTTCTCAGAGGGCATATTTAACTCCCCATAGGGGTTAGGGTTAGGGAATGGGGGGTACAGTCTTGTCTTTGATGTGATCACATCTAGCCTGCATCTCTGCAGGGCTATCAACCCGCTTGCAGCCTTAAATCAATGGGACTAAAGCCTGCAAGCAGGTTGATATTGACTGTCTCAGCAGTGTGTGTTAAATGTACTACAGTACAGGGGGAAGAGACGCATCTCAGGGAATGTAAAACTACATTATGAGAGGGACTGGATTATGTGATCTGTGTAAACACAAACACACACACAGGAGCCGGTGCAGGATGTGGTTACTGTGACTCCACCCTATGATGTATGATCCAAACCGACACATCAGTGCTTTGCATAAAATATTGAAAACAGTGACGGGGTTTGTTTCACTGATCCATCTTCAGCTCACATTTTTCACTTTCCCAGACTGAACTGAGTAAATGAAGCATTTTCCTGAGAGAAGAATAAATAAATTATTTCTCACTGCTCACGTTATAATGGCCATGTCATTCCTTATATCCTTTTCTTATGCATGCTTATTCCATGTAGGGATATGGCAGAGAAGTCAAATATGTAAACCAGTGTATGCTTTTGTATCTACAGATGCTGCAGGTCCTCTTCCACAGAGTCCCATGTTGTACCTGCATGTAGCCCCGATAGGCGGCCAGCTATCATCAAGCTTGGAACAGGATGGCAAGTGGAGGGGGTTGCAATCTGATAGCTACACTACTAAATGCCTGATCCTTTCATAGTACCACCATTTAAATTAGGACAGTCCTTTTTTCTAGTCTGTTCTTGTTATTGCATTCCACCAGCTGAAGGTCAATCTGGACAAGCAGCTGAAGCTTCTACAGCGCATCACAATAATGTCACTACTTGTCACAAACATGATCACCACTGAGGTGATAAAACAACTGCTCATCCTCTAAAGCAGAGGTTGTCAAAGTGTGGGATAATGGGCCTCCCCTAAGAGAACTCAAAAGCACAAAAGCAACATTTTAAATATCTTTATTTGTGAATGTCCTCAAATATTTTTTTTAAACACAATTTTTTGTGTATGTTCTTAACATCTTTTTACAACAGATTTTGTGTGTTTTTAAACATATTTAAATATATTTAAACACATTTTTGTTGATTGAACTGATTTTTTAGAAAACATGTTCACTCATCGTAGGAACGTTTGCAGGACCCAAGCCTGGCCCCGTCTCTGCCAGACTAATAATGAACATGTCTTCACCAGTGTGGTCGTTTTTTCAATGTGGCAGAAGATAACAACAGTTATTAACATCAGTTCTTTGCAAAAGTTGTTCAGGAGGATTCCGAGAGGAGGAAAGAAGACTTCGAGTTTTAATACGACGCGACGTTTGAAACAAGCGGTATTAAAAGAATATGAAGCAGCAGCAGAGACACAGCAGGAGACATTAGCAGCGTTTCTTCGCACTGGAATAGAACTTTTGACCACGAAACAGCAAAGATCAGACATACTGCATCGTTTTGTCACATATCTTATCTTAAAGCACACCGCCCTGGGAAGAGCACATGAAAGAAGCCAATGAGTAGAAATGCATGTGTGATGTAATGATGGAGAAGTGCCAGGACAGAGACTGGAACATGCTATGAGGTGATAGATGTGGGCTGCAGAGACTTTGCTTGATTCTTTCGGTCACTGTGTAAAGTCTTCTACTGATTGGGCATTAAAGCAAGGTGGCTTTGGATCAACAGGGCTGATCTGTGAGCGATCATGCTGGGACGGATGTTTAGAGACCTCAAACACATCACTGATGATGGTATCCCAGAGCATTCATGTATCCTTTACATCCAATACCCCTGTACAGTACAGATATGTGAAAGTGTACTCTGGAACTACATATGGCATATTTCCGGGCTTCATTGTTACTCTGCATTAAGTTTTACTAATGAAACTAATGAAAACTGTAAAATATTTCTCCTACTTCATAAAAAGTACAACGCTTCATTTACCGATTATTCAGTGTTGGTATATTTTGTCGCCTTTGAACAACAAAGGTGATTGTCCATATTTATATTTATTGCACTTTTTATTTTTGGTTCACCGTTTGTTTGTCACATTATAGCGCGTTCTAGTTTTCCAAACACTCAAAGCATGGCAGTATATAATAAAAATCTATGGGAGCATTCCATTCTCCTTTTATTGTGGATTAAACTTTGGGATTAGATGAGAGTTCTATGGCAGAATGACCCAATTGTTGCTCATGAAGATGCCATCTTGGTTGCCTTTAATCCAAATATACCACCGAGGTTTTATCCTTCATTGGTTGAACTCTAATCCAAAAAGGTGTCCGTTGGGAGTAACTGAAAAAGATGTTTGCGTGAAAGGAAACTGATAAAGTTCATGGATGGTTTCTATTTACGACAGAGTAATGGCTGGGTTCAAACTGAGCTCTCTATCTTAGATTTGCACTCAAACAACTCTCTCAACAAACACAGAGGGTTTGCTGTCATGCCTGGCAGCTCATCTCAGTGGGGCAGCAGGCTGTGGAGCATTCACAGCCAACAAGATTAACCCTCCGCCCTTACACAGACACACACACACACACACCACTGAAAGGGAAAGGATAACTCAGCATTTCTGAGATAGATGCAGACTGGCATGTGAGTGAGGGCAGAGTGGATGATGGAAAATATGAGATACCGGATAAACAGTTCATTGCTCCTCTGTCTCACTGGACAGTTGACTAGTGGCAGGTTAAAGGGTTGGCAGAATTAATCTGGAGATTTGCTCACATTGCCATAAGATAATACATCACATCACGTCTGTGGGATCAGCACCCGTCACACTTTCTCCTGTGCTGAGGTTATTGGTACTCTTTAGCAGTGGTGGAAAGAGTATGTGAAAATCTGTACTTAGGAGAACTGTTACATTAGTGACACATTACATAAGTACTGGTGTTAAAACATTTCTTCTCAGAACTACTCAGAGTATTAGTTACTTTTTAGTCAATGATGACCTGAATAAAACACAAACATTACAAACAAACAGCCAAAGGAAATGCAGATCAGTGATATATACTGAAGAAAAGTATTATGATGAACTGGAAGGATGTAAAACAAAAGAAAGACTATAGGTCAATGTGTCTGACTGAAAAATGTTTACATGATGGAGCAAATGACTGCAAGTCTGCAGCTGACTAAACGAAGAATAAGAATATACGCAAATATGGACTTCACAATATTTGGGTGTTTGATGGATGGGATGATGATATTTGAATTCTTCTGGTTAATCTTGCTTAGCCACCGTCTGTTTATTGCCTCTGTCTGATGCTGTTGTTATTATTTATTAATTTATTACTTAATTTGCCTTAATTTTTTACTTTTATATTTATTTTTATTGTATTTTTTAATATTTTTATTTTATTTTAATATGAATATGTTTTTAGTATTATTTTATCTATTTATATTTACTCTTAGTATTTAACTCCTTTTAAACCTTTATTATTATTATTAGTATGAATTAAGTAGTATGAGGATTAATATTGTAACTCATACTGGCTGTCATTTATTACATGAAGTCCTATGTGAGTAAATGTTATGTAAAGACCAAAGGGTTCCTAATCTGTCTCTGTCTATTTGTTTTTTTTGTTCTTCAGAAACTAATCAAATCTTCAGTACTCCTGTGCTGTTCTGTTCAGTGTAGTTACCTTATCAAACCTCTGCCTGCTGCATGGTATTGTGTTTTTTTTTCTTTTGTATTTGCCTGCTATATGTTTTCCTGCCAGATTCACAGCAATCAGACTTTGTGGTGCTTCTGTCTCCTGTGTGTTCCTGGTAACTGGCTACAAAGATGAAGATGAATAGTTACAATTCATATTATAGCAAATTATGACATGTAATGCACATTTAACATTTAAGAGTAAAGGCACAATACTGGTAACAGAGTAATATCATAAATTACTTGAATTGTATTGATGTTGTCAGACTTTTAGGTGCGTTGCTCACTCTATAATCACTTTAACTGTACCTGATATAAGTAAGTCCTTGTTATAGGAATGCCATATGGGTGGATATTTATTAATGTCAGTATAAAACCCTACTGCTGCCTTCATGAGCTATATTTGGCATAATCAACAACACATTCCATGTTCAGGCTTGTTATTCTTCTGTACAGAGAAACTGCAGTTGCTTAATTATTCCATTAAATTAAATGGTAAATGGTAAATGGGCCGTACTTATAAAGTGCTTTTCTCTATAAGGTCTTACAACCACTCAAGGCACTTTTACACTACACACCATATTCACACATTTATACACTGACGGCATTGGCTGCCATGCAGTTGGTGCCAACTGCAGTTCAGTGTCTTGCCCAAGGACACTTTAACACGCAGCTGGGAATTGAACCATTGATCTTCTGATTAGTGGATAACCTACCTCTACCTCCTCTACAATGGACACATCTGATTAAGCATTGATCATATTTCAGTCCTGCTTTGTTGTATTTGGCTCAAAAGTGCTTAATGAGAATAGAGAATAGAGAATAGTTCATGAAACTTGCTTTTCTAATGCATGCACAGTCTGCATACATGCACACATAGTGCCTACAGCCCTGTAGTCACAAATGTTGGGCCGACCTCTGTGTGAACATTGATTGTCAGGTCTGTAATCAAACAGTTGGACATCAGATGGGTCCTTGTGTTCAAGAAAACAGCATAAGAGTTCATCATCCTGATGGTCTGAGGGGAGAAGCTTATTCTGACCACTGATGAGTCCTGCAGAGTGCGAAAGGACTGAAGATCTAATAGCACACTCGCCTTAGTGGAACACTCTGTAAGGCTCTACATACTGTACCAGTTGGTGATACCACCTACTGCTTTACACAGCATCAGAGAAGAAGGCACCCCAGAGAGATTTTTAATTTCCTGTGCTGTCATAAAGTAGGTGTAAAAATAGCACAGATGGGATTTACAAGAGCCGCAGAGAAGTTTGTGGTGGGAAAAGAAACTTCATTTCTACAAAAATCTCATCCATTGAAGCTGCGCTATTCTGAGCAGCATTCACTTTTTCTGCTTCTCATATTTGGAACAAACTCTGAAAAAACTTAAGTTCTGCATGCTGACATGATCACACTGACGAAGGTAACATGCCTAGGGCCATGGCAAACAAGAGTATTATAGAAACAGATTGGTCAAAGTATTTAAAAAACTGACCAAATAGATGGTATTATACATAGAGACCAGGATCTACCAGAGTAGACCAGACCCAAGATGCAGACTGTGTAAAGAAGCCCCTGAGACAGTCCAGCACATAGTAGCAGGGTGTAAGATGCTAGCTGGATCAGCGTACATGGAGAGGCACAACCAAGTGGCTGGGATAGTATACAGGAACATCTGCAACCAGTATGGAATAGAAGTACCTAAAACCCGATGGGCCATACCACAGAAGGTGGCTGAGAACAACAGGGCCAAGGTGCTGTGGGACTTCAGCTTCCAGACTGACAAACAGGTCCTGGCTAACTAACCAGACATAGTGGTGAAGAGGGTAGTGGTGATAGATGTGGCGATCCCAGCTGACGCCAACATCAGGAAGAAGGAACATGAGAAACTTGGGAAGTGTCAAGGGTTGAAAGAGCAGCTGGAACGGATGTGGAAGGTCAAGGGTTGCGTGATCCCCGTGGTAGTGGGGGCAACTTTGCGGGGCAGTAACCCCCCAACTGGGGAGTGGCTCCAGCAAATCCCAGGAACCACATCTGAAGCCTCAGTCCAGAAGAGTGCAGTCCTAGGAACATCAAGATACTGCGCAGAACCCTCAACTCCCAGGCCTCTGGTAGGGGACCCGGCGAGTGACACGGATACCACCCCACCGGGGTGAGAGGAGATTTTTTTTATTATATATATATATATATATATATTATATATTATATTATATATTAGATATATTATATATATAATATCTTATATTATATATAAACCAAAAATGTTGACTTCATGGTGATGGCTAGAGGAAAAGTCAGAGGATTATCAAAAGCAGTAGGATTCATCTTCTGGAAACCATGAATATTTGTAGAAAACTTTGTGTTTGTCTGCTCTTATGTCCAATATTACCTCTCAGTCACGATCAAAAACAAAAACAAACAAAAAACAAAACATGGGGGTTTAGAAGAATTTTCTAATATCGGATTTCTGTTTGTTTGTTTGTGTGTTTGAATAGCCCAAATTTGAAAATGAATTTGATGAATAAATGAATTTGAAGTGGACATTTGGAGACATAATGTGAGACCGAAACGACTTGAAACTTGATACAGTGACACAATGACAAACAATGATGAACATGAATGACTGAATTCACTGTGACTTTTTGCTCCCTGGAGGAAACTCTGTATGTCAACACATTCTAACAATAGCCAGTGATATTATTGCACCTCAGTCAATAATGATGCTGCTGTCATAGCCAGCAATGTGTGCTGGACAATTCATCCATTATCTGTATGTCTTCTCGTCCAGACATTGCATGAGAATACAGATGAATCAGTTGTGTTGTTTTTGGATGTCGGTGTTCAATACTTGCTGTTGTGACTTTATTTAGTCGTTTCCACAATCTGCAGGCTGCACCTGTGCAGAGGGAATTCAGGTTGGTCACATGCCTCATCTTTTTCAGAAACTTTAGACACTTTATCATGATATCATTATCTCTCTGTTTTTATTTATAAAGTATATTCAAGTCATGAAAACTTTCCAGAGCACTTATTTTAAATTTAATTTACAGGATAGATAGATGTATGTGTATATAGTGGGAAGATTATAGGGATAACGAGAAATGAGTGTTTCTCAGAAGGAGAGTAAGTCAGCATGGTGAATGGGTTCTCCCTCATTATTCTATATAAGGTGCTATTTTGTGATCATGTGGTTGCTGTATGATGTGGAGAGTGTTTGCCGTGCTGTCAAAGACTTAACAATAAAAGACCCGTCTGTGACACTCGACAATCCTGCCTGGGAATTCTTTTGCTGTATGCTCCAGCCGTAATTGTAGTCCGCCTAACACACAGATCCAGCATACTCCTCCACACTGATGTTGGTTTTCAGTTGCAGCTTTCTTGAGTCCATGCACTCAAAACAGTCCCTGCTGACACAGATCCCTCAGGCCAGACCCTCACCTGCTTCACAGTGGGTTTTCCTCTGGTGAGCAGGGGCCTGTATGCAGGAATGAGCACAACATTGATGAGCCAAGGTGGGTGCAGGGGGTGCCTTGAATGCAGCCTTAATGTTTGTCTGGGCTCAGTCTAGTGTGTTTGGGCCACATGCTGATGGAAATGAGGGAGAACTGTCTTCATGTTGGCCTGATTAAAGTCCCAGCAACAATGAAAACACCCTCTGGAGAGCAGATAGACATTTTATGATCAAAAACTCAATGTCCGGAGAACAATGACTTGAGACCACCATGGCATTATTACACCAGCTGTTGTTACTGTAGATGCAAACACCACCACCCCGGGTTTCACCGCTGAGAGCACAGCTCCTGTCCGACCAAAATGTTGTTAGCCCCTCCGGCGTCATTCAGAGTGGAGTTTAGCCACGTCTCAGTCAGAATTATATACGATTTGTTGCTAAATCCAGCTTCAAGTAATCGACTTTGTTCTCCAGGGAGCGAACGTTGGCGAGCAGGATGGATGGAAGTGGAAATTACAACACAAGTGCAAACATTCAACTTGACAGAACAGAACTGATTGATTGTTCTTTGCCAGATAAAGAAATAATATAGGCCTACTGCTGATCTTGCATCATGTATGTATCATGTTGAATGTTCATTTCAGATTGAAATGAAGAAATGTCAGCATATTTACATTGTCTGGTTTTAAAGGTGATCTCAAATGTGCCCACTGGCACTGAACAGCCTCTCTAAAGGCCTCACTGGCTGCTGGAATGCACAAAAACCTCTTGGCAATCTTAGCAAGATGGGGCAGCTCGGATGCGTGGCCCTCTTTCTGTGCTCCGCTTCATTCCCTCCAAAAGGCATGGTCTGTCAGCAAAACAAGCCTGGGCAGGTCAGCCTTGTACTCAGCTCAAGGACACTTAAGAGATTTTTAAGTTGTACTAACTGAATACACTTCTAAGTTAAGTTAGAAATGAAAATTGATTTATTATTGAGTTAAGACTATTTTCTTTATTTTAATTTTAAGTTTTTAACTCATTATTGTGTGTATATTTATTTTTTTTATGCTGAAAAAGCTCTTGATTTTGAGCTATATCTACTAACCCCATGAATCATGTCTTAGACTGTAGATACAGCTCGAAGCTTCGGTGTACATCATTGACAAGTTACACAATCTTTCTAAAGCCAATGTTTGAAGTGTTACTGCCTTTCGCAGCAACTTTTTTTTTGCATGCTCTGCAGACAGGATAATTGTCCTCCACCAGCTGCCCCAATATGCCCAGACTTTGGATTTCGTCCTTTTAGTGGGGTGGAAAATGTCGTGCTGCCAGCACTTTCCGCCATGCTTTCATTCTTCATGCCTACGTTAGAAGCTATGCATGCACGCAACGCCTTCATCGCTCGCGAGACTAGGAGTAGACTGTTATTACATATCCCGATAATCCACAGAGATAATGAGATTTAATTTAAACATAAAATGTCACAGAGATTTACTGTAATACGAGTTACCGTTACATCCCTATATGTGAAGTTAGTTTGAGTACAGATCTATCAGAGGGCACACAGAAGGATTCGAGATAATAGTAGAGGTTAAAAAAAGTTTACAAGGTATAAGGTGGTACAATAAATGTCTACGTGAAGGTACAAAATCGTTAGGCAAGAATCGTGGTCAAAAATCAGGTCAATCAAAACTAGAAATGCAAGACAAAGAAACGCTGGACAGGACGAACTGGCAACAAACAAAGGAAGCACAGAGACTAAATACAGAGGGACGAGGGGAGGGAAACACAATCAGGCACAGGTGAAACACATGAGGGAGGCAGGTAATCAGGGAGCAGGGCCGACACACAGGGGAAGGCGGAGACCTGAAAGACAAGACAGGTGAGACATGAGAACTGAAAACATGATTTATCAAGACATGACAACCTATTGACAACTCTGTTCTCATCTTTATTTGACACCACTCGACTCTGTTATGTCCACAGTGTCTGTTTTTTTTATTGCCATACGTGGCAGTAAACAAATATACAGTAGGTACAGAGATGGAATGTGTATGGAGAGATTAAATAAATCTAAATAAATGTATTCAGAGAAAAAAATAATAATAATAATAAAGAGATGATTTCAAATAATGACTTTTGGCATTTCCCCAAAAGAATTATACCCTGCCATTGTAGAAAGGGCTTTGAGATCAAATTGAAAACATCATTCACAGTTAGTTCCACCTGTGTTTTTCCTGCTGACCAGTACACGTATCTGCTGGGAAGAAATATGGTTAAGTAAAGAACTAAAAAAAGTTTTATTCCCACTGTGTGAATATGAGGCTAGTGGTGGTCAACATGATATATATATGCAACATGAACTGAATTTGTACAAAACAATCTTTGTGTCCAGTTTTACACTCTCTGTCTCTTAAATTAGCTCTGCCCTGCTACTACCAACCTATAATTATATGGTGACACATGATGCTAATTACTGGTAGACCTTATATTTCTGCTCAGACTGCATGAAAGTGAAAGTGCGAGTGACAGCAGCAGATACATGAACTAGTGACACAGAGTCTTTGAAAATGGCCAACAATATGTGCCTCTTATATTAGATATATTGTATATTTAAGATTATGGAACAGGGCATTGTCAAACAGAAGCATGTGTACTCAGC
>NC_040018.1:28709250-28712192 GCF_000972845.2 Larimichthys crocea | reverse complement strand
AACAAAAGGTGGGGGTTTAGAAGAATTTTCTAATATTAAATTTCTGTTTGTTTGTTTGTGTGTCTGAATAGCCCAAATTTGAAAAAGAAAATGATGAATATGTTGAAAATGTTGTAGATGGATGACGAGATGATGTATCTGAAAGTTGGGGCTGGTAGACCTCAGAGGTCTTTGTGTTTCTGCAGTGTGGATATTCTTGTTCTTTTATTTTTCACGTTCATTTGTCAGTGATGGAGTTCAGTGTGTAAACCAGTGTGAGGTGGGCAGACTGGGGTCACTGAAAAAAAAAAGCTTGGAGTGGATGAAAATTGTCTTGAAGCATGTCATCCACCCGAAAAGCAAAGAGTGAATATTTCAAGTGGCAGAGTGGAAGAGGCAGGAACAGAAATAGCTTTTTAATAAGGCATGTCTGAATGGTTTAATTTGTGCAGACAGCACCTCTGAGCTCCTCACGATCCAGCTCCCACTGGAGTATTTAGGTGGCCTCTGTTTCCTGAGGTCTTGATGATTCATAAGCGTTGGCATGGTCTGCACTCACATGAAAATGTTGCAGAATGTAGGAGTCAGTGTAGAGAGAAACACATTAAAGGATAGCTTTTGTAATTTTAAACCTGAACAATATTTCTCATGTTTCTGTGTCAGAGTGACTAATGAGTTTTGAATTTGGTCCAGCATTGGCTGAGAACACTGCAGCCTGCAGCCGTGAAATGGACTCCAACACAATACAGCAAAGATCATCAATTTAAGGATGAAGACAACATAATTATTGTATGAAGACAATAAAGTGGAAACATTAAGTGCACTGAATAATTAATTAAGAACAAGAAAAAAGAGAAATCATTTAGCATCCCTGTGGCCACGAGTCCATGAGGCTTGTCTGTGAAAACAATAAAACCAAGTCTATGTATCGAAAGCACAGGATGGAAGACCAAGAATTATCTCTGCTGCAGAGGGGAGGTTCATTACAGTTAGCAGCCTCAGATATCAACAATTAATATCACCAGAAAAATGCTCCAAGAGTTCAAGTAGCAGACAGATCTCAACATGAAGTGTTCAGAGGAGACTGTGTGAATCAGATCTTCATGGTGGAATTGCTGCAAAGAATCAACGACAAGAAGAAGAGAACTGCTTTGACCAAGAAACACGATGAATGGACATTAGACCAGTGGGAACCTGGACTTTAGTTTGATGAGTCAAACACCTTGTTTCAACCTCCGTGTCATGTGTGTGAGATATAGAGGTGAACGGATAGTATCTGCATGTGTGGTTCCCTCTGTGAAGCATGGAGGTGAACAAAACTATATGACATATTTTAATAGATGCTATACTGGTAACAACCTACGTGTTTGTTTGGCACCCAGTACATACAGAATAATGACAAGATACAAACAGGCTACCAACAGACCTGTTTCTTTTACACAATAGCTGTCGTGAAAAAATGACAAGTTATATTATAGCAGCAAACATGTTTTGTTTTCTATGCAGTGAAGTGTGAAGTCGCACTCCCTCTGTACAGTATGTGTTGTAAGTGGAGCTTCTTCCTCACATGCATGTCAGTTGAATGTGAGTCGAGTTGTTTGCCTCCAGTGTCCCAAAGATTAAAACTGACACCATCAAACTTTATCTACAGTGAAGCATATTTCACTTGACCTTGCTCTTGCAAGCTAATAGTTTGCATTACATGGATTTAGGTCACAATGCAGATCGAAGAAATAACTCCTCACCAAGCAGAATATGTTACTAAAGTTTCTAAGATAGCTCTGTGAACTGTGTTACTTCACATTATATGAGTTGTTTCAATTATATTTTATAAATAATAATATAATAAGTATTTAATTTAGTCCATGCAATTTCCCAAATACACTTTGGAGATACATCAAAATATCACGATAAATGATGCAACACTGTTCCCTTATTGTTTCTGTCTTATTATAAGGTGACTATTACTGAGTAATAATGCTAATTACTAAATAGGCACTTACTGGAATACTTGTAATTAGTGTTTTTAAGTCTATCTTAAACACTCTTATTCCCTAACCCTTTTTCCTCTATACAACTATTGTATTGATACCTTGTAACTTCTAAATATTAACACTGTTAGGATTTGATAGATTTGTCTGTTTCCCTGCCCTTCGTGTTCTGTTTGTTTTGTCTAGTCTCCCCTGTCTGTGCAGGCTGGGCGTGACCACTCACCTGCTCTGCTCTCACACTTGCTTCTCATCGTCTCATCAGCTCCTGCACTATTTAACTCCAGTTCACCCTCCCAGACGCTGCCAGTTTGTTGTAGTACCTTTTGTTGTAACTTTGTACCTACAAGCTCAACAAATAAGTCTGTTGAAGATCTTTTGTCGTTTATTTTTGGATGCATGGATGCATTGGATGCCATGCTCACCTGTTCCGCTTGCCACACTCAGGCTACGTTTACACATAGCCGGGTATGTTGGGAAATGAATATTTCCCTCCCTCCGTTTTCCAAAATAACATCGTGCACATAGCATCGTTTTCCAAAAAGTTTTCATTTACATCAACCCGCATGAATACCAACCCATCATAACTACGCCAAGCCTATGGGCGGCCGTGTAGGAAGAAGGAGAATGCTCTGCAAGCTAATCAGACACATGAAAAGTGTTTGCACCAAAAGAAATGCGATTGCTACTCTGAATGCTTCCATGATCATTGTCATAGCAAATGGTAAAGGTAAACATTGGTCGCACTTTTGGCGCATCAGCTGCCTAAAACTCTATTTATCTCAGTTTACACGCAAACACAAAACCGTAGTTTTCCAGAATCTCCACTATAGTCGGAGTTTTTAGAAAGATTCGTTTGCGTGTAAAAGATAGGTACAAACGAAGGGAAATGTCTCCGTTTTTAAAAATACCTGTGTACATGTAAATGAGGCCTGCCATCATACTGTCCTGAAGACCCCCCCCCCCCCTTTACAT
>NC_040018.1:28681063-28709240 GCF_000972845.2 Larimichthys crocea | reverse complement strand
AGCGCCATCATAACTACGCCAAGCCACTACTGCAAGCTAATCAGACACATGAAAAGTGTTTGCACCAGAAGAAATGCGATTGCTACTCTGAATGCTTCCATGATCATCGTCATAGCAAATGGTAAAGGTAAACATTAGTCACACTTTTAGCACATCAGCTGCCTAAAACTCTGTTTATCTCAGTTTACACGCAAACACAAAACCGTAGTTTTCCAGAATCTCCACTATAGCTGGAGTTTTTAGAAAGATTCGTTTTCAGAGGCGAATTCACCGTTTACGTGTAAAAGATGGGAAATGTCTCAGTTTTTAAAAATACCTGTGTACGTGTAAACGGGGCCTCAGCCTGCCATCATACTGTCCTGAAGACCCCCCCCCCCCCCCGAACTTCACCTGTGGTGTTCTGTTCGTGTCACACCTTGTAAATAAAACCTTCAAAGCAATTCCTGTCTGTGATCTGCATCATGGGTTCAGTGTTCAAGCTTAACATACACAGTAACTTGCAGGTTGTAAAAAAGTTTTTACATTGTCATGTGACACTTTTTTTTTTCTGATCCAAAGGAGTGAAAAATTGGGCAATCGCTGTGATAACAGAAAAAGAAATGAAAGATTCTTATGAATTCCAATCGCTGAAATTCAGTTATTTATGCTGTACACATTTTCCAAGGGTCCAAAACACAATAAAGCAGAACATTCTGCAGAAAGTAGAAAGTACTGAATCAATAATTGGATGCGTTTGCAGAGAATTGCTGCCTGTTAAGTAGCAAACTGCTACACTGCACTCTGACAAAGACTCCACGTTCGAACGGACCGACTGTTTTTGTGATTCGTCTTCACCTCTCACGGCAAACACACTCAGAGCCTCTCCTCTGTTAAATTATTTCAATCAGAATATTTAAAAAAGGGCACCGTCTTCACTCCTTCTGCTTTGTCAGCAGCTGGTGGTGGCGGTGTCTCCATTTCATGCATGGGTGAGGACACTTTCACATGTGGCAGTCCATAAAGCACCTGATATCATCTAGTCTGGGTGTCCTGGCCATCACTCACTTTCGGTAGCAGAAAAGCGTACTGCTGTACACCCACACCTCCAGCAGATCTGTTTCAAATAAGAATACAGACGGTTATGCAGAAAATCCTTCAGTGTAACACCTCTGCTGCTAAGCTTGGCTGACTCCCAGCTGAAATGGGCCTCGAAGGCACATAGTGTTTCATTATGAAATGGTCCCAGTGCTCGGAGGGTTGTCTGCACTCTTTCCTCTATGGTACTTCTCTGCCTCGATTTTCACTCAGACCTCACTGACTGACCTTGAAATAGAAAATTCAAACAGCTTCTTCTTTCCCCAGCCAAGATTCCCTCTGAGTTTGCTCTAGCTCGATGTAATTACTGTAGCTGGTGGGCGGGCAGGCAGGCGCAGGGTGGAGTGATATCTGGAAACATATGTGTCTGTCTTTGTAGTTTCTCTTCCTCGTGAGGACAAAAAGTCATCACAAGGATTAGTGAAAGAAAAAAATCCTGTAATGTGAGGATGATGACAAGCATTGTAGAGTTTTATTTTAGGAATAGTATGAGGTTAGGGTTGCAGAAAGCACAGTAATATGATTAGAGCTGTTGTGTCTCTAGATGTAGTTGCAAAAGAAACGGACAAAGCCAGCCTGCTGTCACCAAATGACATATGAACCCTAACCCTATATGACATATGCTTCATAATTAGGGATGGGAATCGAGAACCGGTTCTTGTTGAGAACCGGTTCCGTGTGTTTTAATTCCATGGAATCGTTTGGCAGTTTATCTAACGATTCTCTTATCGATTCAAGAAAGCACGAATTACGTCGTGTAACCTCTGCAAGAAGTTACGCACACTCGATTCCAGCAAGCACGACAAATTACGCCACGTAACTTACGCAAGTTTTGCATGTGCAGTTTTATTATTACATTACATTACATGTGCAGTGCAATCAGTAGTAAACAATGGCACCCACTCGGTTCAAACGCTCCAAAGTTTGGCTGCATTTTACCAAAACAGACGGCAACAGGGCGACTTGCAATCATTGCAAAGTGGAGATAACAGCGTCGGGAGGGAACACGACGAACATGCAGAAACATTTGCGCACACAACATGCAATATTTTTAAATGAATGTCGTGTTTTTGACACGCTTCGGACTGGAGATGAATCTCAACCTAGCAGCAGCGGCAGCAGCCAGGCTATGACCACCTCTGTGGTTACTACGGAAGGTAAATAACACACTGCCTACCATGTTAGCGCCATGTGCTTCTTTGTAAAACATGCTATAACAGTTCACATTAAACGAATGCCTTCTGCATTACATTTAGAAGATGACCATGACGAGAGAGAGAGTCTGGCTGGCTCAGAGGCTGCAGCTGTACTAGTACTCGCTCCAGTTCACTACCTCCTCTAGATGATGCTGATCAAACTGTTTGTTCTCCTTTTTTTCCCAAATGAGAATCGATAAAGAATCGAATCGTTAAGCAGAATCGATAATGGAATCGGAATCGTAAAAATCTTATCAATTCCCATCCCTATTCATAATCAGCTAACCATCTCGCCTTTCAGCTGTTCAGCAGGTGTACATTTGGTTTCCACAGTCTCCTCTGTGAGGACTAATCTGTGTTAAAAGACATGCAAAATGTGCTTAAAAGTGTTTGGACCTGTTGCTATTTTTATATCACTTCGACAAAGCACTAAAATAACCAGTTTAAACCTGACTTCTGAAATTGGGTGTGTGGAATGTTCTAATTGTAGTTCAATTTTCTTTTTGATAAACTACTTCTCATCACATATACAGGACCACATGGCACAGCTCCCATCATATATTAATGATGAGATGAATTACCGGTCCTCAGAGTCAGTGTTATTAATCAAAAGGTTCTTTGAGTTGTCAATTAGATAATGTTATTTGAAATAAATCCAATGCTTACATTACCCCTTTTAGCTTTGTTTCCAGGAAGCTGTCTTTCATGGCAAGTAAATGATGAAGCAGGTCGTTAACAAAAGAAGTTCAACCCAATTATGTAAAACACCAGACACGTTCCAGCAGTGTTGTCAGAACTGCCGGCTGCTAAAGAGCAAACTTCTGCTCTGCACTCAATGTTCAAACTCCTTAATTAACTCTTTAATTAACTTGAATTCATTAGTAATTCAAGTCTTTGGTCAGGGATACATTTTACAGGTTTCTCTGGAAATTAAGGCAGCTGTGTCCTGAAAGAGAGATGTAATGTAGTGCTGATCAAAGGGGAAGTAGCAGAGTGGAGCAAAGTCAAAGTCAACTTTTAATTTAAGTCCCAAATTATACTGTCCTCACCATGAGTCATACAATAAACACGAGGAGTAAACAGGAAATAATGAGTCACAGGGCCAGCAACTATCAATGAATTTACTTTTCTCATATTGTCCCACTCAGATGAGATATTGGTGGTTGGTGGCATGTTTTTGAGTGATGACGGCCAACTACAGGTAACAGACTGTAGTCTAGTCTGGAACAAGTGACTATATGCTGTAGTTGTGACATCACAACCTGACGGCTTGTTTAAAGGCTGTGTGTATTTCTAGAAGAACAGAAATACAGTACCTAGACCTGCTGAAAATTGGAAACTTCACATTCTATAACATGGAATCTTTTAAAAGAATTGTTCAGCTAAACAAAAATTTAGTAAGTATTTTTTCCAAAAGTAAAATGTTGTTGTTGTCCCACGCTTTTAAACATTTAATGTATTTTAAACAGGATTACAGAGTAATGTTTATTTCTTATTTCAGCAGAAATAAATCAGGGGTGTGTCTGAACTTCGTGTTTTGCATGTTGCCGTCTGATCTTTTTTTCTTTGGTCCCCAGCAGAATCTTAATGTCTGTCTGTGATCGCCTGAGTCTGTCTGCTGCTCTGTGACACACCGTCCCTCCTGCTTGCGTACCATAAATTGGCTGCTGTCAGATTAATTCAAAGTATGTCTGCCGTCAGGGAAGGTATAAATTGCTATGCTGAATAATAGATCATTTTCAGCGTGTGGCCTCAGTTTATTAACTTTATTAACGTGCGCTTCATTTCAGAGCAGTGTCCTCAAAATGACAGCTAAAATTTCAATGACTTATATCAGGGGTCTCCAAACTACGGCCCCCGGGCCACATCCGGCCCGCCTGAACAATTGGAGTGGCCCACTTAACGATCCCAAACAATCCCTCTAAACATGGCCTATTTTTCAAAATTGCATTTTCCTATTATAAAATAGCCACACTTAATGATTAAGCTTGGCATTCTAATTACTGCGACCGGCTCTGGGTCGGCTTGGAAAGGCTCGGGGGTGAAGGTGGCTCACGGCTCCGGCTGGGGGCTTTACAGCGCCCTCCTGCCCGGGCCTCGCCGCTTCCCGGGGCCGTGGACTCAGTGCTCGCTGCGCCCTCTCCGTGACTGTCGAATCGCAATTTATCGCAACTTTCACTTCCTCCCGCAACAAAATCGCAACAAAAATGTAAAAAGCAACGCAACTGTCACCGCAATTATTTTGAAAACCTCATGCAACATCAGGCATTTTAGGCCGCAACTGCGAAATCCTGGTGGGACTGATATCATTTCCGGTTATAGACTGACCCCGGCCCCCCATCACAGAAAGGCAAGTTGATGTGGCCCGCACCGAAAAAAGTTTGGGGACCCCTGACTTATATTCTGGATTTGTCAAACACATCTTTCATGTTCATTACATGTTCAGCTGGCCTGCTGTACAATGGCTAACAGTCTTAATGTATTACTTAGTATTAATTATTTAGAAGAGAACCAAGACTCCATTTTTCTTAATTAGAACCAAGTGACATCCTTTTTTTTTTAATGAACTTATGCTTAAATATTTTTTTAGGAAACTATGAACCATGAAATCTAGTCTGACATGCTGTGAACTCGTCTAGATGTTCTGAACAAAGTCTTGAGACTTTCTCTTGTTCTCTGACTTTTTCTGACTTTAACACCAGCTCAAGTCTGAGGTTGTGAGTGAGAGTGTGATGTGGGCCTGTCACCACAATGAAACCGCTGCATGATTTATGAGGGAGTGATTTCCAATCTTGGCTCTTAACAACTGTCCAGGCCCCTTCTGATTCATTTATTCATTACACACACACACACACCTACACACACTACACACTTTCACCTCAATCCCTTAAATGTGCAACCAACTTCAGAGACTGCTGCAGGAGAGCTGGGCTAAAAATTGGGCTGATTTATTTCAATTAGCAGCACACTCAGGTCCAACACATAAAGAAATGTCACCAGAAGCACTGGAAAATAGGACAGAAACAAAAAACACTGGCCATATGCTGTACAACCAGAGTTGGGAATAATTTAGTGAGGATGTATTCAATGTCTCTGGAGGAATCTCTGAGAGCTGTTTAATGATTGTTTGGTAGGTAAGAGAGGATGGATTCATTAACTACAGAACACATAAAGGAGGGTGGAAGCAGGAACGATTTCAGGTTTAACTGTGCTCAAAATGTATGTTCTAATCTCGGACACAAGTCAATATATTCACTCCATCCTCACTTTCTTTTGAATTCTGAATTCATGAGGGTCTGTTCCTCTGCTTCACAGGAACTGATGAAGACCAGGGGTTCCATCAGCAGCCCATTCTCATTCCCAGGTTATCAAATACTGATGTTTTGTGCACTTCTCTGTGTCTCATCCAGACGCACAAGGTACAAAATCCACATGTGGAGTAAGGGTTGGTAATTGACAGATGAAAATACAACCCAAAACTGGTGGAAACTGAATAAGGCTGTGTGTACAACATTTGGTTCTAATCCAGTTTAGCAGTGAAGAGTTATAACATTTCATAATCAATTACAAACAAATACTCATACGTTTTGTTCAGCTTCATCTAACTATAGTATGTGTTTGAAGATTTGCACAAAAAAATGCAAATACATGCATCAAATACTGAATAACTGCAGACTTTGAAATATATAAACACCATTTGAAATATGATATCTGGCAGTGTCAGTGTCTATTTTTAATAAACACTTGTGAAAACGTAGATGTTAATTGATTTTGTATCATTTTGAGTTTGTGAGTGATGGACTTCTGAAAGATCCCAAATATTTATTATTGACAGGTTAGCTGGATCATTTTTTTTTTTTGCGATTGCTACAACCCAAATTTAGTATAGTGCAAGAGAAAATACATTTCTGTCTAATAGAATTAGACAGGATTGTCTTGTATTGAGCGTACTTTTTAGTGTAATAAGGTCCTTTAACATCTCACTGGGGATTGACCCATCATCAGCATTTATATCAGGGGTCCCCAAACTTTTTTCGGTGCGGGCCACATCAACTTGCCTTTCTGTGATGGGGGGCCGGGGTCAGTCTATAACCGGAAATGATATCAGTCCCACCAGGATTTCACGGGCCTTTTTTGAAATAGTTGCGGCCTAAATGCCTGATGTTGCATGAGGTTTTCAAAAAAACTGTGGTGAAAGTTGCGGTGCTTTTTACATTTTTGTTGCGGGAGGAAGTGAAAGTTGCGCTAAGTTGCGATTCGACAGTTGTGGAGAGGGCGTAGCGAGCACTAAGTCCACGGCCCCGGGAAGCGGCGAGGTCCGGGCAGGAGGGCGCTGTAAAGCTCGCGGCCGGAGCCGTGAGCCACCTTCACCCCCGAGCCTTTCCAAGCCAACCCAGGATGCCAAGCTTAATCATTAAGTGTGGATATTTTATAATAGGAAAATGCAATTTTGAAAATAGGCCATGTTTAGAGGGATTGTTTGGGATCGTTAAGTGGGCCACTCCAATTGTTTAGGCAGGCCGGATGTGGCCCGCGGGCCGTAGTTTGGAGACCCCTGATTTATATGATAGGCTGACTGCTGGTCATGTTATTGCAAATACATTAGGTAGGTGTGTTAGGATGTCTCCCAGCATGCACTTGGGTGTTCTTGTGTTATTATGTGACATTTTGTTCTTGAATGTCAGATGAAATCTTCTGGCTCCCATGGTCCATTGGTCTGAATTTTTTAGTTCAGTTCGTGTCTAAATTTGTTTTGGTTCTCTTTGTGTTAACACTTTTTATTTTTGTTTAATCGTGTATAAGTATACGCAGGGCAGGCCACCTAAAATCATAATTATATCAGCACTCTTTCAAAGCAGGCTGGAACTGGACTGTGCTCCGTATGAATTACTGGACAATCAAGGCATTTCAAAGCTTTTTTTAATGATTGTTGGTCCGCTGGTGTTAGGACCAGACGTGTGTTTACCACAAATTTGCTAAGAACACTCCTGATGAGGAAGTCTAAATCACACTCTTGCCAATTAGCAGTATTTGTCAGCAGTGAAAGAGCAATCAGTACTTTGAGTGAACACAACATCATCTACTGAAATGAGCCTCAAACAGGCTGAGTCATCTATGTCCAAACCTCACCCCCCTTTTCTCCAGGCTCATTTCAGCAGTTGCACTTTTTGAATAGACCTGAGTGGCTATGATCAATATTT
Source organism: Larimichthys crocea (assembly GCF_000972845.2). Classification (NCBI taxonomy): domain Eukaryota; kingdom Metazoa; phylum Chordata; class Actinopteri; family Sciaenidae; genus Larimichthys; species Larimichthys crocea. The sequence goes on along the minus strand of NC_040018.1, from coordinate 28,701,769 downwards.
TTATAATAACGTATCAAATGAAAACAGTGTGACAAACTTGACAGTGAATTATCACCAGAACCTGCAGCTCCTCTCACTGTTAGAGTTTCAGCTCATTGTTTAGCAACTAGGCAACTACTTTACTGTTTTGCTTCACTGTCATCATGTTCGGCTGTTTTCATAAAAACAATACTTAAAAACTTCTCTATATTCTACCAACTCAACATCAAGTAGTAGACAGACAGGTAACACTACCTATAGAAGACTTACCAGAGATAAAAATAAGATGTTTCTCCACAAACACGATAATGCTGCAGATTTTTTTTAAAAGTTAACACTGGTATCTAGTATAACAGTCATTGTAACATTGTGCTGTGTACACCCCCAGTGCACCACAACCTTTTCTTCATAACCTTTGACAACTTTTTGTTGAATGCACGTTAGCTTCAGTTTAATTTACATAGCACCGAGTCATACCAGAAAGTATCTTGGGGGAGAGGACAGAGAATATGAATATATATAGTTAGCATAATATCTAGGAAAGAAGACAGAAATGACATGTTATGCTCTGCATCCATGACTAACACTTCTGGGTCTTTTCAGAATTTGACAAAAATATAGACTATCAGTGGACTTCTAATACATCAAATCATCAAACCAACATAAAACAGTATAGTAACACATTACACTAAGCTTAACATTAAAATCAGTTTAAAAAAGGTGTGTTTTTGTCAATGGTGGAAAGGACGGTACGATGTTGCCAAGGGTAAGCAGGTAAAGTATGAAGAGGAGAGGACCAAGCACCGAACCCTGGGGGATGCCTTGGGACAGAGGAGCAGTGGAGGTGTGCAGTTGTTGATATGAATGAATTGTTGTCTGTGAGGTATGATTTGAGCCAGTGATGTTGAGGGAGGATTCAAGACGGGAGAGAAGAATGGTGTGGTTGATAGTGTCAGAAGCTGCAGTGTGTCACGTGGGAGTGGGAGGGTTTGGAGTAAAAGGACCCAACAGGCAGGTGACGGTGAAAAAGAGCTCACTTTAATTAACCACAAAAAGTAAAAGAAACACGGAGCAGTATTCCAAAAAACAGGAAGAAAAGCAAAAAAACAAAACAAACAAACAGATTAACCAAAAGGCAGCTAGAAACCAGGCAAAAAACACAAACCAAAAGGCAAATAATCCAATAAGGACAGGAGGCTCAGGGGCAGCAAAGCCCCTCTGGAGGCCGGTGACACTGGATGGAAGAGTCGGCCGGGCCTCCAACAGAGGGCCAGGGACTAGTGTCGGCCAGGCCACTGAAGGAAGGTGAACAGGGGCAGGAGTCGGCTGGCCCACAGACAAAAGAGCAGAAAGGTGTTCAAACCGGGTGTCCAACGCAATCACATCTTCCCTGAGACTCCATGGGGAAGGGGAAAAGGTGGTAGTAAGTGGTGGTATCACAAGTGCCATAAGGAGATCGGATCCATGTTTGGCCACATGGAAAATCCCGATCCAATAGTGGTCTGTCTGTTCTGCCATGGGGAGTGGGAGGGTTTGGAGGAAAAGGACCCAATTGCAGGCAGGTGACGGTGAAAAAGAACTCACTTTAATTTAACCAAAAAACGTAAAAGAAAAAGAAACACGGATCAGTATTGCTAAAAACAAAGGACACAAAAAACAGATGAAACAAAAGGTGGTTGGAAACCAGGCAAACAAACAAAAACCAGGAACAGGAACGAACACAGAGAAACTGGGCAACCAAACAACCAATGGACAGACAAGGAAACAAAAGAAACACAGGAACTAAATAGACAGGCAAGACTAATTATGGACAGGTGAAACAAATCGGGGGGAGGCGGGAAACAAAACAGGAAGTAGAATACGACAAGAAAGACAGGGTGGAACTACAAAATAAAACAGGTGGAACTACAAAATAAAACAGGAAGTACACAAACAAGCTCAAAACAGTAACACAGTAAGATCCAGGAGGATGAGGATGGTGAGGTGGCCGGAGTCTGCAGAGAAGAGGATGTCATTGGTGACTTTGAGGTCTGGTTGAGTGAAAAGTAGTCCAGAGGTTTGTGCCAGGTTTCAGTGATACAGAGGAAATTCAGGTTATTGTCAGTTATGAATTCATTCAGAATGAGACTTTTACTGTTGAGTGAGCAGGTGTTGAGTGAAGCCAGTTTCAGGTGACGTTGCTTCGTGATAGGTTGTGAGGACTGAGGAAGGGGCAGAGATTTGTCATTGTTGTAATGATGTAATGGCCTGCTAGCTGGCGGTCCCGGTGAAGAGAGAAGGTCGTCAGCCCCATGTGGTGGAGGCCAGCGGAGGAAACCAGCCAAAGCCTGAGAGAACCGACCACGCCGGGACGGAAAGATCTCGGGAGGACGAGTAGATGGACTCAGGCTGGCAGAGGAAATAGCAAGGCTGTGCCAAGAATAAGTCCCAGGAGTCCTGGAGCTCGGGGTTCAGGAAAGAAGCCGGCATGAGAGAGACTTTGGAGCATGAGGAGTGGGCAACACTACCAGCTTTAGAAGACTATTGAATTAGACAATCTGATGAGTTAAGGTGCAGGTCGAGAGACAAAAACTTTAAGGTGCGCCAGCATCCGTCATGTCCCGAAATAAAACACTGTGAACACGATGAAAACACAGACCGCTCTTCATTTCTCACACCAGGCAGAGTTCTGTGCTGTTGCTTCTCTCAGACCTACAGTTATTATGATGATTTACTGTAAACAAATGAAGCTTGAATGGGTTAATGAAGCAACATTGACACTTTTATCACCAACATGCTCCATTAATTACCTCTGGATGGAGATGTCTTTGAGGAATTATAGCATCTCAAGGACGAATATTCATTGTGACATCACTCATCAGAGGTGGTTACAGAAGAATCTCCAGCTGGGGAACGTAACCATTCTATCAAGTGTGCTGAGAGGAGGAGTGATCTCTGCATTGCACAGTCTGATGAGCCATAAAAACAGGCTTACAGGAAGTCTTAATGATTTGGAAAGGTCACAACCTTTTGTTTCAGACATAATAACGGCAGTGAGAAGAGGAGTGGGAGGAAAGGGTGGGTGGTGAAGCCGTAGGAGGGCTAAATTGGTGGCAAGACACATGAATAAAGATGGAGTACCATCATCTGGTGGCTGGGGGAGCGTTGAGAGAACCTGAATAGAAATGCTGTGCAGTGCACAGACATTACACAGCATGTTGCATTTAAATTGAATACCACCTTGCATAGAGTAGACATGGTGGAGGAGATTAAGGAGGGAGAAAGAATCTGAGACATATTGGTAAAGTAGCAATTGAACCATCCAGGGTGAGGCGTTGCTTCAGAGGGGTACAGCTGAGACATTTTCTTTAAGAAGTTGGGGAGTTTTGAAACATCATTGATTTCCCCAGAGTTAAGAAATTCATGAGCTTTCACACAAGTCCCTCCAAGTCGACATGTGACACAGTGAGCTGTACTGGGTTCAATTAAAGAAGTACATCTAGAGCAGGTCTCTGGGGGGTTCTCTCTCGTCAGTGTTCCGGAGGTGCGAAGGCATAGAGTATAGGTTTTTATAGCAGCACTTCCCAGACTTACTGACCAAATCAAACCAGGTCAAATGATGATCTCCTAAGTAAAATCTGGAAGTGGCTGCATGAGGATAAACACTTAAAGGCAAAGCCTAGCTCTATTGTGGGCTTGAGATGGAGTTTCTTGTTGCGACAGATCTGAAACACATACTATACTGTACATGTTATTGATGTAACAGGTCTATAAAAGACCCTATAAAAGTGTGAGACACTTGTAACTTGGATTGTGTTGCTGCCATCAAGATGCAATCAATGCAGATGCCTCAATCAAATGACTGCTTCCATTATTTCCTGATTTGCACATGGTTAAGTTGGCACTATTTTGCCTCCCTACGATGGTTTCCTACCAATCCCGGTCCTGCGCACCTTGAGGATGTGCTGTCAAACATGACCCTGCCTCCAGCAAATGGGACCAATCAGGCGGCGGCGGCCACACACCTGTATTACAAAAACAAAACATTACACACAGAGATATAACGGGGCAAGACGGCATAACAGCAGTGCTACTAGTAGTAGAAGTAGTTGGAGCAGCACTAGTAATATTAGTAGTGGTGGTGGTAGTAGTAGAAGTAGGTACCATGGTAACAGTGGTACATACAAATCCAGCAGTCAGTAGCTTCTATAAACTTCTCTACACAGGAGGAGAGGGAAGAGATAAGAGTGACACTAACCCACTGGTGACGTCAGGCTATCCCTCTAATGTCTAGGTACAGGAAAATAAAATGAATGAACTAAGACTGTCATGAAGGAGTCAAAGCAGAGACATCAGAACAGACTGGACAGAGAGACCTTGACACCAACAACACCAAAGATATGTGGCAGGAAATCCAGGCCGTCACCAACTACACAAGCAGGCAGCTTAACACATTCATATTGATCTCCTCATCAAAGAGTCAGCTGTCAAATCCACTGTGTACTGTTCACATCATCTGCACCGCCAGAGGACTGGCCACTGTCAGTATCGAGAGCGAATTTAAGAAAACCCTGATGAGAGTCAGTGTCAGTAAAACTGCCTCAATTTTCACTATTCTCAATTCAAAGATCCATGGCAGTTTGTAAGTTGGTTCTGGGGCTAATTTGGGAGACAGAATAGAGAGGTGTGTGGAGCTCCGAATCCACTGAGTAATTTAATGAACATGGTGAATATGTCAGTTTCCGCCCATACGCATAGTTGGCAATGGCATGTACCTTCTCTGGGTGCACAGGGATTCTGGAACCGACTGCCTTCAGTTCTACCACAGAGGGAGCAAAGTCTCTTTGAACAACGGGTTCAGAAGTTGGTTGACATGAAAAGCGAAATTGTTTTGTAATATTTTCAACTCATGACAATTATTTATTTATTTATTTTTGCTTATTGCAAGACAAAACACAAAGTACAATACAGTGGAAGACAAAAATAATGTCTACAGGAAAATGAAAACATTTTGACAGGGAACACAAGAACATGGTGGGTGTTACTTGTTGGGTGTCGTGCAGTCTGGGATAATAATAGTAATAACAGGAGGATGTCAGTGGGAGGTTTCATTTATTCATATTCACAAGTTTGTTTGAGATTAGTAACAATATTGGAGAGCAAAGGCCGACCCATGTGGTCTGATCGAACAGACGAGTTTTAGCTCAAACAGCTGAAAAAGTTCATGCTGGTTCTGATAGAAAGGTGTCAGAACACACTGTGAATCGCAGTTTGTTGGACTAGACTAGACTAGACTAGTCAGGGGATCCATGCTGACCCCTGCCCACTGCCGAAAGCGCCAACAATGGGCATGTGAACACCTGAAATGGACCATGGAGCAACAGAAGAAAGTGGCCTGGTCTGATGAATCACATTTTCTTTTACATCACGTGAATGGCATGTGCGTCACTTACCTGGGGAAAGGCACCAGGATGTGTTATGGAAAGAAAAGAAGCCACTGAAGGACGACACTGGGAAACCTTGGGTCCTGCCATTCATATGGATGTTACTTTGACACATACCACCTCCTAAGCATTGTTGCAGACCGTGCACACCCTTTCATGGAAATGGCATTCCATGGAAATAGTATTCCCTGATGGCAGTGGCCTCTTTCAGTAGGATAATGCGTGCTATCGCCCTATAATAAATAGTTCAGGAATGGTTTGAGGAGCACGACAATGAGTTCAAGGTGTTGACTTATGTTGACTCAGATCTCAATCCAATCAATCATCTGTAGGATGTTCTGGACAAACAAGTCCGATCCACGGAGGCCCTACCTCCAAACTTACAGGACTTGAAGGATCAGCTTTGGTGCCAGATACACAGCACACCTTCAGAGGTGTAGTGGAGTCCATTCCCTGACTGGTCAAAGCTGTCTTGGCTACAAGAGGGGGACCTATACAATATTAGGCAGGAGGTCATGATATTATGGCTCATACAAACTCATTGTATTTGTTAGTTGGGTTGTCTAAACTGTGAGCTCAGAAAATCCAGCAGACAAACAAAGGAATTATAGTCCGTTGAACATGTTGGGTAAATCTCTCCGTCCAGATGTGTAAGGTGTGATGGGAGCTGGGCTATGTGTCAAATATTCTCATAGCATGGGACAGTCCTTTACTGATATATGTCACATTTAGAACACAACAGAACCTGTCCACCCACACACACACACATTGTCCATGGTTAGGAAAGCTATTATGTCCCCTTCACAGTCTACCAAGTGGTTTGAAAGGTCACACCGTGGCAGACAAGCTAATACTTGTCTAAATATTAATTTGATGCACCAGGCAGCACCAGAGATGATTCAGCATCAGCAGCATATTCAATTTGGTTTTTAAATATTTTAAGCTGCACATTACTCACCCTCTAAGCTCACTGTGTTCAAAACCCCGCTTAAGTGTCACTGTGGCATTTTAACACCAGGCATTAAACAATTTGTACTGTATGTTTTATTGTGAAACAAAACAAAAAGGTGGGCAATAACGCTGATACATTAATATGAAAACATCAGCCTATATTACCTCTTTATTATCAGGTAGTTAACCCATTAATTTTAGCATATTACCATTTTTTATTCCAGATATTTATTATATAGGAGCCAACCAGGGGTCCCAGATGCCAACCACAGACTGTATAGAACAGTGACAGAGTTTTTGTCACCCATAGGTTTCAAGGAGTGTGGTGTGTGGTGAACAAATTACGCCTCAAACCAACCGTCTGTAATAACACCCACCTGTCAATCAAATTGGAGTTTTTTTTGTACTAGAATGTAAACATGTTTATTTCTGCTGTGAAGTTAGCCATTTAAACATATGGACTTACGGAGACTGACTTGTTCTGTAGCCAACCTCGAGTAGACGTTTGAAGAACTGCAGTTTTTGTCACCAGCGTGGGACCTCAGTTTAAACTGTTTGACGAATAAACTGGACATTTGTTCATAAAATGTTTGCTGTGACTGTGCTTTTGAGTGTAGCTTGCATTCAGAGGTACAATTTCTTTTCAAAGACTTGAATTTAATGTTCTTCTGAGGTGCGTTTGCAAGTGTAAATATCATTCAGGACGCCTTCTTTAAGATACTTTACCCTGCATACATTTGCTGCTTCCTCTGTGAGCTGCCTTGTAACTTGCCTCTACGCCAGCTCCTCCTCTTTGTGCTGTATCTAATTTAATCAATGTAATTTCTGTTGTCTTTCATGCCTGCTCTTTTTTCTTTATCCCACAGAGGGTCTATGCTGCTGCTCTCCCTGTCCTAGGCTTTCCACGTAGGTGTGTGGCAGGACAGGGAGGTCGCACAACAGAGCCAGACTGCCAACTATACCTCTCTACAATTGGAAATAAAGTTTCTCTGACTGAAATATTGCTCTGCTAACGTACAAATTGTATGTTTGTGAGCCTAGAATGCTTCTTGCGGTGAAACTATAATTTGTCTGACATCTAAAAACAACAGAATAATAACCACGCCACATATCTTTCAAATGGTTTCACAATGAAATGGTATTTTTCAGACAGACTTGTCAGGAGAAAAATAACTTGAAGACCTGTCACAACACACTCTAACAACGCAGATATCTCTTCTTTCTTTTGGTGCTCAATTGTCATGACGATCTCTAACAACTGAAGTAAAACTTTAAGAACGTCCTGAACCGTTACTGCTACAGTCCAATTTACGTTCATCCATCCACATACATTTCCAAATACAACAGGGACAGAGTTTTTGTAGCATTTTAGGTTGGAATTATTATCCTTTTTGTAGTAGATCACTATGATCACAATCATAGCCCTAAGCTTTAACTGGTGTGAATTAACAAGTGTGAAAGTATGAAATCATGGAAATATTTGTAACCTTTTTAAAAAAGAGTGCAGCGTAAAGGTTGAAACTTAACTGTGTGGGGAAGAAAACAGAAAAACACACAGACAGGAGGCCTCCACAGCCTTCGTCCCAACTGTGGAGGGTGGTTAAAAACATGCAAAAGGTGAAATAAAGTTTAATTGGTTGGTTGGTTTTGATTGGATACTAAGAATCATGTGATTTTGATATTATTGTTGTATTGAAAGAAAAAATGGGTGGTACCAATGTTGAGATTATACCATTATAAAAGATGGTTTGAGCTAAAAAACTGTTTCTTCATGAACAAAAACCTCTGAAGCTCTCCAGCACCGTCCTTTCAAGATAAGATTGAATTTATGAACCAGTGTTGCATTCACCCAAAAAAAGACATGAAGTGTACGGTATATGCCACAAATACTCAGTTGTCATTTCGTGATTGTAGTGTGGATGTTTCATGTAGTTTTGATGTTTTCTCTGACTCCTACCAATGACCTTTGACCTCTTCCTTCAGAAGGTAAAGCAGGTCTATCAGATAATCGGGGGTTCGATCCCCGGCTCCTCCGGTCTGCATGTCGAAGTGTCCTCGATCCGAGATACTGAACCTGAAAAATTGTAACCTGCCTCCACTCTGACACTTCCTCACATCAGTGTGTGTGTTAATTTGATTAGTTATTTTCTGATGAGCAGCTGGCACCTTGCATGGCAACCAACGTGTCCATGTATGAATGAGGTCCATTTATCATATCACTGGCACGGCTTCTGTTATAGAGCATATTCATGACATACAGAAAAGACTGTGATCACCCTCTAACCTTGGATTTGTTCTTGTCACGGCTGTGGAAAAACGTCTGGACTGCATCGCTTGATGACATGCGGAGAAATGACGGTCAAAGCTTCAGTCCACCTGATATTTAGAATCTGACTGCTCATGGATAGTTAGCCCCTAGCTCTGACTGCCAGCTCAGCATTCTGTTGCTCACTCCTGATGGAAAGACCAGACCAAGACCAAGACCTTGCCCTCCACGGTGTTGAGAGGGACGGATCCAGCAGAATATGGTGGTGCAGTTACACTTTAATAAAGACCGTCCTGCCGTCACTACTCCTTTTTTAGCCCATTTCTAGTTATCGTCATCTTTGATCCAAATCACGGCAACTTCTATATCTTTAAATAAGCTACATTTTAGGTTACACTTGTCACTTTCTGGGCCGCTTGCGTCCACATTTGGCCCGCTCAGTGCTCCTGATAGCCTAAATACTGACACATAAAGTGGGACACAGCACACAGAGAGATATTGAGGAGAGCTATATGAAGGATCTGTCAAAATAACGCTGTCTGTAGTGAAAAGAATAATCAGAGAAATCAAGGTTATTAAGGTAAAAACCTGAGAATAGTTGATTAAAATATCAAAGAAGGAAACAATTTTCAGTGATTGATTGTCCATCAGTTATACATTTATACATCTGTAAGAAGGACCTGATCAGAAAACCACATCCTCCTGAAGGTGTCTCTTTAGCCCTTTTGCTGTTGTGTTATATTGCTGCTTCTCTGACAGCCCACTTCTTTTTCCTGACTGTCAGCCCCAAGGTGCGGTGAAAACAATCGATGTAACTTTTTGATGCCGTAGCAGCCAGAAAGTCTTGCAATCTGCTGCAGAAAAGTTACACCCTCAAGACCAAAACACAATTACAGCAAGATGGATAGAAAGGAGAGGCCAAGCCGTATCTCTGTCACTGCATCACCTGGCAGCTACAAGTTTAGACATGCCTCCAAACATCTCAACAAACTCGAGAACGGGTACTGGAATGACTCTCCAAAAAGGAACAAGAGCCTCTGATCCACCTCTGCCACAGTCACACAATGCATCCAGTTTTATTGTTGAGGAAGTCAGGAGAGACCTGACCAGAATGAGTGGACAGACTGACCACAGTTCAGTTCAGCAGGAACAGCTAAGCAGCTGCTGTCAGATTCTAAAGACAAACTATCTACTGCTTTCATCTAGTTCATCAGAAGTAATATCAGCATCACACAACTGGGACTGAGCATCAGCATGATCAATAGAAAAGGCTTAGGAGTATAGACAGAGACTGTTTCTTTGGCAACACGGCTGGAAATGTGTCAACTTGGTCTTGAATCAATGAGGCTTTGACTGAGGTTCTCTCCTGCCTCCTCTTTTCTCATCACCAGAAACATGATGTGCTTCTTCTCTCTAGTCATTTTGTCCTCTAAGATAAGTTTAGTCTGTAGAACAGGGGTCTCCAAACTACGGCCCGCGGGCCACATCTGTCCCGCCTAAACAATTGGAGTGGCCCACTTAACGATCCCAAACAATCCCTCTAAACATGGCCTATTTTTCAAAATTGCATTTTTCCATTATAAAATATCCACACTTAATGATTAAGCTTGGCATTCTAATTAAAATCTACCTTATTTACGAACTATTTACAGTACTAGCTAATTTTCATCCCCTCACACAATGGTATATTCCGACGTGACTTTGCTCGTGATCAACTTCCGCGCAGTCTGACCGGGGGATTCAACTCGGCGGGTCAGGGACGGGCGCACGGTGCGGGAGGATCCCCTCGTGTGACCTCTCCCCGGCGCTGGCTGGCTTGGATCGGGTCGGCTTGGAAAGGCTCGGGGGCGAAGGTGGCTCATGGCTCCGGCCGCAAGCTTTACAGCGCCCTCCTGCCCGGACCTCACCGCTTCCCGGGGCCGTGGACTTAGTGCTCGCTGCGCCCTATCTGCGACTGTCGAATTACAATTTATCGCAACAAAAATGTAAAAAGCAACTTTCACTGTAATTTCTGTTTATCTTTCAAGAATTCCAATTTGTACATATATCACAGATGGATCAAACATCACATTAGAGACTATAGTTTTAATACCCAACACTACACGATTGGCATTTTAATACACTAGAATTGAATTTCCAGCAACAGGGGTTTTAAAGTCAACTTCATAACAGACCTCTTATGAAAAGTGTTCTGAGATAACTTCTGAAATTCACCAGAAAACTATTCAAGCTTTATTTGGAACAAGGAATATTGCTTGGTGTCCTGGGGATCTGCAGAAATCAGAGCTAAGAGCTACACTAAGGATATCAGCCATCATGAACCATGCTGATCATGTCATCCCCCATAACTTTATTGAGGTGAGTAAGGTTTAAAACCACTGTGCGTTGTGAATATTGATGTATACTGTAAGCCGGTTCTTTGCAGACTGTGAATCCTCTGTTGTCTCGGGGTGTTCTCTGAATGAACGGCATGATAACAAAGAAGGTTTCTATGAGTTTAATAAGATGATGCATGGAAGTCTCAATTGACAGATTTATCATTGTGTACCAGATTAAAACCTAATGAGGCCACATTAAAAAAAAAAAAACACACACACACACAGATCCATTAACAGTCAGAACAATACGTTTTTATTATAGTAATATTCCAGATAACACCTGCTCCCACAATGTGCCTCCAACCTGAAACTATTTACAGACTCCTCCGGTGTGCTGCAGCTCACATTTCCTGTACTGAAGGCAGATCCAGTGCAGAGGATGAATAACAGTAGCTCTCTGCTTACAGCTGGGTTCAGCGTCTCTCTTCATTACAGACAGCAGATGGACGTGGTTTGGATTCACAAAGCAAACCTGAATGTGTATTTAGTGTGTGTTTAACACGGGGGAAAGTAAACTGATGATTCTAGTCATTGACTAAGTCAAGTCAGAGATCTGTTTGGAGAGTACCATTTATTTTCACAGCCTGTTCCTCAGCTCATTAAATCCTCCCTACAGCATCCACACAGGGGTGTGTTACACCTCTGAGGTCTCGTAATGACATCACCATAAGGCGCCAGGCACCATACTGAAGGGCAGAAGCAGTGTACAGGTGACTGAGCTGTTAAACTGGACCTTAAGCTCCTTAGTGATTAGAGATATACTGTACGTACATGTGACTTATTCTCTTCATTGTTCTCTCTTGTGTGGTTGCTGTGGTTATGGCACACGACTTCCTGCACTGGCACTGAGAGTTGGCATTGGACGTACAATGCGAGGTGCAGGAATGTGGATGTAATCCCTCGGAACGCCGGGCCGCTAAAAATAGTAGCATGTGCTGCCATGCACAATCTCCCCTCAACGCACACTGCCAAAGTAATAAAATAAATCATGAATATGATATGTGGCTCGTCCCACACAATAAGCCTCATCTGTTTCTTAATTAGCTAATGAGGCTATGGCAAACACTGTAAACCTGCTGGAGGATTTATGTGGACAAAGACACTCTCTTTAACATAATCACACTTGATTCTATTACCTACACCTTCTTTTACTAATACAAATACTGCGATTTCTCAAACATTATCTGCAGTAAGGTGTAGACGATATAAAGTTATCATCTGTAACATGATTACTGATGAATCGTGTGAACTGTGTGGCTTCAAATTAAAAAACAATCATATTAATTAAAGGAATAACTGTGATTTATGATCAAGTTAAGTTAGTTAAGTTTTAGGTTATTTCTTTGTCTGGACATGTTAAAACTAGCAGTCAGTATTAATGCATTTCCATGACAGCAGTACTCAGAATAACAATATAATAATAGAATTAGTAATGGTATTAGCCTGGTTTTATTATTATAAAGTAATAATAATATATCTGCCTGTCAGTATGGCAGCTGTTACAGGCTGTGATGTCACTTGGAGAGAAACCAGACCGGTGCCTCATAATGGCCACAAGAGGTGCAGATCATTCATGCAGTGGTCGTGGTGGACTTTTTTTATTCATTCATGCATTTGTGGAATTGATAAATAAAATAAAAAGAAATTCAAAGAGAGGCGAAAGTGTTAGCTGTCATAATCAATCATTCTGGAAATGACTGAAAACATAAAAACGTGACATTACTATAGGATGCTGAGAATCTGTCAAATCACCACGTGTTCTGTTTAGAGTTGCACGATACCCACGGTATACACGGTACCCACGGTACCCTATGGTGCCAAATGGTAACGGTTCCTACTATACTAGAAATTCTACACGACGGTACTACCGTGGATTACTATACAGTCGTCTCTCGCTATAACGCGGTTCACTTTTCGCCGAGTCGCTGTTTCGCAGATTTTTTCAGTGTAATTTTGCATGCTTTTTTTTTTTACAGCGTACTGTACAGTATGAACGCGCATTGTGTTCTGCGTCCTAAATTGGCTAAGGGAGAACCGCACATGTGTTCTGCGTCCTGATTAACTAAGGGAGTACTGTACAAAATGCGTGTAAAAAGGTGTATAAAAGTGTGTGGTTAGGGGTTTTATGGCCTTAAAACATGTAGAATAATTGTAAAACTTACTTCGCAGATTTTGTTTATTGCGGGTTATTTTTAGAACGTATCCCCCACGATAAACGAGGGACCACTGTACTACCAGTGCCAGTTTCTGCCTCTACCCTCCTCCCGGCTTCTCACTGCATGCTACTCCCTTGTAAACAAACCAACATGGCAACTACTGCAACCGAACTACACAGCTGCTGATGTCCGGGGATATGATAGGCTGTTTCCGCACGCTGGGTCCGCCCGTCTGTTAGCTGATTGGCTGTTCTTGTGTTTCTGCCGGCAAGTATGAACTCCATGAAGACAGCTCTGCTTCAAAACAAACAAAGTAAACTAAAGTTCTGTCTCTCCAAGACGCGTGCACGGCTTACAGTCACAAACACGAGACGACACAGTCACCATGGCAGAAGCACCGGGCCCGAGTGCCGAGTCTGCCGTGGCGTCGTCGTCAGTGGCAACACTAATTTTAACTCGTTGTTTCAAACTTGTTTCAGTCTAATTTTTACTTCACCAGTATTATTTTTATCATGCACCAAACAACATTATAAGTAATTAATAAGTATTTATAACTTGTACAAATACGTTGCAGTTCCTAAAAATAATAATTATAAAAAAAGGCAGCAGTATCGCGATAATACTCGGAACCGCGATACTTTGTCTGGTATAGTATCGTGGTTACTCATTTTGGTATCGTGACAACTCTAGTTCTGTTGTTCCGTACATCATCTACTGAGAAACAGCAAAATACATTAAAAAAATCATCCACTGAAGCCATAAGAATTATTGCTAAATCAAATCAAGACCTTCCTAAATCTGAGTTTATGAACATTCTGTGATCCGATTGATTTTAGTATTGCGCAAAAATTATGTATAAAGCTCAAAACTTCACAAACAAGAAGCATTCAAAACATGTCTGCAAACACAGACAGCGAAGTATTCTATCTGTTAATCCACATCCTGTCCTCTGGAAAAACAACCCCAAAATAATTCAGGAACAGCTCCTCAACCATAAGGCCTATATGCATATTTTTGGTCTGAAGTTAAGGAATATGAATCCGTTGTAAGTAAACTTATTTCTATTACCACTTCAAGAGTAAATGGAGATGCAGTAAGGTAAAAAAAATCAGATTTTGATATTATAAAATCTAGATTCAAAAGGCAATGTCACCATTATGACAATTCTCATCTATAATGATGTCACTCCTCGACTACAACTGTAACTGTAAAATACAACATTTATGATACATTCTATGAAGATTTGCTCAGGTGGTCTCTGTGTTTACAGTTTAGATTTTTGCTGGGAGTTTTACTTTAAAACACTTTATTTCCATATTGCATTGTTACAAATGACAATAAATCTCCCAAAAACATTGAAATATTAATAAACAATCAATGGGTATAGATCAATATTCTATGACTGAGGCTATACAGGCTGATAAATATAGAAATCAAGGGGCTACAGAGATGTGTTTAGTGTCCATGCTGTTCTCAGTCAATATTTATTTCCATCAACTTACAACAACCCGTGCAGCTCAGCTTATTTTCATGGCCATGTTTCTGTCATTTTCATTTTTCAGCCAACATACAAAGCTCTGATTGGTTGATTGTTTGTTTCCAACAAGGCTGTAACACCCATCAGTGACCACAGAGTCAGACCTACTTGAATCACTGAACAAATCAGAGTTATGGATGGCAATTCAGGGCTGTGGAACTAGTCTAATCTTGTTTGACGTTGATTCATGACTTTACGGCTGTGTACATTTCTGTTTTCTGGCAGAAGTTTCTCAACATAATGGAGTCCAATACAACACTGCCACTCATGAGATGACCACAGAGTTGAATAAACTCCTCTCTGGTCAACATTACAGGATCAGGTTGGATTTATTGCAGAGCTGTCATGTCGAGCAGCTGTACATTTTAGAGATGGACTAAATGAACAATGTAAAGAGGTCAAACTAATGTTAACTGGGTTATATAGAGAATAAATGATTGGTTTCAGTTATATGGGGCTTAACGGATAAGGCTGGTAACATGATGTATCTTTCCTATTGTCAACAAATCATACATGCAAACCAATAACGGTAACGGAAAACTGCTTTTTAATAATAAAAATCCAAACATGTTGCAAGACACTGCAGGTGGACATGGATAGATATCACCATGAAACTAAAGTTTTCTGGAATTTCATGTTTAAATATATTCAAATGAGACATTATCTAATGGTAAATTTTGGTGAATTAATGAGAAATCTACAGACACAAACAGACAAATTGTGGTAAAATAAACATCTAAATGTGCATTTAAGCATTTATTTTAAATCTCAAAATTGAGCAGAGCACATAGTGTCCTGCCTGAAACTATATAGTTGTGATAAAAGATTTACGTCCTCAGTAGAAAATTATGGGCTTTGGGATGAGTACCACAGTCGGTTGGTAAGTTATGAAGTGTTGAGATATGGACTAATAGTTGAATTTGTTGTCAATAAGAGAAATATACCAGCTCCACCAGCATTAAGAAAACTAATCTTCAGCTTCTGTTCTGTATTGAGGCTAAATGAAGGGTTGTTTGAAAAATGGCCACGGTAATGGTTAGGCTAATTGGGCTACAAAATATTTATTTATTTATTTATTTATTTAAGGCATTTAAGGAGACTGCAGCAAAGAATAGATGGACAAACCTGCTCTGAGAGGGACGCTGCTCTCTTTAGATTGTGCGAGTGAGTGAAGCTGGCTCGATCAATAGTGATGAACCCTCCCGTGTGAGCCTCACTAGTCTACAGTGATGCAGAACTCCCAAGTGTTGCAAAGAAAAGAACAAATCCAGTGTTTGAGGAGGAGGGGGAGCAGGTATGTACAGCTTCGAATTCAGAAGAAGGAAGAGGAGAGGGCAGCAACATTCTCAAGTCATTCATTTCCATGTGAGTAGGCTAACATTATCAATACATTCAGTTTGGCTGCGTCGTCATACTGTGTCTGCAGTCTATGTACAAGTACACTTCTGTTCAAACTAAAGTACTTCGGTAGATTAGAAAAATGTGTGTGCACAAATTTCCTTACTTAAAACACTCGCTGTTATTGGAGAAAGATAACAAAATAAAGATAAATTCTCACATTCAACCAGATAATTCATAAAAAATAACTTTGATCAAAATACACTGTACAATAATTATACGAAAAATAAAAATATTCGCTGGCTACAATAATCAATTTATCCAATTCAGTTCTGTGATCATCTGCTGTAGCTGTATAAGACAGACAACTAAACCGACGAGCTTCCAACTGTCCTGCACAGTTTAGAACAATACAATGAAGTACAACTGTTAAACCAATAGATATACAGTATATATTATGCTCTTGCTGAATTTGTTTCTATTGTACAGGAGCTGTCTTAATCGTTGTATATAGGCGAGAAAGACCACCAGAAGTAATTACTGCGATAAAAACAAAAGACTGACAGTCCTCCGTCCAGGTACTCTCATGTTTTCATGGTGCAAATTGGCACAACGATGACCAGGATCACAGTGCAGGTAGCTGCTGCGATCAGCGCCCCGATCTTACACACCTTAGCCCTCCTGAACTCTGCCTCTTTCCTCTTGAGCAGTGAGTCATAGCCTGGTGTGTAGATGTCCTCCATCCAGTACTCCAGGTTGTTGGGGTTTAGAGAGTCCTGGGTCTGATGAAACAAACAGAGGCAGTAAGTAAAAGGATGCACATACACATTTAATAAAAACTGCTGTGAAGACACACGCACTCCCTGACTTCATCAGCAGGTGCTTTTATTATGTGGTAATTTTCAAAATGTTTCACTGATCTAAGAAGAAATTAATTTAGTGTACAGTGGTCCCTCGTTTATCGCGGGGGATACGTTCTAAAAATAACCCGCAATAAACGAAATCCGTGAAGTAAGTTTTTTACAATTATTATACATGTTTTAAGGCCGTAAAACCCCTAACCACACACTTTTATACACCTTTTTACACGTATTTTGTACAGTACTCCCTTAGTTAATCAGGACGCAGAACACATGTGCGGTTCTCCCTTAGCCAATTTAGGACGCAGAACACAATGCGCGTTCATACTGTACAGTACGCTGTAAAAAAAAAAGCATGCAAAATTACACCAAAAAAATCCGCGAAACAGCGAGTCCGCGAAAAGTGAATCGCGTTATAGCGAGGGACAACTGTACACCCTAAAAAATAAAGGTTCCAGTTAGAACCTGAAGTGGTTCCTCATGGAACGCTTATATAAGGATAACAACCTTTAGTCGTTAACGCTGTTAAAACAATTAACCTAGATGATTGGCTACACAGAACCACATGGGCAGGAACTTTCCAATAAAAGCCCAGGTGATTGGAGCCAATCAGCCAATCAGAAAAGAAAGAAAGAAAGAAGAAAAACGTCAAGTCAAGTTGTTCTTCTCTTTTCTGTCCAATTCTGCAACTAATGCTTGCAGCATCTACACTTATTATTATCAAACAGTCAATTCGCACACATCTAGAGTTAAACCATGCCCACTGGATGATGATTGGTTCATATGCCATGGACACAAATGCATAGCTTGAAGCCTGGTAAGATGGTTTCTAACATGATCTCATGATTTCATGAGTCTACCTTCAGAGCAGAACCAATGCAAAGTCTTCAGGACAGCCCTTGACAGCAGAAGTTGTGTGCTTGGAGGATGGAGAATGGACAGGGGGGCATTGTCCTGTTGTTAGCAACTCTACTGTCCACTGTTCAAGCAACTAGCTTGCATTTAGAAAGCCCCAGATGACTGGTAGGTGGTAGGCTATCGCAGCATGGAAAGTCCAGATTTTAAACCTATTCCCACTACTTAAATCTTAATACTTTATCTCAAAAACAAATAAAAAAACCCAAAAAAAACAATCATGGATAACATTCAGGATGGAATCTTTATGATCTCCTCCTGGTCTTCACGTGCGCCCCAGCAACACCACCAACCGTCCTCTCTGTGAACTCGCCATGGTACACTCGACAGCACTCTGCATCTAAACTAAAAACTAGGTACACGGTGTCAGCGGGGAGCTCTTTTTGTTGTTGTGCTTTTAGAGAGCTGACAGGAAATGAGGAGAGACACGAGGGACAACATGCAGCAAACAACAAAGGTCCCCCAGGAGCAACCGAGCCTGGCTCGCTGCCACCACACCGTCAGCATCTTCAACCCTGAGGCCATCGGAATGACCACAGAGGCTCTGACCGAGGTGTTTCAGTCAGGGCTGCATGATAACGGCCTAAATGATCGTCATGAATATTTAGATGAATATTGAGACAAAATATTTTTATTGCACGGTCAACAGAGCATTGCTTTTACACTGATAGATTCAGTGACATAATGTACACCGTTGCTGTTGTGGACGTCTGATCTGAAGCTGGACAAGGACGAGGATTTAGTGCAGTGTTTCCCAGAGAAAGAGTAAATGGGGAGGAGGCGATATTTCTATTTTATGTTATTTCACCATTTTGTCTCTACTACCTTATTTTACTCACAGACTATTTAAATGTTTCAAAGTCCCCAAAAATGAACTAGTTCACACCAGAACTAGAAGTTTTTTTAATGAGCTGCTTAAAAAATATTCTAAAACTATAGACCACAGGTGACTAATAGACTAATAGTCAGTCCAGACCCAGAGCTGGAAATAACATATCATTGAGTTTAGTTTTTCAGTTTCGACTCTTTTGTCTGACAGTGTTTCTACCGCACTACTCAGCTAAAGGGACATCCTACCTGTCTGTGATTGGCCAGTACTCATTGCATTTGTGGGTTTGAGTTGGTTGGGTTTAGGCATGAGGACTGAGATTGGTCAAGGTGAGGGCAAGAATGTCAGCCAATCACAGGAAGGGTAGGGCGGGCCTTCACTGAATACAGCGGCAGTGACAGAGAGAAAAATATAAAAGGAGTGAGAGAAAAGAGGTCAAACTGTGAGTCAGTGTGCCATGGCGTGCTAAACTGAGGAAGGTTGACACTGAAAATCGACTTTTAATGCAGAAGATTGCAGCCAAGTCAGCCAATAACTCATTCAAAATCATTATTATTATTATGACAGTACTTTTTATTTGTCATTCTGGTCAGATTTTAAACCTTTCCACTACTTAAATCTTAATACTTTATCTCAAAAACAAATAAAAAAAACCCAAAAAAAACAATCATGGATAACATTCAGGATGGAATCTTATGATCTCCTCCTGGTCTTCACGTGCGCCCCAGCAACACCACAACCGTCCTCTCTGTGAACTCGCCATGGTACACTCGACAGCACTCTGCATCTAAACTAAAACTAGGTACCACGGTGTCAGCGGGGAGCTCTTTTTGTTGTTTTGCTTTTAGAGAGCTGACAGGAATGAGGGAGACACCGAGGGACAACATGCAGCAAACAACAAAGGTCCCCCAGGAGCAACCGAGCCTGGCTCGCTGCCACCACACCGTCAGCATCTTCAACCCTGAGGCCTCGAATGACCACAGGCTCTGACCGAGGTGTTTCAGTCAGGGCTGCATGATAACGGCCTAAATGATCGTCATGAATATTTAGATGAATATTGAGACAAAATATTTTTATTGCACGGTCAACAGAGCATTGCTTTACACTGATAGATTCAGTGACATATGTACACCGTTGCTGTTGTGGACGTCTGATCTGAAGCTGGACAAGGACGAGGATTCAGTGCAGTGTTTCCCAGAGAAAGAGTAAAGTAAATGGGGAGGAGGCTATATTTCTATTTTATGTTATTTCACCATTTTGTCTCTATTACCTAATTTTACTCACAGACTATAAATGTTTTTGCTTTTTTTAAACCAAGTTCAAAGTCCCCAAAAATGAACTAGTTCACACTAGAACTATGAGTTTTTTAAATGAGCTGCTTAAAAACAATAGACCACAGGTGACTAATAGACTAAAGGCCAACTCACACCGGACGCGGAACGGAAGCGGAACGGAAGCGGAACGGCACCGCCCGCGGTCACCGTAGCAATAGAATCCAGTCTGTCAATGAGAGCACTCACACCGGGCGCGGATCAGACGCGGATCAGAAGCGTCCCAGAAGCGGCTCTCCGCGCCACGGCGCGAGCTTTCCGCAGGATTTCTATTTCTTCCACGAGCGCGGCTGAACCTCGTAAATTTCAACAGAGCACTGCGCACCAGACAGGAAACCGGGCCTTGAATCAACGTAATAAACTTCCGCCCCCTTTCAAAATAAAACACAATACACAGTTCTTGTAGCTTTTTACAACTTCACATCAACGTGACGTCATGACCGGTGGCCCAGGTGATCAAAGATCGATCAAGGGTCTCAACGAGAGACTAATTGTTGAAGTGGAACAACACACAATCATTTATGACACAACAGATGCTTTTTTAAATCTCCTCCACGTCGGAGAAGCAAAGTCAGCTGTTTGTTGTTGTTGTTTTTTTATACACAGTTTATCACGGGGTCTCGGGTATGTCCAGGATTCTCGCGTGATCTCGTGATCTCGCGTGAATACGGCCGGCTCGCTCCGCTGCCGTTCCGCGGCTGATCCGCGTCCGGTGTGAGTTGACGCCGGGCAAGTACCGTTAC
>NC_040018.1:28624326-28681053 GCF_000972845.2 Larimichthys crocea | reverse complement strand
TGAGTTGAATGTCAAATTTACTTTGCTTTGACTTTTATTTGTTGTTGACATGATGTTGAATGACTACGCCTTGAAAAGGTATTCATACCCCTTGAACTTTCACATTTTGGGACCCTACATCACCCTGAATGGGGTTAGTTGAGATTTTATAGGACCAACAAAAAGTGCACCATAATTGTGAAGTGGAACGAAAATGATTTAAACTAATAAACGAAAAGTGTGGTGTGCTTGTGATTCAGCCCCTTGTACCTGATACCCCTAAATACAATCCAGTGGAATCATCCCTTTAAGTCACCTAATTGTAAATTGACTCCCCTGTGTGTAATTTACTCACACACCCCGTTCTGCAAGGTGGTTTGTTAGAGAACACTAGTGAACACGCTCATGGAGACAGGGAACTCACCAGACAGGTCAGGGATAAAGTTGTGGAGAAGTTTAAAGCGGTGGTGGTTATAAAAAAAAAAAATATCCCAAGCTTTGAACATCTCAAGGACCGCTGCTGTCAATCCATCATCAAAAATGGAAAAAGTAGACCAAAACTAAACCTTTTGGCCACAATCAAAGCGCTATGTGTGGCGGAAAAGTAAACACTGCTCATCACCTGACACACCATCCCCACTGTGAAACATGGTGGTGGCAACAACATGCTGTGGGGAGCGTGAGTTGTGGGAAGATGGATGGAGCTAAATACAGGGCAATCTGGAGAAAACCTGTTGGAGGCTGCACAAGACTTGAGATGGGAAGGAGATTCATCTTCCAGCAAGACAATGACCCAAAACATGAAGCCAGAGCTACAATGGATTTAGATCAAAATATTCATGTGTGTTCGAATGGCCCAGTCAAAGTCCAGACCTAAATTTCTTGAGCATTTGTGCAGGACTTGAAAATTGCTGTTCACAAACGCTCTCCATAGAATCTGGCTGAGCTTGAGCTATTTGCAAAGACGAATGGACAAAAATTTGAGTGTCTAGGTGTGCAAAGCTTGTAGAGACATACCCCAAAAGACTTGCAGCTGTAATGCAGCAAAAGGGTGGCTCTGCAAAGTAGGATTGAGAGGCGCGCCCCCGCGTTTGGCGCGGGGCCTGAATACAAATGCATCACACATGTTTCAGATGCGTTATTTGCTTGTGAAAGATGGTGCAAGGCGCGCTGAATTAGAAAGCCTAAGAGGCTAGATTTGCCAGTCCACTTCACAAATTATGTCGGATACCTTGGTCATGCCCTTGTGTACCCTCAGCTATCACGATCGACATATCTATTT
Source organism: Larimichthys crocea (assembly GCF_000972845.2). Lineage (NCBI taxonomy): Eukaryota > Metazoa > Chordata > Actinopteri > Sciaenidae > Larimichthys > Larimichthys crocea. The sequence goes on along the minus strand of NC_040018.1, from coordinate 28,679,792 downwards.
AAGTTTCGTGTTTGTATGCTCGCAAAATTTGAAAAAGTAGTCAATGTTTGGTTTCAGATTACTCTTTTTCATCCATGTGCAAATATGAGATAGACTATAATACTTTATTGAAATGCATATGTTATGGAACTGCATTCCAGCGACTCCCCCCCTCTGCTCCCGGCTTAACTGGCGCTATAAACTGGGAACAGTGATTGATAGTTTTTTTTTTTTTTTCAGCTTTGAGTAGAATATTTTCGTTCATGAGTCGGCACCCTTGGCCTCAACATCGTTGTTGGAAAAAAATAACGTTGTTTGATGGTAACATTGCAGCTCTATATTGTAACCCCTTTCATTGGGACGTACGACTCCTTAATACGGATTCGTATTTTACAATTTGCGCTATTCGTATTGGATGAGCTTGCAGCTCCTTGCGGCAAGTTAACGGTCCCTACTCATTTCATCCTCTATCTGGTCTTTTTGGGGAGCAGACATCCTCATCTCATATTATTGTTTACCCTACTCTCTCTTCGTCCCCTCTCGTTGGGCTGATCTTCTCTCGTCATTCCGTAAATTAATTACTTGAATTCTTATGGGCCATCTCTTCTTCCCCCCTCTTCAGTTCCTCACCTTTGTTACCCACCTGTCTCCAAGTGAACAAAGTGCAGTAAATTTTATTTTTCGCTTGAAGAGAGCAAAACATTCTCGGCCAGCTGTCTGTAATGTGGATGATGAACCACCCAGTGACTGCAACAAAAACTGGAACTGCAACAGAGACATCGATTGCGGCTTTTCACAATTGCTCTGTAATGACTTTGATGAATACAGCTGCAGGGAGGACATTCTCTAATTGTAACGCCTCCCCACCAACTGGACCAGTTATTGAATTTGAACTGACCCCATATACTATGGAAGACCCCTAAGAGCAAGTATCCTCTGTCCGCTCAAGACATCATCAGAAAAACCTGAGAAACAAATTCCACATTATTGGCACTGTGCAAATCCCACAAATCTATAAACCGTAACAGCCTCACTCTTGCATCGCAGTTTCCCCTTTTGCTTGCCCGCTTTATTTCAGGCGTAGCGTTGCTTGGGACCCTTTAATATTGCCTGATAGCATTTCCATGTTGCTCTTTCGCAAATCCGGAAAACGGGGCATTGCCTTTTATGTAATCGCATTTTTTTTTTAATTTTTGTCGCTTTTTATCTCCATATTCTTTTTTTTGTTATTTTTGCCGACCCGAGTTTCTAAAGTAGCATGGAGGCTTGAATGATTAATCGCCTTGTTGCGCAACGTCCTTCGTGGGTGTCTTGTTTATGAGTGAGGGTTTTTTTTCTTTTGTGTTTCCGATGGCCTCCCGTTTTTGCTGAGCCAGGCAGGTCATGACCGTGACTTGTTGCACGCCTGGTGGCCTTTACCTTCTTTCTGTTATTTGACCTTTCGCTTGTGGGACTGCGTCCCCCCCTCCGGTGGCCGTTCTGCTTTACTCCTTGTTACTTTCGTTTCCTCTTTCTTTTTCCTGAAACATACTTTTGGGTATTTCTGTCTTCGTGTGGTTTCGTTGACGTTTAATGCATGTGCACTCTCTGCCCATCGGCTTCGCCGCTGGCCCTCCGTTTCTTCTCTTCCCTCTGTTTTATCCATTCCTCTTAGTAACCGCCTCTTGTCACTTTATTTATTCGCCCCTTTCTAGTTTTCCTCTTCTGACCCCTCTAACTGTTGGCTCGCTCGGCGATTGTCCTCTTTTATCCGCTCACCCTTTCTACGTTTTGTGATGATTGGCTACCAGCTAGTGCCTCCGCTGGGCTCGTCACCTCCGTTGGCGTAGCTTCCGTTCCGCTTCCGTTCCGCGTTCGGTGTGAGTCCCGTGTAATAGTCAGTCCGGACCCAGAGCTGGAAATAACATATCACTGAGTTCAGTTTTTCAGTTTTGACCGGCGACTCTTTTGTCTGACAGTGTTTCTACCGCACTACTTAGCTAAAGGGACATCCTACCTGTCTGTGATTGGCCAGTACTCATTGCATTTGTGCGTTTGAGTTGGTTGGGTTTAGGCATGAGGACTGAGATTGGTCAAGGTGAGGGCAAGAATGTCAGCCAATCACAGGCAGGGTAGGGCGGGCCTTCACTGAATACAGCGGCAGTGACGGAGAGAAAAATATAAAGGAGTGAGGAGACAAGAGAGAGAAAAGAGGTCAAACTGTGAGTCAGTGTGCCATGGCGTGCTAAACAGAGGAAGGTTGACACTGAAAATCGACTTTTAATGCAGAAGATTGCAGCCAAGTCAGCCAATAACTCATTCAAAATCATTATTATTATTATGACAGTACTTTTTATTTGTCATTCTGAGTTTAATGTCAAATTTACTTTGCTTTGACATGATGTTGAATTGACTACGCCTTGAAAAGGTATTCATACCCCTTGAACTTTTCCACATTTTGTGACCCTACAGTCACCCTTGAATGTGTTTAGTTGAGATTTTATATTATAGACCAACAAAAAGTAGCACATAATTGTGAAATGGAACGAAAATGATTCAACATTTTAAACGAATATAAATCTGAAAAGTGTGGTGTGCATTTGTATTCAGCCCCTTGTACTCTGATACCCCAATCCAGTGAAATCAAATGCCTTTAAAAGTCACCTAATTAGTAAATTGACTCCACCTGTGTGTAATTTACTCACACACACCTGTTCTGCAAAGGTGGTTTGTTAGAGAACACTAGTGAACGACAGCATCATGGAGAACAGGGAACTCACCAGACAGGTCAGGGATAAAGTTGTGGAGAAGTTTAAAGCAGGGTTAGGTTATAAAAAAAAAATATCCCAAGCTTTGAACATCTCAAGGACCGCTGTTCAATCCATCATCCAAAAATGGAAAAAGTAGACCAAAACTAAACCTTTTGGCCAAAATACAAAGCGCTATGTGTGGCGGAAAAGTAACACTGCTCATCACCCTGAACACACCATCCCCACTGTGAAACATGGTGGTGGCAACAACATGCTGTGGGGAAGCTGAGTTGATGGGAAGATGGATGGAGCTAAATACAGGGCAATCCTGGAAGAAAACCTGTTGGAGGCTGCACAAGACTTGAGACTGGGAAGGAGATTCATCTTCCAGCAAGACAATGACCCTAAACATGAAGCCAGAGCTACAATGGTATGGTTTAGATCAAAGAATATTCATGTGTTCGAATGGCCCAGTCAAAGTCCAGACCTAAATTTCATTGAGCATCTGTGGCAGGACTTGAAAATTGCTGTTCACAAACGCTCTCCATGGAGAATCTGGCTGAGCTTGAGCTATTTTGCAAAGACGAATGGACAAAAATTTGAGTGTCTAGGTGTGCAAAGCTTGTAGAGACATACCCCAAAAGACTTGCAGCTGTAATTGCAGCAAAAGGTGGCTCTGCAAAGTATTGATGCAGGGCGGGCTGAATACAAATGCACACCACATCTTCAGATTTTTATTTGCTTTAAAATTGTGAAAACTATGTATCATTTCCCTTCCACTTCACAAATATGTGCTACTTTGTGTTGATCGATCACATACAATCTCTTTAAGTTTGTGGTTGTGAGCTGGCAAAATGTGAAAAGGTTCAAGGGGTATGAATACTTTTTCAAGGCACTGTAGACTATAATAACTTTATGAACAGATGTTCCACTGTCATCTGTCACTCTTCAGCGCTGTGCCAAGGTGTCTACACTGGAAAGTGAAAGTTTTTTTAAATTTTTATTTCCGCCTTGAGTAAAATATTTCGGTTCATTGTGGCACCCTTGGTAATTTATGGAAAACACTACAGTGATGTGATGGTAACATTATTCATCTTGGTCGTCACGCTTCTACGCTGGACTACACTTTTGTAAAGGCTGCTGCTGCAGGGCGGCATGACAGCTAATCCAAATGTGGAGCCGAAACATCTCGATCACGCCCGTTGGCTGATGCATTTTAAACTTAAATATGGCAGTACTACTGTCTCCAAGTGAACAAAGTGCAGCTAACATTTTCTTCTTCAGGCTGAGAGGAGAAACATTCTCCGGAGTCTGAATGTGATGAGAACACAGTTACTGCAAAAAAACCTGGCACTGCAACAGAGAGATCGATTTTGTTTTCCAATCTGCTCTGTAATGACTTTGCTGAATACAGTGCAGGAGGGACATTCTTCATTGTAAAGCCTCCAACTGACAGTATATTGATATTTGAACTGTATATACTATGGAAGAAAGAGCAGTAAGCATAAAGACAAACTAGAAACACATTCCACATTATTGTGATGGATAACAAACTATCAAACTCTGCAAGCAGGCATGCAGTGTGTTCCAGGGCTGCTTCTTTGGCTCCCTTAATCACATGTGAAACAGTAAAGTTGAGGATTAACGCTGTTAATTTGTTCGCTTAAAACGAGAGACACGAATACATAAAGATGATGGATGCAATGATTCATCGCATGTGAAGTCTCTCTGGGTCTTGTTTATGAGTGAGGGTGTGATGGAGTCTGATGCAGACAGGCAGGTCCATGACTGTTGTGTGGGCATTAACCCAGTATGAAAAGCTGTGGGATGTGTCAGCGGTGGGTGCACTAATTGTTAATTAGTCTAATCTTTCTTTTTACTTGAAAATTAATTTTGGGGGGTAGAGGGGTACGTAAAGAGTGCACTCCACTGACAAGGCTGCAGCTGGAAATACGTTTCCTCCATGTTATCCATCTATTATGGTACATGAACTGTACTTATATAGCACCTTTCTAGTCTTCTGACCACTCAAAGTACTTTTTTAAATTTTTTTTACACTTATTCACACATTGATGATTGGCTACCATGCAGCTGGGACCAGTCATACACATTCACACACCATTGGTTTGGGTTCAGTATCTTGCCCAAGGACACTTCAACATGCAAACTGGAGGAGGCGGGGATTGAACCAGCAATCATCTGATGAGCGGACGATCAGCTCTACCTCCTGAGCTACAACTGCAATAATGCCATCCATCCATCCATCCATCCATCCATCCATCCAACAAACTAATGGTTCTGTTCCATTTCCACAGCAGCACCCCAACTCTGTTTGACCTGAATGGAACGAAACCTTAATTTACACAATTTAATGTCAAAATGGCTGCAGTCTCTTGTCCTTTTAGAGGGTTTCAGTTGGGTAGACATTATGAGAGGCGGGGCCAAAGCAAATTCGTTTTATTTCAGAGTAAACTGCTGGAGCCAGGGTTAAGAATCAGATTTCCTGCCAGTGTTGCATGTCAATTCTTCTGTAGATGCCCAACTTTCTGACTTGACTTCATTTTCTTATATTATCCCATACAACAGTTTAAGACAGCTACTCATACATAGATTACACATACACACACCCACCTAACATGAAAAAATACAAACAAAATGAAATATCCATCCATCCGTTATCTGTAACCGCTTGTCCTCTCGCTGACTTTGGTCCACCCTGGACAAGTTTGTTTGTTGTTGTTTCTTTGCGTTCTCTTTGTAATGTAAGTTCCTGTATCCACATTCACAGTGAGTATGTCCATACTCACCCAGCACAGTGCAATAACCCTTTTTTAGAGACCTGTTTCTTCCACGTATTGTCCATTCTGTCCTTGACTCTCATTCACTGTTACAGGGACAAGTGGGACTTGGCATATTTCTCCAACATTGTCTTTAGATGCCGGTCTCACCTTAGGTCAGTGTACTACATTTGGTGAGCTGAGCTTTATTTACACTCATGTGGTGTCCACACGGGCAGCAGTTTGTCTCAGTGCTGGGTGATGAAGAGAAGCTAGCGGTAGCAGCAAGTATGTTTTAAATGTGCATGTACCAGATTTCTGTTTACGAATGTATCTCTTTGCAGCACAAGTCGCCTTATGTTGTTTTAATAAATAACTCAATCAGACAGTCAAAGTGTCATTAACACTCTAATACTGAAGTCAGAACTGAACTGCATCCTCTGCATCGTGTCATGACGTGTTCTCAGTGAATCTCTCGTGTGTGGGTGTTCAGTTTGATTTCCATGCAGGAGTAAGCTCCACCACTAACGTCTTTGTCTCTACTATAGAGAGATGACCACAGAGTGCAAACACATTAACTGTGCACCCAGTACCCTGAGGCAGAGTCAGCTGACAGGACAGCTGGCGGTTACTGTAGCAACAAGTACGGTTCAGTTTTATGAATAATTTTTCACAGAGAAAAATATTTTAAAAATATATATATATTATCAATGAGCCTCATTGTACAGTATGTGTCTTTGACTCATCAGGGTTGTGTTGAACACATTTATATTATATATATTATATATAGTACTTTATCTCATAGACTCAAACTGTTTAATATTTGGGAGTGAAATAGATTTTCCAGCACAACTGCAGCACACGTGGGTCAGAAATGATCATACATTTCAGAGACTGGAGATCTCCTCCTCATGACGCACTGACAGTTTGGCATCACCTGTATCATCAATCATCAGTTCTCCTTTGAGGTAAACGTGTCATTGAAATACAAGCGGTTTTAATCTACTGCCAAGAGCACACGGTGTCACTTCAAGTTGAATTCACTTTTAATTTTTCCTGCGGTCATCATGTTTTCTGTGCATAACAGTAAAAAAGTGGATTCGTCAGCACAATGATCCATACATTAACCATCTGTGCGGATGTAGCAGATACCTGCTGCCTTCAGATGACCATAAAGAGAGTCAGCAGAGTAAAGGAAAGGCCATCAGGACAGTGGATGACAGATGCTGGTAAGACACTCTCATTAATTCCTTTTCTGGCTGGCATCATTGTGTGGTCACACATCAGCTGGTTGAGGATTGTAAAATAAAAGTGGAAAGATGAATGTGTGACGAGAGGTTTATACCAGGGGTCTCCAAACTACGGCCCGCGGGCCACATCCGGCCCGCCTAAACAATTGGAGTGGCCCACTTAACGATCCCAAACAATCCCTCTAAACATGGCCTATTTTTCAAAATTGCATTTTCCTATTATAAAATATCCACACTTAATGATTAAGCTTGGCATTCTAATTAAAATCTACCTTATTTATGAACTATTGTACTATGTACTAGCTAATTTTCATCCCCTCACACAATGGTATATTCCGACGTGACTTTGCTCGTGATCAACTTCCGCGCAGTCTGCCCGGGGGATTCAACTCGGCGGGTCAGGGACGGCCACATGGTGTGGGAGGATCCCCTCGTGGGACCGCTCGGGGGTGAAGGTGGCTCACGGCTCCGACCGTGAGCTTTGCAGCGCCCTCCTGCCCGGACCTCGCCGCTTCCCGGGGCCGTGGACTTAGTGCTCACTGCGCCCTCTCCGTGACTGTCGAATCGCAACTTATCGCAACTTTCACTTCCTCCCGCAACAAAATCGCAACAAAAATGTAAAAAGCACCGCAACTTTCACCGCAATTTTTTTGAAAACCTCATACAACATCAGGGATTTTAGGCCGCAACTATTTCAAAAAAGGCCGTGAAATCCTGGTTTGACTGATATCATTTACGGTTATAGACTGACCCCCATCATAGAAAGGCAAGTTGATGTGGCCCGCACCGAAAAAAGTTTGGGGACCCCTGATACTATTATGCCTTCACCAAATAAATTAATTTAAAAATGAAAAAACACAAGAGCACTGAGTGGTGAACCTGTTCTGAACAAACAAACTAACCTCACAACATACACCAACACCGTACAGCAGACCCTAATTCTTGATAAGAGCTTATAAAGGTGACATTAAGAGCGTGTGAGCAGAGATCTTGAATAATGAAAACAGTTACAACCTGCGTGGCTGTGAAGTGAACATGGAAGTATCAAAAACTGCAGTTCCTCAAACATCTACTTGAAATAAACATGTTTACAGCCTGGTACAAAAAACAGTTTTGCTCTCTATAGATGATTTCCCCTGAGGGTGAATTTATAATAGGACACCTCTTCTCCAACATAACGTTCACTATCACGCATCACTCTGTACACTGTGCAAATACCTTTTCCTTCTATTTATTCACACTGTACAATTACCTCCTGTTGTATTGTCTGTAAAATCTGAATCATCTTTTGTGGCAATATTTCCTGTCACATATACACAAAAACATACATGTGCAACTTAGTATAATGCTACACACACGTGTGTATTCAGCAGAAATATTTCCCTCAAATCAACTTGGAAGGTGTATATACTTATTTATTTTTTCTACTTCTAGTAGATTTTTCCTATTTACCTGTATTAATGAAAAAAACTTTTATATTCACCATGTGTACTGTGGGTTGTATAATTCCCAATGTGGGATCAATAAAGTTTTATCTTATATTACTGCTTAAAGTTATTCAGAATTAACAGCGAGGCTGCTTTGATTGACAGGTGGGTGTCATCATAGGTGGCTTATTTGAGCAGCCAGGCTTCATTCGGAGTGCCTCAGCTCACCCACACTCCATGTCATTGCCCATTTTTGGATTAGTGGGAGGCGGAGAAGGCAGGATAGCCAACATGGCACCGCTTTAGAGCCTTCAGAAAACCTCTGAGGGACGTCATGGAGAGACTATGTCCAGGATTTATACAGTCTATGATGATGTTTTATGTGTGCTGTGCAGAATTTGATACTCATGTAGCTTAGATATGATAGTGGATGTGGAAAGTACATCCCAGTGGCATGCTTTGTTTTTTAAACACAGTTGAGAGAATCCAATAACAGATTGTATATAATTACAGAAGGTTACTGCCAATTGACATCACCACCAAAGCTCTTTCACTCTCTGTTATCTGTCTGCTCTCTCTCCCAACAACTATCCTGAGTCTTGAGGAGGGGCAGCGAGCCGGGGTTAATCACTGTCCCTTCAAGTTGATCACCAGAGAATTAGAAATCCATCTAATTAGAAATCACTTTGAAGACCTGCCAGGTTTCCGTGTTGGCTTCTGTGGAGCTGAATTTGTCTCTGGCTGTAAGAAATCTGTCGGTTACATCATGAGTGAAGAGCTCTCTCCACCCAGCTACATATTACACATGTCCCTACCTGAGAGACAGTATGTGCATGTACAGGTGTATAAGACAGGTGTGTGTGTGTGTGTGGTTGATCGATTGTTGATCGATACCTGACTCTGTTGGGGTGGAGGTTCTCTATCATATTGAGGACTTACATTTTAGTCATTTTAGCTGATGCTTTTTATTCAAAGCAACTTACAGGGAGCAATTTAGGGTTCAGTATCTTGCCTAAGGTCACTTGGACATGAACACTGGAGGAGCCGGGAATCGAACCATCTGATTAGTGCACTGCAGCTAGCACTCTGACACTGTTACCTTCCAGTGAACATGGTTGGACCTGGGACCAAAATACGAAATCCGAAACCAACAGTGGCAAGTCAGAGGTGCTTTCCTTGCCAGGTTTGGCTTCTGGCACAACAGGGCTGAGTCAGTTCGGTTAGTTACATGGCTGACTGAGCTAACAGCAGTTTGTTGTTCTTTATTTCAGGAAAGACATCAGAGGGAAAAGCAACAAATGTTATTCTGTATAAAATACCTGGAAATACTGAAAACATGACTTTGTGTCAGTGTCGGTCCAGATACTGGAGGACAGAGGACTGACGTGATAAGAACACTTAAACATCAGTTGTGACTTCATGTGGACTTTAAGTTGGCTGCACCCTTTATTAATATTTCTCTGGCTGCACTGCACAGCCAGCATCTGTATGCTTCTATTGCTCCACTACTTATCTATGCAAGGAAACACAACATTGCATTCTAGTTAAATCCTCTTTCTCTTTGGATTTTTAACCTAAAAATGCCCAAACTGACTAATTGTGTAAGTGCAATGACCAGATCAAAGTGGTGGTGATGGGAGTTTTGCATAGCCAGTCCATCTTCACGGTTAGTTTTAGCAGCTTAACAAGGCTGGCTTGTTTGTGTCAAACCAATCACAATTGGCTTGGGTGGTGTGAAGCCCATAGTGCAATAGTGTCCCTGCAAAATGATGTCAGGGTGGAATCTTCCAACGGATTATACCCACAGACTCCTGTGAGCCAGATGATTGGTGCACGGACACAACCCCGAGCGCAAAGAGCAAAAGATCTGAGTGGAAGTAAAATATAAATCAGAAGGTGTGGTGGTTAATAAATACACTCCAAGACATTAATGGTCTCATCGCTCTGAAAGACCTTTGCCAATCACAGTGAAGCATGACAGCACCAGCTCTAAAAAAAAAAGCTTCTCCAGGAAATCAGGTTTCTGGACGGTGCAGAGTGGCAACACTGAACACAGCACCGCAGATCTGCAGCCAGAGGCAGATGGTGTTGCTTTTTAATAGTTAATTAGCACAATGATGGCTGCAGGGATTTAATGAACTGAAGGGGAACCTTTTCATTTATTAAGCAGCTGTGGACAACAGACAGATTTTTTCCATTTAGAGATAAATGCAGACCGATTTACTGATCTTCCAGCTTTGACCACATGAAATGCCACTTTTTTTAATGCTTATTTCTAGAGTTCAGATCAATTTATTTGTTTTGAGGTTAATAGGTTTTAACCATTATTGTACTTCCGCTGCATTTGTTCGGTGTTTGAAGTTTCAACATCAGAAAAATAGCACACAGTCGGAGTGTTGCCTGCAGTGGTTGTTGTGTCGTCATGGACATGGCGTATTGTGCGATTGATTTACATGTCTTGTTGTTTGGACTGCTGCACTGTCCTTGGTGCTGAATGTTCTGTTTTCGTCGCATGATTCACTGCTTCCTCGTGAGACTTGTCACTCTCCATGATGGAGGACTGTCTACGTATGATGGGGGAAAATACTGCAGCAGTGCTGCTGTTAAAAATGATTGTTACGGTTCTAATAAAACGACAGACCAGATGCAGAAAGGCTCTCCTGTAAGTTGATATTTTGATTTAATTTGATATCAAACGGGAGTAAAAGCAGAAACACAGATTTAAAAAAAACGTCTAAAAGCCTTCGTCAGTATATATGCTAAGTAAAAGTTCTTTAAGGGCATTTGAAGAAGGTGTTATGAGGCTCAGATGCATCTCAGCTACAGGCTTGTCAGGCAGAGGAATTGATTTCTGAGTCACTTGTGCCTCTGAAGGCCTTACAGTGACCATCAATAATGCACCTCTGCGCTGGTGCCAAAGCTTAACAGGGTCCCTGCAGTCACACGAAAACCACACAGATACACACATGTAAGGAGAGAAGCTCTGCAAAGCCCCACAGGTCACGCATGACAATCAATACTGGAGCGGGGTTTACATTAGTGTGTGTGGGTATGTGGAGAAGCGATACGCCGCTTAATAAAACATGGGAAAATTGACAACGACAATTTGTGGCATCAAACCATTAACTCAGTTTTCCGGTTCTCGAAGGTGACTGAGCGAGCCAATTTTAATCTTGAGGACTAAATCAGAAATCCTGGAAGTGTCTCCATCAGCGCTGAAACGTTCTCAACATTAAATCGAGCACGCCCAGCTGCCTCGCTCAGCTGACTCATTGTGCTTCAGGATATTTTGAGCGACGACAAAGCACAGTGGGCTTGGAGACGGACTGTAAAGTGTTTCTGCTCTCAGGAATCTCCCAGATGAATCCTTACTGTTAGTAGCACTATTTATTACAGTAGTTCTTTCCCGCTTGACACATTTATATATTTACACAGCGATGTGAGATTAACCAGCTGCATTAATCTACTGCTCACCAGTTCACATCACTGATTTAAAGCCATCGTTGTGCCTCATAATCATCATCTCATAATGAACAATGTTCATTAGCATTATGAATACATTATAATTCACTGTAAATGTCCCCATAATGCACTATGGATGTAGTCTTCAAAGACAAAACTGTATAATCCCTGTCAAGAGAAGAGAAGTCACCACAACAGTCAGCGGTAAATATTATTAGAATACCGACAGTTGTGTTCAAAATAATAACGGTATTTAATAATCCTTGTAATAGCTTTTATAGCCATACAGGCAAATTCACTGGGAACACTGAACATTCTACTCCAAATCAAAACATGAAGACAAAATGATCAAATTTCTTATTATTTAACAGAAAGTGAAGAAAAGGGAACACTAGGCTGTAATATTACCTGTTTTAAGGGCATATCCTCTTTGGCATAACTCAACATGACCTCTTCAAGTATTTTGATGTATTCAAACTGATCCGTGATCCGTGGTATGCGATAAACAGGCCCGACACCATAGTATGAGAAACATCCCCACATCATGATGTTTGCACCACCATGCTTCACTGTCTTCACAGCGTACTGTGGCATGAATTTGGTGTCTGACAAACTGTCTGCGGCCCCTTGACCCAAAAAGAACGATCTTGCTTTCATCAGTTGTGCCATTTCTCTTTAGGCCAGTTAATGTGTTCTTTGGCAAATCATAACCTCTTCAGCACATGTTGTTTTTGCAACTTTGCGGGGGCTTCTTGCTGATAGCTTAGCTTCATATCTTTTAATTGTTAAAGTACTCACGGGTTACTTTAGACCAGGGGTACCCAAACTTTTTTCGGTGCGGGCCACATCAACTTGCCTTTCTGTGATGGGGGGCCGGGTCAGTCTATAACAGAAATGATATCAGTCCCACCAGGATTTCGCGGCCTTTTTTGAAATAGTTGCGGCCTAAAATCCCTGATGTTGCATGAGGTTTTAAAAAAAATTGCGCTGAATGTTGCGGTGCTTTTTACATTTTTGTTGCGATTTTGTTGCGGGAGGAAGTGAACGTTGCGATAAATTGCGATTCGACAGTCGCGGGGAGGGCACAGCGAGCACTAAGTCCACGGCCCCCGGGAAGTGGCGAGGTCCGGGCAGGAGGGCGCTGTACAGCTCGCGGCCGGAGCCGTGAGCCACCTTCGCCCCCGAGCCTTTCCAAGCCGACCCACAGCCGGTCGCGGCGCACCGCTGCGAAGGAAATGTGCCGCGGAGGCCAGCCAGCACCGGGGAGAGGTCCCACGAGGGGATCCTCCCGCACCGTGCGGCCGTCCCTGACCCGCCGAGTTGAATCCCCCGGGCAGACTGCGCGGAAGTTGATCACGAGCAAAGTCATGTCGGAATATACCATTGTGTGAGGGGATGAAAATTAGCTAGTACTGTAAATAGTTTGTAAATAAGGTAGATTTTAATTAGAATGCCAAGCTTAATCATTAAGTGTGGATATTTTATAATAGGAAAATGCAATTTTGAAAAATAGGCCATGTTTAGAGGGATTGTTTGGGATCGTTAAGTGGGCCACTCCAATTGTTTAGTCGGGCCGGATGTGGCCCGCGGGCTGTAGTTTGGAGACCCCTGCTTCAGACCTTCTTTGACATTTTGGCTATTCGTCAATCCGTTCGAATGGTAGTTTATTTGATTTGATTTGGTTTGATTTAGTTCTGGTTTTGGTCGCTATTTTAAAGCATTTGAGATCATTTTAGCTGAGCAGCCATTCATTTTCTGCATCTGTTTTTTCACAGAATGAATGACCTCACTAACTGAGCTCCACACTGCTATTATTTTGAACAGCCTATTATTCCTTTTCCTTCGCTTTCATGTTTTGATTTGGAATAGAATGTGCAATGCTTTTCTGTGTGTGGAAATAAAAGCTATTATAAGGATTTTGGGCTTTGCTCACACTAAACACACTGCTATTATTTTGATCACAGCTGTATGTAGTTACAGAACAACTATTCGTTCACTCCCCTACACCCTCCTGTGATTGTGCTGGGAGTCTGCAGAGTCCAGTACCTGCAGGTCCAGAGCTGTGAGCTGCTTTCCTCCCTTCTCTCCTGAGTTGCGTTTGTACTCCTCGATGGTCCAGGACGGCTGACCTCGCTTGCCATCAGACAGGCTGGTGAGTCTCAGGTCGGTGTACAGTGGACTGCCTTTCACATGGGCCTTAACGGTGGGGGTGAAGGGGTGTGGCGAGAAGACCTGTTCGACCAGGTAGGACTCCTTCGGCGGTTTAGGGGGGCGATGGGCCTGGGGGAGCTCGTACTGACGCTCTCGCTCTGCCTGGAAATGGAGAGAGAACAGAAAGGTTTCTAGCAGTGCGCTCTGTTCAACCTGCTTTAGAAAGGCAATTTAGTTGTTTGCTTTATTTTGAGGCCAGATTTCTCATTCCAGATCAGGGCCTGGTCTCTGAGACGTTTTATACTTTCTGCATCTGTATGTACTCTGTGTATCAGCTGTATCTCTTTGTTAAACTGGCTGTGAAAACAGATCTCCGTCTAAGACTGGGTCTAAATCTGAATGTAACACGACAACCACAGGACGCATTACAGAGCAGAGGGTTTATTTTTACATTTTTAATATCATCACACCGCTGATGTAAATACCTGGGGAGACACAGTAAATTGCTGCGGTGCAGATTTGTGAGGTGAATGGAGGCAGTCTGCTACCTAAAGCCGGCCTGCTATGATTAACGTATGAAGCACTCACTGACACATGCCATCATCATCCTTGCTGATGTCAGCAAATGTGCCAGGTAATATGCTTAATGGATATTAAAGATTAAAAAGAAAAAAAAAATCTGTGTTTGACATGAGATGGGTCAGTCAGAGGCGACAGGTAAAGCTGATTATAATATCAAAGGGGAAGGTTTTACAATATCTGACAACCCCGCACCACTTGATTTTCAAATGAGGATTCCAATTTCACTATTATGAACAGTTAAAATGTCTGTTTTGTAACTATAAGCGTCAGGAAAGAGACAAAATGTCAAGCTTTATTTTCACTGCGGATGAAAGAACCTAACAGAGTGAAAACAACGTCACACGAGTAGATTACAAACAAAGTCAATGCAAAGACACAAAAACAGATGAATTCTGTTCTAATCCAGTAATGTCACATGATTTCTGTCACATGATCGACAGGAATTGGGTGAACTGGTGAAAAACTGTTTGAACCTCTAACTCCACATTTCAGTAATATAAACATATTTAATGTGTCATGACCTGGCTCTGAGAGTCATGGCAAAAAGGGAGTTCACACCATGTACGTTTGTTTAAACAATACTTTATTAAATCAAATTAAACAATCATAACGGATTTAAAGTTATGGAGTGTGTAGAAGCAGTGGTGTAGGGTGTGCATGAGTGACAACTGCGAGTGTGCATGTGTTGGTAATGTGGAACAAAAGCAAAGGACGACCAAAAATGACAAACTGAACTAAACCAAACCAAACCAAACCAAACCTGACTAGGGACAGAAGAGCCCAGAACAGGGCCCAGCCAGAGAGAGATCAGAGAAAGAGAATGAATACCAGCCTGCAGTGGCATAAACACTCTAACCCAAATAATTAATGGAAAACACCTGCAAACAGAAACCACACCCAGAGAAGAGGAGGAGAAAGAAAGAGACCACACCCAGAGAGGAGGAGGAAGGAACACACTCAGGATGCCACATAGGGCATCACAAATGTATGAAAGAAATCTTTTACACGAAAAAAAAAAATCAGTCCTAATTATTCCATTTAAAGCATACACTAAAAATAAACATAATTTATTCATGATTCTGTTTTGCACATGTTTAAATCTTGTTAAATCCTTTCAAACTTGAAGGTGACACGTGACCTCGTGCAACCTAAGGATAGAAAATTCCATAACACGGTGTTTTGGCCCGCTTGTCACGATTTGGACAATGTGATTTGAAGCTAAACACAGTTTCTTTAACAACATTGTGAAACACACTAGTTGCTTCGATAATGTACCCCTGACTTTGGCTTTAAAACATCAAATGATGATGACAGACGTATCTAATGTGTCCACAGTTCCAGTCGATGTGCTTAAGGGATGATAGTTGCCTATGAATCAACGGGTGGATTGCCAGAGTTTGCAGAAATGATTCAGATGTGTGTAATAACTGAGAGGTTGTTCCTCATTGTGAAAGTTCTGTGTGGGTGGTACAGTGAACACTACAGAGCCTCTGAGCTAAGCTTGTCACCATCCAAAGAAATAAAACTTGCAGTCACCAATCCACTGGCCTGGTACATGGTTGGCTCAAGCCGTATGGTGACCTTAAAAAGGCATATCATCATAAAAGGTTTGTTAAATGTGTTTTGTTTTGCACATACATGTAATATTTTGAAAGTAGGTGGTGACGGGATACAAAAGCATTTAACGAGAATGCTGTTCATGCATGAAGTTCATGCTGTTACTCTGCCTGTTACAGTTTTGAGTTAGTTTCTGTTTCCTGTTATTTTGTTGTTGCACCCTGTCTGTGTCTTGTCTGGATTCTACTTCCTGTCTTGTTTCCCAACTTTTTGGATTTTGCAGCAGCCGCTGATTTGTTTCACCGGTCCCTGGTTATTCCTGCATGTCTGTTCCTGTGTTTCTCTCGTTTCCTTGTCTAGCCGTTGTCTGTGTAAGTCTTGTTTCTCAGTGTTCTCTTCGTCTCTGACTCCCTACTGTTTCCTGTTTCCCGGTTTTGTATCTGTTCTGTTTTTGACCCTGCCTTTGCTTTTGTCCTTTTGGATTATTTGCCTGTTTACCCTGCCTTTGCTTTTGTCCTTTTGGATTATTTGCCTGTTTTTTGTCTTTTGTTTGTGTTTTTTGCCTGGTTTTGCCACATTTGAGTCCTTTCCTGAACCCCTAACCCTCCCTCGTGACACTGCCTGTGTCATCATACCTATTTCCTCCCCACACCTGGGTGTATTTGTTGTGCTGTCCTGCGTACGGGGGTCTCTCAAATCTATTTCTTCTAACCATTACTAGTCCTGCTATGTTGCATGTCATATGTATGTCACTTGTGGGTCACATTCTTGGATTTTCATTTTTAGCCACCATTGTCTAGTTTCCAAGTTGAACTTAAATCTGTTAAATTTGGATTTTATCATCTAATTGTCTGGGCTAGAATCAATTCTCTGGTTGCAGGTTATGTAAGTAATTTGATAATGAGAATCCTGCTACATCAATAATTGTCTTCACACACAAAAGAACGTTTGTTTATGAGGTACAAAGACAGTATCGACTTGCCTCTAACTTCAGACTTCAGTTTATGGATGCACGATTTGGGAATGAGTTTGTGAATCTCACTTCAATGGATGAGGTACAGGACAGTGGGACAATCAAAGGTTCCTATCAATCAATGGTTTCTACGACAGATGCTTCAGCTCCCCAGTGTGCTAATAAGCCTTCTACATTAGCTGCTGCTCTATGCCGTGACTCACTTGATGAAGCTTCCTCCCTGTCCTGTGGGTGTGTTGACACTGACGTACTCTCTTCTCGAGTACACGGTGAGTACAAAGATCAGTATGTCCAGATTTTATCTTTGATATTTTGTCCAAGCTCTAAAACGTGCACTTTTGAGATTACATTAAAGTCAATCAGACTCAGAGGTCAATATGGTAGTGATCTTAACAGTACCAAAATGGGTCAGTGTGTCAGGCAAGTCAGTTAAGTGATTTACTATTTAAAGGTACACTGGCTGAGCTGAAATTATTAAATTATTTCTGTGTTCTCATATTTTATACATTAAATTATTAAATGAATATCCGATTAAGCAGTCATTGTAATTGTTAGTTGTAGCCCCACATTATGATATGCTATTTAGAAGACAAAGGATGATTAAATTCATGTACATTCCATCAAGTCCTCAAATCTTACACAAAATAAAGGAAACATTAAGAGTGCTTAAATAACACCTAAATTCATTATAGGGCGCAGTGTGATTAGTCGTTAAAATGTGTAGACTCCCAAATGCTGTGAAAATATATAAAATGTTCTCGCAAGGACACTCACTAGGTGACGAAGCCCTCCTCCGAGGATTTATTGAGGACGCCACAGTAGGAATCTACATGTCCAAATCAACAGATGCCTGTGAGACACGAGGCGACATTGGGATTGTTCCACATTGTGATGCAGAACTTGAAAAAAACGTTGCATTAGCTGCTGCCCTGTTGTTTGGCCTAATGTACACCATAAATCTGGACTACCCTCCTGAAGTCATTCACCTTTTGAAGTACTTCAGAAGGTTGTCATGGAGCCGGAAGGCAACACTCTACGCAAGAAAGCGCCTTAAAAACAGACTTGTATCAGTGAACTGTTTTGGCTTGATGACTCTGAAATTCCTTTTTCCTTCTGTGATTGGACATTTTTGGTCCATGTTTGTTCATATTTTTGGCGCATTTAACAACAAATGCCCATCACTGGATTTTTTTTCAACCTTAGACAGGTTGTATCTGAAGTGGGTAATATTTATTTATCTGCTTTGCTTGTTAACTTTTACATATTTTACCTCCTGCTTCCATGTAAGACATTTTGCATCCAGTGATGTGATTTGAAGTACATAAGAACAATTTATACTTAAATTAATTAATTATCCCAGTGGATTATCGGGATATGTAATAATAGACGAAATCCGAGATCTGGTCGTATTTTGGTTTTCTAGAGAATGCAGATATTTATTATTTCAATGTATGTGTTTTTTGGACATTTGTAAAGCAATTAAGAATATCGCCATAATATCGTTAACCGCGATACTATGATTTTGTCACTATAATCGAGAGGTCAAATTTTCCATATCGCACCGATTTTTATTTTAGGTTCCAGCAGTTAAGGATGTTTTTGTCCTTACACGTTCATAATGTTAGAAATTGATTTGAAAGGTGCCTTTTCAAATGTTTGTGTATATATGCACTGTTAGTTTAAAATAAAAGTATGCAACCTTAACATGCACACTCAGTGTACTTGGCAAGTGGTTGAACCGACATGCAGAGTTACAGTAAGATGGACTTTTGTATGTTTTATTTTCTAGTCTTGTAGGTTCTGCACTCATCACTCTACTACTGATTGATTGATATTGATTCTGAGAGAGCGAGGGACACAGAAAGAGGCCTCTTAATCCTGACAAAATGTACCTTGAGCTAAATTATTTTTGAAATATTGTTTGAGAGGATGGGTTTGGTTTGTGCACTTGCATGTACGTGTTTTTTTTTTTTTTTTCCTTATTTGTAATACTTGATACCGTATAGTGACATTGGTAGACATCAGTAAATTGTTCTGTCTTGGCATTTTCCTTTTTTTTTTTTTTTTAAATGTAAAAGTTTAACAGCCAAAACCTGTTCAAATAGTTGTACAATGTTGTTACAGCAAATACAGATTTTGTGATGAGTGAAGAAATGTGTCCGTTTGTATTTTGTATACTTGGTTTATAAAAATCTATATAAAAGATTAGGTTGGCTCAGGAATGTAAATGTAATATATGGATCCATAAAGTATGTTAAGTTTTATAACTCAGCGTTCGATTAACTTGAGGAAGTTGTGTGTAACTCATGTCAAGTCATGTAGAATATTTAGACAGATCAACATGTTAGTTTATTAGATAAATTTAGTATATTTGGCATAAATGTGGAACATAAAATTAATGTCATGTTTGTTTTTCAAATAAAAATGTAGTGTATGGAACCTAAAAACATTTTGAGTAAACAATTTTAACGTGTGCAATCGATGTCCATATTTTTTTCATGTTAGATTAACTTGAGGGAGATGTGTGTAACTCACGAAATAAACTCATGTTCTTTTTTTAGTGCAGAAAGAGAAAAGTCTTTGACAGTTCAATATATCTTTATCCAATATAAAGAAGATTATCCGACACAGATATAATTCATTTCCAGGGAGCAGCTTTTCTTTATAGCACACTCACTCTCATGAATTCTCATCCCCTCGTTCGAGCACCTAACACAGAAATAAAAACCACAAGACAAGACTGCGTGTTGAAACCTTTTTTTGGTCAACAGAAGCGAGCATGACACAAAATTAAAGCCAGACTACACAGAGCTGAGTAAAGTCACTCCAGGTAGTTCAGTTCTGTTTAAAGGAGTACCAATCACACACACTTGTTTTTTATCATTACAATATATGCAGCATGCCAGTAATTGCATCACACACATCCTCAAGCAATCCTGAAGATGGAGTATTGACTAGATTGAGTTTACAGCACTCACAGGCAGCTGCCATTAATACTGTAGCAACCACAGTGAGAAACATCTGTCCTGGGTCAATGGTGGTGATATAAATCTGTGTGTGTGTGTGTGTGTGTGTGTGTGTGTGTGTGTGTGTCTTTGCCTTTATTAAGCAGGAATGTTAACAGGGCTCTCAGGTAGCAGTCAGCAGCCTCTGTTAATTAGATGTTTGTGCAGTAGTTTGACAAAGCAGAACATTCATGACTCATGAACAGTCATTATCTACATCAGGGGTCCCCAAACTTTTTTCGGTGCGGGCCACATCAACTTGCCTTTCTGTGATGGGGGGCCGGGGTCAGTCTATAACTGAAATGATATCAGTCCCACTAGGATTTCACGGCCTTTTTTGAAATAGTTGCGGCCTAAAATGCCTGATGTTGCATCAGGTTTTCATTTTTAATTGTGGTGAAAGTTGCTTTTTACATTTTTGTTGCGATTTTGTTGCGGGAGGAAGTGAAAGTTGCGATAAACTGCAACTTGACAGTCGCGGAGAGTCCATGGGCCCGGGAAGTGGCGAGGTCCGGGCAGGAGGGCGCTGTAAAGCCGTGAGCCACCTTCGCCCCTGAGCCTTTTCAAGCCGACCCAGAGCCGGTCGTGGCGCACCGCCGCGGAGGAAATGCACCCGTGGAGGCCAGCCAGCGCCGGGGAGAGGTCCCACAAGGGGATCCTCCCGCACCGTGCGGCCGCCCCTGACCCGCCGAGTTGAATCCCCCGGGCAGACTGCGCGGAAGTTGATCACGAGCAAAGTCACGTCAGAATATACCATTGTGTGAGGGGATGAAAATTAGCTAGTACTGTAAATAGTTCGTAAATAAGGTAGATTTTAATTAGAATGCCAAGCTTAATCATTAAGTGTGGATATTTTATAATAGGAAAATTCAATTTTGAAAAATAGGCCATGTTTAGAGGGATTGTTTGGGATCGTTAAGTGGGCCACTCCAATTGTTTAGGCGGGCCGGATGTGGCCCGCGGGCCGTAGTTTGGAAACCCCTGCTCTACATGAAATCCATCCTCAGCACCTCCTTGATCATTCTCACAGGAGTCAACCTCGTCTGGTCTGTAACAATCCGGACACATTAACAACAATCCATTCCGTGAAAAAGAAACAGAAAATAGCGAGCGTTAGCAGGAATTCAGACTGAAACTACTGAAATGATCACAGGGCCATTTGTAGGCTCAGGTGATCCTGGCAGTCACCCAGCTGGAGGGTCGCCAGACAGGAGGACAACATTTATTACAGCCTGTAATTTCACACAGTCTACTTGTAAACACACTATTGTGCAAAAGGTGCATTCTACACTGCAGACTCACTGTGATGATACCGTTTCAAATTCATGGCTATCGCTTCTTTATCTTATGTGCACTTCCCCATTACACAGTTATCTACCAGAAATGAGCACTTGTTGTTCAGTGACCTTGCGTTTTTTTTTACTGGAGCTCTGTGCGTCACGACCCCTGCTGTGCCAAAGAAGTGGAAATGTGACCTTACTCAAGCTACAGAAAGGCACAGGTCTGCCTCTCTTATGAATCTGAGGGTGTTTTTTTTATACTTTTGACATCAGGATCTGTCTCTTTTTTTGGATGGTTTAGGCAGAGAAGAACTGATTCAAAATTTCTTGAAAGGGTGTCACTTCCAAGCAAACCTGAAGCTTTAAATGTGAATTACAGTTTATCATAGATTCTGCCTTCAGTTCTATTTTATGCACTCATCAGAGCAACATCTGAGATCTTGAACCCGAGGGCGTTACTAAAACTATAGAAGGTTTAACAAGCAGTCAGACAATCAGAAAGGTTGTGAACCAACAATTTATGCAGACTCACTTCATTTCAGTGCATAATGGATGGTGAGCTGCGTGGCTGCATGAATGATAGAAGGCACAAAAAGTCTTCAGTAAGAGGCTGTTTTGGGAATGTTTTTTTGGCTGCTCATTTATGTTGGAGTTACAGCTGGTGGGCTTGTTCATGCTGCAGTCCATTGGCAGAAGAGCAGACTGTGGCAGCTGAGTCCCAACTATTGTTATCTAAGCCCTTTCCTTTTTTTTATTGTCTTATTTCACCCTGACAAAGATTGAGAGAGGAGATTGAAAAGTTATGAGCCAGTAAGATGAGTTACCATCGCTGCAGTATCACAGGATGAACCATATGCTTCACCAATATACTGTTGAATATTGCAGTCCATTTAATTGATATTTATATTGGACGATGCCGAAGTACAGTGCCAATATGCAATGTAGTGCTTCCCTTCTTTAGCAACGCACTGATGCAAGTCACCACAATCAATACACAACCAATAAGAACCAATAAAAAACAAATACATATAATAAACAGAGTAGATATCATCCTAAGATAGATATTGTGGTGTTCTGCGTGACGCATATGGACTTTTGAATAGAACATGATAAAGGCACACAGATAGACATACAAAATACACAAACACACAGATTACACAGCTAAGACAGTATTGAATGTTTCTCTGCCACCAGATAACATTCAGCCAGTCTGTTTTCAGATCGGCCTTGACCAAGATTAAGGAGTCGAGCACACACACACACACCATGCAGGCTCATGGGAAACACATAGACAATATTATGTTCACGTGACGCTCAGAACACGGACATATGATTATAAGAAAGTACAGGACATTTGGGTCCAGATCTGGTGATTTTACTATGTAACAATGATGTAAGAATGACGTAAAAATGGGTATAAAAGGTTGTGAAAAGTTAAAGTAAAGGTTCGTTCGGATTCGCAAGCAGCTGGTTCGGCAATTAACTGCCATACACAGATCTATATATTTGCAGGAAAAAAGCCGAACCCCAGAGTCCAGTCTGGTAACAGAGAGCCACGTGGTCCCGGGAGACGAAGTCTATATTAAGGTCTTCAGAAGGAAGTGGCACGAGCCGAGACGAGAAGGTCCCTAAAAGGTGGTGCGGGCAACGCCAACAGCCGTTCAGGTCGAAGGAAGTACCACATGGTACCACCTAAATCACTGCACCCGAGCCACGAGAGCAAAACAGGAAAAGGAAAAGCCTGTTCAAAACAAAAGTGAATCAGAGAGCAGAGATGAACATGAGACTGGTGATTCACCTGCTGATGCTGATGGTGGCAAACTGCTTGATGGAGATGCCACTCAACGATCAAGCCAAGGAGAAACTGCTTTGGACGGAGGCCAAGAGACATAAATCAGATGAGTATCAGATATCTGTTTGATTTGTTTCTCCATGATTCAGTCGGTGTCAAAGGTTTACCTTCATCCTGGTAAACCTTTGACACCTTCTTCATGCAGAGGTTTGACTATTGAACAGTTAAATTGTAAATGGACTGTACTTATATATCCCCTTTCTAGTCTTCCAACCACTCAAGGTATTTTTACACTACACATCTCATTTATCCATTCATACAGACACACTGATGGCATTGGCTGCCATGCAAGGTGCCAACTGGTCATGAGTTTCAGGAGCTTCACAGCCTTCGGGAGCAATTTGGGGTTCAGCATCTTGCCCAAGGACACTTCAACATGCAGACTGGTGGAGCCAGGGATCATAACAATCATCTCATTAGTGGACGACCTGCTCTACCTCAAGGTCGACATAAAAAAAAAAAAATGAATAAAACATATTCAACAGTCTGATTGGCTTTTTTGAAGACAGAGTGTTTGTCATCCAGGGTGATGCCCAGGTACCTTTATTGGCTCACTGTGTCCACAGCTATGCCACTTATTAAAAGTAGAGGGGTTTCAGTGACATTGAGTTGCGAGTATGAATCATCAAACCATTAGAGGGAATTGTCTGAGGCTGGCCCATGATACAGCTCACAGTCCTTCGGGACGCTGAATCACTGAATCATCAGCAAACTTGATTATAAACCTTGACAGTCTAGGTGTGCAGCACAAACAACACGGGCGACAAAACGCACCCCTGGGGTGATCCTGCAGAACACATCAATGTCATTAACACTGACTAATGAGGTAAGCGCCGCAGGGCGACAATAATTCAACACCTCGGATAAAACCTTGGACACTAGAACAACAATGAATTATTTCCATAACACGGGGGACTTCATTCTGTGATCGAGAGAGCTGGAAAATAAACGTGGACACAAGAACAGAGTTTTAAGCAGTCAGCCCCAGATGTACAACTGACTGGTCTCTGAGGTAACTCAGTTAATTTGACCGTTACATCAGTATCATCAGTAAGTAAAACTGGTTTAACTCCTCTGCCAGATGAACAACACTTAATGACACCCATCCTATAATACAAACATACTTATAATGTGTTATACTGTGCTGTTAGCTATGTTTAATTATAAGGGTTACAAAGTTCTGGGCATTTTCAAAGTTGGAAACTTTCCATGGGAATTAACGGGAATAGACAAAATGTGAATTTTATAAAATTAAAGATTGGCCTTTAACAGGGAACTTAAATACAGTTGGTGAAAATATATATTATAGCATAATCTTGACTGAAACAACCAGCTTTCATGCAGGTACTCTTGAATATCTGCTCTTCCTCCATCACATGCACATAGCACACTGCTTACTGCAGGGCTGTTGAGGCCACGCCCCCTACCTGCACAGGTGATTTCTGTACCTGGACCACACTGTAGAGCCCATATTGAAGACACACATTTGAGCTGGTGGACTACATAATATTGTTCAATAAAATAATTCAAACTTGATACAAATAAAAAAAAAAAAATAAATAAATCTGTTGAAGTGTTTTTTAAACTGTTTTATTTTGCATGTTTAGATTTATGTTTGGATATGATACAGTTTGACTGACGAGGTCTCTTTTTGAACTTTTTCATTTATAATTGGTGTAGGCCTAAAATAATTCTTACATTCTCCAAGTGTAAAAAGATTTCACATTCTACAATTTATTAAACAGATGAGCAGTTCTGAAACTTTACACTCATTTGGATGATATTATCGATAAGAATCTTCCCTAATCACATTATTTTTATTTGTACATATCAATCTGCAGTCAAAGAAAATAAGTGTAGCAAACTAAAAGGGGAAAGACTTTAACACATATTATGATTTTTCGGTGTTCTGTGTGCACGCTCTGACAACTAAAGCCACAGAAATGTCCCTGCGTATGTGTTTGTGACGACGCAAATGAAATTTCACACCAAAACACGCATCAAAAATTGTACCGTGCCTCCTGATCGGCATAAAAACCACCACAGTTAGACCTCTCCTTCCACCGCCCATAAATCCCTGATTTTGTTCAGTAAAACTGCCTGAATAAGACAGAGAATCACTTTTAATATCCTGCGATTCCTATCATTATTTTACTGGGACAGTTTCCCCATGTGGATAGCAAAACGTCATTGTAATATAGAGGCCGACCGCCAGACATGAAATCTGTTAATGGCTTTGCACATGCAGAAGTAGTCGGATTACTCTGAATTTACAGTTAAAGGGCACAAAAATATTATGAAAAATATGGTCAGAAAGTGAAGAGAAGTGATTAATGGGGGCAATAATTTTTGAAACTGGTCCAGTATTATAGTGATACAAGTGTATAATCCTTCTGGGCAATTGCGCAGTGTCAATGTTTGTCCACTAGTACACTGACAGACATGGATTATATGTGTTCAAATGTCATGATCCATCCACCATGAGCCGGATTCTGCTCGAGGTTTCCGCCTCTTAAAGTAAGTTTTTACGTTGCCGCTGTCTGTGCTCATGGTGGGAATCTGGTTGGGTCTCTGTCCAAAATGTTGTTTCTTCTTTTATTTGGATGTTTGAGTTTCTCTGTGTAGAGGGAAGTTTGTGCAGAATTTAGAGGACTGTTTACACATTCATCTTCTGAAGGAGGAAAGTTTCTGAGCTTAACTTAAATCTGAGATATACTGTACATGCCAGCACTATTTTCTGACATCACAACTACTATTGCTCATAAAGTTTGAATAAAAAAAAGTTTTACCTGTTTATGGGCAACAGTGTAGTTTGGAAAACCACTCGAAGCCCTCATTGCACATAACAGTGAGCATGGATACTTCACAGCTTGTGTACCTTTGACAAGCTCATACTGGATTTTTCTATAAGGGAGAAATGTGTGGAAAACTAACGTCACCAACTTTTTGCTGGTTTGTTGGTCCATACATCCAAATAGGTTGAGAACCCTTCAGTTTGCACGGTCATATTCATTTGACATTTAGCAAATAGATTTGGATTCAGATCACAGACTCATCACTGAGTTTTGTCATGAACACTTGGCGATTCTGTTTTCCGATTGTATCCTCTGATTTGTAGCCTTTTAGTGCCAACTGGCAGTCTCCTCTTTGTCACCACAGTGAAGCAGACTACACACTGCTCTATAGTAAAGTCAATTCAGATCAAAGTCAGACTAAAACCGATACACCATGTTGATCTGGTCTATAATTCCTTCATAAACTGAATCACTACACCATTATATTAACAGGTTCATACACATGTGATAATAGGCTGTGTGCTGCCTCGTTACCATGCCTATTTTCAACTGATTTGAAAGAAAATATTTTCTTAAAGCAGCAAACATCATATCACCACATTTTAAATTACTGGCTCAAAATGTTCTAAGCATGGTACAGCGTGGGAAGGGAATCTAATTACTAACCGACAGCGTGTAAACTCTAAACGAGTGATCACACTGCGGCATGTAGAAACATTCTCACACAGTCTGAGTCACAATAATGTGATTTCTCCTGTGTAAACTCAGTTATCAGTTTTCCACAGTGGAAAGTAGAAAATAGTCAGATTACTTCAGTGCATATATATATATACACACATTAGAAGACCAGACAGGTGTTATGATGTCTTTGTAAAGGACAGACAGCTGCTTAGCTTTCATGCTGTTAGTATGATGTTCAGTTAGATTATTGGGCATGACTTTATTTTCTTTATTGAGTGATCTGAGTAGTGTTTAGACCAGGGGTCTCCAAACTACGGCTCGAGGGCCATATCCGGCCCGCCTAAACAATTGGAGTGGCCCACTTAACGATCCCAAACAATCCCTCTAAACATGGCCTATTTTTCAAAATTGCATTTTCCTATTATAAAATATCCACACTTAATGATTAAGCTTGGCATTCTAATTAAAATCTACCTTATTTACCAACTATTTACAGTACTAGCTAATTTTCATCCCCTCACACAATGGTATATTCCAACGTGACTTTGCTCGTGATCAACTTCCGCGCAGTCTGCCCGGGGGATTCAACTCGGCGGGTCAGGGACGGCCGCACGGTGCGGGAGGATCCCCTCGTGGGACCTCTCCCCAGCGCTGGCTGCGACCGGCTCTGGGTCGGCTTGGAAAGGCTCGGGGGCGAAGGTGGCTCATGGCTCCGGCCACAAGCTTTACAGCGCCCTCCTGCCTGGACCTCGCCGCTTCCTGTGGCCATGGACCTCTCCGCGACTGTCGAATCGCAACTTATCGCAACTTTCACTTCCTCCCGCAACAAAAATGTAAAAAGCACAGCAACTTTCACCGCGAGTTTTTTAAAAACCTCATGCAACATCAGGGATTTAGGCCGCAACTATTTCAAAAAAGGCCGCGAAATCCTGGTGGGACTGATATCAATTCCGGTTATAGACTGACCCCGGCCCCCCATCACAGAAAGGCGAGTTGATGTGGCCCGCACCGAAAAAAGTTTGGGGACCCCTGATGTAGACTCTGACTTGTCTCCGTTTCACCCATCTTTTGTCTCAACTAAGTCCTGTTCTTAAAATGTATTTATTCTTTACTGGCTGCTCTCTCGTCAGACTGGAGAAGCTGCTCTGCTCTGCACCACTGAGAGAAAATTCTTAAATATCACTTGTGTCATTTAAGGGTGCAGGTAATGTTTTCCTTCAGGAGGGTCTAATTAAAAATAATGAGCTCTGTGGGTTGTTCCTCCAGCAGCCATCTCAGCTCCTGATATCATGACGCTCATCACGGTGTAATTGAACTTTTCTCTGTAAAAGAAAAAAAAAAAATCTGGAGATGCATCAGCCTCAATACAAACTGATGTTTAGCTGCAGCTGCTAACATTCAATCACACAGCTGAGAATGAGGGAATGTGTCCACCAAACCATGTGAGCATGTCGTTTCATGAAGTGTGCATAAAAATAACAGAACCTGAATGTGATTTAACGAAGGCAGCAAGATGAGATGTTTCATTATTTAGTAGGACTGTGTGAAACTGTTCAGCTTTAGAGCTCTATTTCAGAGTTTCCTATAACATCCCTACAGTGACTACAGACCATAGCTGGCATGTTTAGTGGTTTTAGGATTGTGTCTGTAATAACTTACATCAACATAACATTTCTAAAATATTCCTTGAGTAACGCTGTATATGTTTCTGTTTGTGCATTCTGTCCAGATAATATATTCAGCAATGTGAAGTTTAAATATTAATAACACACCTACAAAAGTAGATCAACATGCCCGGCTCATGCGGCTGGTGTGAACCAATACAGATGGGAGATTTCAGAAGATCTACACAACGTTAACCATGCTGGATCTTTTCCTAAACCTACCCAAACTGACACTGACGTTTGGTCTTACTACAAAATAATATTCACAGATGAAACAAACCTTGGTCCAGTGTTGGACTCATTTATCCACCACAATCTCCTCCCTCAGTAGAATTTGTTTCTTTTCCTAGAGACTTATCAGTTTTTTTCTGAATAATTTGTTGAATCATGTAGTTTTTTGTAGGTTTTTATTTTTGTAGTCTTGGTTTTCTTCTCAAATGACTGAGGCTGTGCTGGGCGGATCGATCCCCAAAGAATAAACACTACAGACACAAAGACCTGTTTCTGAGTATTGACATGCATCAGTAGGATAAATATAAAAAATAATGGATCTGGGCTCATCTCTGCTCAGTGATATTATACAACAGTGAATAAGTATATAACACACTCTCATTTCAGACATGCAGCTTTATGCACAAATGTCTCTCTCTCTCAGTTGGACGTACTGTACGTGTCAGTCGGATGCCTGCCCGAGCTTCAAAGTCTGCTCATCTACAAAGCTGACCTTTGCCAGCTCTGTGTTGCATCATTAAACTTAACCGCAGAAAATTGAATGGAGTGTAAATGTTGATTTGAAGACAGCTGTGAAAAACTCCACACACTAGGCCACATGAGTTTCTGACAGGCAGCAGCTCCATCATTATGTGAATTTAGGAGCTCAATCTAATAACAATTTATACAGCACTTTTCAAAGCAAGTTACAAAGTGCTGCAAACATATAACAGAAAAAATGAATGTGCATAACTATTCACCCCCCTAAAGTCAGTACTTTGTAGAGCCACCTTTTGTGGCAATCACAGCTCCAAGTCTCTTTGGATGAGTCTCTATGAGCTTCCCACATCTTACCACTGGGATTTTTTCCCATTCCTCCTTGCAAAACTGCTCTAGCTCCTTCAAGTTGGATGGTTTGCGCTTGTGAACAGCAGTCTTTAAGTCTGACCACAGATTTTCTATTGGATTGAGGTCTGGGCTTTGACTATAGGCCATTCCAACAGATTTACATGTTTCCCCTTAAACCACTCAAGTGTTGCTTTAGCAGTGTGTTTGGGGTCATTGTCCTGCTGGAAGGTGAACCTCTGTCCTCGCCTCAAATCATGCACAGAGTGGTACAAGTTTTGCTCAAGAATATCCCTGTATTTAGCACCATCCATCTTTCCCTCAACTCTGACCCGTTTCCCAGTCCCGGCTGCTGAAAAACATGGTATTCTTTGGGTTTTCACCAGACATAGCGTTTTCTTTGATGGCCGAAAAGTTCAATTTTAGTCTCATCAGACCAGAGCACCTTCCTCCATACATGTCTCCCACGTGCCATTTTGTTTTTTGCTGAAAGTAATGGCCATAAAGCCCAACTCTATGGATTGTCGGCCTATGTACAGATACTCATTAATGCCCTCCTTGCCTGGTCCGTGAGTTTTGGTGGGCGGCCGTCTCTTGGCAGGTTTGCTGTTGTGCCATGTTCTTTCCACGTGGTTATGATAGATTTGATGGTGCTCCTGGGGATTATCAAAGATTTGGATATTTTTTATAACCTAACCCTGACTTGTACTTCTCAACAACATTCTCCCTTACTTGTTTAGAGAGTCCCTTGGTCTTCATGACAGTGTTGGGTTAGTGGTGCCTCTTGCTTAGGTGGTGCAGCCTCTGGGGCCTTTCAAAAAAGGTGTGTATATGTACTGACAGACCATGTGGACATCATTACACTAATTATGTAATTGGTTGCACCAGAGCTTTTTATGTATTAGTGCAATTTTGTCACACACTGATCTCCACAACAACACAAGGATCTTTTAAAGGATGAGTCTGTATTTTGTTTTAGTCTTCAAATGCCAAATGACAAACCAACAATGAACTGGTGATCCTATTAATAATTCAAAGTCTGATACATTATTCCTCTGTTTCACAGAACAGAATATTTTTGAATATAGAGTAGGCCAGAGAGACTAAAATCACTAACATGCTATATGTACTCGTATAATAAGGTCAATTTATGGCCTCATATGACCTGTCTCTGTCTGCATGTCAGTAACAACAAACACATGATTATTGATTTCAGAAGGTCAAACAAATCAATTATCCAGGCGCTGACATTATTTCGGTTCAGACATATCTGGCCACTTTCATTGATCAAGCTGCGTTTCACCAATTCTATTTGTAAGAGAGTCAAGCAGGTAAACAAAATGAACCAACAAAGCTTCTCTCAAGATGTGAAGAACTAACTCAGCTTCGGGATATTTACTTCTAGCTGCAGTAGGCCCAGCATATGAGCACAATAATTTAGAGAGTAAAATAAACGTTTTGTGGCTATGTGTACAGGCAACATGGCTCCCACAGTGGAGACGTCCTCCATCTGGGCAACAATCCAACAGGTCAGGACAATAATAAAAAAAGAGGACGGAGGGGCGGTCGGTAGCGTAGTGGGTTAAGCGACCGCCCCGTGTGTGGAGGCTATAGTCCTCGCTGCAGCTGGCCCCGGTTTGAATCCCGCATCCTCTGCGTCCTGTCTATCTTCAGCTGTACTATCAATAAAGACATAAAAGGCCAAAAAAAAAAAAAAGAAAAGAGGACTGACAGTGGGAGTGTAGAGGAAATTATAAGACAGCGAGTATGTGAACTAATGACTGACTGAGTTAATGATGCTTCAAACTCTTTTACTGTCTCAAACCCATTTGGCAACACTGAGTAACTGAATATAAATGTAAGTAAAACTAAGGTCAAGATGAAAGATGCCCAGAAGCCCAGCTTTTTTTTTTTCAAACCACCAGCTCTATAATAATATCGCAGATATAATGAAGGCCTGATTAAAGGGTGACACTACAGGTGAAGGGTAAACATTGGGTTCAGAATTCTTGTTTGGTTTTATTAATATATTAGTTTCAAGCACAACAAGGACAGACTGCATAAGAAGTCCACCTTAGTGTATTATAGAGTCAGTGCTCAATTATCTCCAGGATCCCAGGAAGCAAACAAATAATAGTTTGAGACTGAGTTTTACCTACCGTAGTCAGGCTAGTGGGCTGCTGTCGGCTCCAGCCTGGGAGCCAGGAGGTTTGATGGTGGCTCCACACGGTAATTAAGTTAGAGGATGGAGCTGGAGAATAATCCAATTCTGTAAAACAGGCGAACTATGAATGACTACTTTATGAATGACCTTTTGGCTCGTTGCCAGGGAGAGGTGAGGTTAACTGACCATCACTCTCAGGATTGATTGGACCTCTTACACTGGTGAGTAGACGTGCCTCTTGGTTTAAAACACCAGCATAGATGACGTGTGTGTGACGTACAGGTGTGTACATTTATAGGTACCACTTGCACTGTACCTTCCTTGTCACAGTCTGCTCCTCTCAGTACTTTTCCATTCACTCTCCACTCACCTGCCAGCCACACCTCCCTCATCAGAGCAACTCCCCTCACCTGCTTCCCATCACCAATCAAGCCAGTATTTAAGCCCTCTCTGCTCACTCACTCTCTGCCAGATTGTTCTACATGTTCACACTAGACTCTCAAGCACTTTTCTGTTTTGCCGTAATCCCGGAAACCGACCCTGCCTTCTGTCCCTGACCATGAGTTCAGCTTCTGGCCCCAGCTGGTCATGGCTCAGCTACCGGCGACTCGTTCCTGGTTATTCTGCTTCATCGCCTGTTTACCAGCTTGCCGCACTGGTTTCCCCAGCCAGCGCCCCTGTACTTTCCCCGTGCCCACAGAGACTATTCCAGCTGTTGTTTTGAACTGTGCTACTTCTCATCTACCAGCCAAGTGTAATAAAAGTGACTTACATTTATTACCTTTGTCCAGTGTGCTGCATTTGGGTTCTTACTACACCTGTTACATTCCTACGTCACTGTAGTGGAGTATGACAAACCTTGAAATTATATAGGCAAATGAGATCTAATAATGCATTTGACACAAACAGAAAAAGTGTCTCTAGTGTTTTTTAACCACTCCTGTTTGGATGAGAGTGTGATTCAAAAAAACTGCACTAATTCTGAGAGTTTATCATATAACTGGTGGTTATTTCGAAAACAGAACAGGTGAAGCTACTTAAACAGGGCTTGATTACTGAATGGTACCTGGCATTCAGATTAAGCTGCCTTTCAAGCCGAGGTAGTTTAGTAGATAGAATGTACATATGGCCGAGCCAAGCCACAGAATATCTGCTCTGACAAGGGCAAAACTGTAGCTTATAGGGAAGAGAATGATGTCACCTGTCAGAGAACCTCATAGATTTATGATGGCAAGGCATGATACCCACTGCAGGGCCTAACGATGAACACGCATCATTCAGGCAACTGTTAGTTTGTGGGTTTGAGACAAGGGAGTCATTCAGGCAACTGTTAGTTTGTGGGTTTGAGACAAGGGAGAGGATAAAAGACAAACGGAGGGCTGAAATGCAGAAAGGAAGATTGGTTATGAGCCAAACCCAGAGCATGTTAGACTGATTTATTCATTACACCAACATATGAATCAGACCACAGCAAAACACGTTTATCTCAGTCTAAAACAACAACAAAAAAAGTCATGTATAAATGTTTAAAATTCAAGATAAATGTAACTTAATACTTAACCTAGTATTTGTTTTAATTTAATTAAATTGACTTATATAAAAACTTCACTTACATACTAAATCAAAGGAATTCCTCTGCCTCTTGTGGTGGTGAGGAAGGTGGAGAAATAAATCACGACATATCCCCGGGTCGGTTTTATTACACAGCTGTTAAAGAGACGTGCTGACACAGCAAAAGGCTGCATCAAGACAGCTGAGGGTCAGGCCCCATTTCAATTAACATCCGCTCCATTTAGCTCTGTGGAAAGGTCACAGAGAAAGACTAGTGCGTTTAACACCTGCACAGACATTTTGACATTCTAACATGTTGGTGTGTTAAAAGCCAGTCTCAGTTCAGCGGGGCTGTGTGAGGAGCAAAACAATAAGGCTGAAAAAACGACTGTAGCACAGAGGTTCAACACTTAGGGAAACCGTTTCGTCTTTTAAAACAGATTCGGAAACAGAAAATTGTGTGGACCTCTATGCATCCACATCCCACTTAAGAACAGACTCCTCCTGTCTGTTGCTGAAACTAGGACTGTGTTCTCTGAATATCACGGCACATGTAATTTTAACACAAGATATTCAGCAGTGTAGTGGTGCCTGGAGAAGTGGGTGTACTCTTACTTTATGCCCCATAACGCTTCTTGGTATCACTATTTTGCAGCATAGACTGCAAGACAGATATAGAAGCTGAGTAAACCAAGCCAGGACAGAAGATGAGAAGATACTTCTGGTTTGTGTGCTTTTGGTTTTGAGAGAAATACAAAGCAGACAGTGAGAAATCTGGCGAATCAGAATTAGATGATCCTTTTTTTTCATTAGGAGGCTGCTTTAGAAATCTTCTATGGTTCCAGCTTCAGCCATAAAACCAGCGAACAGAGATGCCAAGACTGTTTCCATCCAAAAACTTCACAAACTCTGCATGTGAGGTGTCAGAAAACCTATTCCTCCTATGAAGAGCATCATTTTATTTATTGGAATGTTCTACACATGTTCATTTTACTGAAGTTTGATACTTAGGGGTGTATTTACCCATGATGGTTCTGGGAACTCTCAGATGTATATCTACGACAACATACAAGATAAATTTGAGTGTAGTAGCATCTGTTCATCAAATTGTAACCTTAAGGTTTGTGCCCAGGGTCAATTCCCAGAGTCACCACCCCTTCATTTCCAAGCTCTAACTAGTTCTTTCCTCCTCTTCCCCAATGTATCTTATAACTCTTGGCTTCATGCCTTAACAAGCTCAATCCACCAGCAGCACCTGTCCTGATCCGGTCTCCACCCTCTTCAGAAACTGTCAGGGTCAAGATTCCGCTGTGCAATTGTTTTCCACTAGGGTTGAGCAAGTACACTATTATAAATATCTGTTCAACCAACTGAATGATGTGTATCGGTATCACCACTCACAGTTACATGGGTGGTGCTGAAACTAAAAGTGTGTGAGGATAAGCTGGAGTTGTTTCTTGGAGCTATACCTCAAACCAAACAGGAAGTTAGACATTTTGAATTCAATGTTTGTTTGGGGGGGATTTACAGGGATCATACTTTAATGAACTTCTCAATGAATTGAGTTGAAATTCACCATTAAATAGGAAGTTGGTGTTACTACGCTATACACTGTCAAATCTACCCCAAACTTCACGTCCATTTACATGCAAATGTGAATGGACGTGTATTTTGACGTGTGTTTTGAAGTTGCTATATGTTTCAGAAAACTATTTACAGAACAGCCTCAACGTCACTGAACTGGTATCTAATTACCCCAAAGGACCAAGCTGGGACCCAGCGGGGATCTGCTCCGGATCTGTACGGGCCCTGTCATGGACCAGCTGGCCATTCTAAGTGGCTGTATCTGCACTGCTTATCGCATTTTGTTTATGGGGCATTCCAGAGTCTTCCTACCAGAAATAATCTGATTCACCTCGTCAGGAAGTAACAGCCCAACAGCCAACCATCATAAATATCTCATTAAATCTATTTTTAGCATGAATTTTAATCTTTAAGTTGTTTTATTCACTCATCACTCCTTTATTCTCCCACCTTTTGATAATCAATCCCACAGTGTCTGGACTAAACAAGCCAACCACTGTCATAATTATGTGATCATTTATTAGACATGGTTATCCTACACATGACAGTGAAATTTTTTTTTGTGTGTGTGTGTGACTTGTGACTTGGTTGGATGATAAGACCAGGCAGAAATAAATGTCTTTAACTTCTGCAAATTTAAATCAAGGTACCAAAATCCCAGTCCTTGGCTTAACACATTTGGAGATATTAAAGGGAAACAGTAGCTGCCATGGCATCAACATTCAAATTCTCATATCAAGTTTGTTATATCAGCCAATACTAACTGGAATTATTAAATGTCAGTGTTCTCGGCACAGTAATTTTACCACAAACCTGTGCTCACTGCAACTCTGCAGAGAGTCTACCTTTAAGAAAAACTTGAAACTGACAAACAAATGTTTCAATTAGTCAATCAATTTGTCAGTCATCCCAACTACCTCATCTCCAAATAAGAATGAATATATCCGAACGACCAGCAACCAGGTCAAATCAATACCAAACAAAACAGTCAGCACAAAAAAAATGTTTCGCCCACGCAGTCAAGTCAGTGTGTCTATACACAGACTATACACAGCTCTTCAGTTAAAGGTTAAACACACAATATAATGTAGAACTATGGACAGAGCCAGGCTAGTGGTTTAACCTTGTCTTCAGTCATTAAGCCAGGATAACCACACCCTGACTGCAGACCTAAATGATAATGACCTCAATGATAAAATTGTAACTTATAGAAACGACCATAGAGTCACCATCTCCTGCCCTCAACTGGCACCGATTTATCTTCAGACACAGGAACCTTAGAAACAGACCTGATACATATTTATGGCCCTTTCAGACACAGTGTGATTTGTGCTGTGCACTCTGCAGCCACAGTTCAACCTGGTTGCCAACTATGCACCGATATCTAACCTATATCTAACTGTTGTGTGACTTTCTTCATAATAACAGTTTATAGATTTTCAGTCAGCATCATAGCATAGAGACGACTCTAATGAAAATCAAAGGACTCGTCTCTGTACTTGTCTTAGTGGTAAATCTTAGTGCTGCATTTGACACCATTGACCATCATATTTTATTAGAGACTTGAACATCTAATTGGCATTAAAGGAAACCCAATAAGCTATCTGATCAGTTTGTTTATGGTAATGATAAATCCTCCATGCACACCAAAGTTAGTCACGGAGTTCCTCAAGGTTCTGTGCTCGGATCACTTCTATATGCCTCATATACAGGACTGACATGAACATTTATGAAAGTATTAAGTGTCATTTGTTAAATTGTGTCCTCCGTGACTTGATATTGACCAAGATAACATAACATATCATATACATACTTATTATCAAACATATTACCAATCGAATTAAGAAACTATTTGACTTTGTTAAAATAACATGAATTACAGCATTAATAATAACTAGTAACATCCATGTAATTCATTCATTTATTGTTTGTTAACAGTAAAATAATAATATTAACTTTAAATTAACTAGCAATTTACTTATGATTACGGTTATTACAAAGTATTACCTGCAGCCCCCCTCTACAGAGCATTTACTGCCTCAGCTTTATTGTTTTGGTTCAGTGTCAGGACTTCAGGTTTCCAGCAACAGCTGACAGCAGAAATCAATGAAAAGGCTCTGATAAACTCACTATATGCAGACAGCAGACTGACAAAGTTAGCAACTGGAGTGAACATGTATCATGTGGACACAAAATCAATTAAATATAAGAAGAAATAATACAAAAAAGTAGACAAGTTCATAAAAATAATAAGCACATAAAAATACTAATGAAATGGCTATACACTGCAAACAAAAAATGTTCAAGTTTCACAAAGACATACCTCTGCTATTACCATGGAGGTTATATGTATTTGCATGTTACAACAGAGAAAAGCAGCCATGCCCCTATATTTCATCTAATTATTCAGTTACTGAATCCATAAACACAGTGTGTTTCATTCTAATTTAAAAGTGAATTTAACAACACTCTACCTACCTCTTTGGCTTTTCGGTGTCTGTCCTTGCTGTCTCTATCTCTGTCTTTGTCCTTGCCCTCATCTCCATGGTGACACGAGTAGGACACTGTCCTCCAGTCCCGTGGAGAGTTGGTAATGCTGGAGACCTTTGACTCAGTAGCACTGTTCTCCTCATTGAGCGAGCGGGATGACCTCCTGGTGAACATGCTCTTCTTCAGAGCTTTTACCCTGAGGCTGTCACTGTTACTCCCATCTGAGCAGCACCACTCCCCAGAGGAGCCGTTGTCCATTTTGACATTGTGGCCTGTAGTGTGGCACTGGAAAACACGAGGTGAGAGGGTGCTGTCGGGATGTGGATGAGGGTGGGGTTGCGGCTTGTCAGGGGTGGCATTGGACCCGGATGCAGACGCCGTCTCCCCGTGTCTTCCATTGGGCTCGGGCTCCTGGATCTTCTCGTCCAACTTGTTGAGTTTGGAAAGCACCTGGGAGATTTCACTGCGAACGCCTGACAGAGACTCCAGCTTCTTCTCGATCTCACCAATCCTCATCACCAGCTTGCACACGCTCGATTTGAGCTCGTCGTCGGTGTTTTCAAGTGAATGGAAAAGACGGTCCAGCTTGGACTTGGCTAGTTTGACCGTGTTGCGCTCAGGTGAGCTGTCGCCTTCCGACTTTAGTGTTATCTGAGAGAGAGACCCATTACTGTTGTAGCATGATGGTTGGACAACACCCAGAGAGTCACACACACTCATATCGTCCAGAAAGCGAAAAATGTCACTAATGTCATCACTAATGATCTCAGAGTCCTCATCAGAGTGTTTGAAGGTGTGTCTTTCTCTGTCATTGTACTTGGCATTGTACTCCTTCACTTTCTTCTGCTCAGCCTGTTCTGTTTGAGTCCCAACACTCGAGGAACTGTCGCCTCCCTGAAAGGATGGACTGTTCATATTTTTGTCTCTAAACCTTTTGGCTACTTCTCTTTTGTCCAAACCTGCAGGCCCACTTGCCATCAGTGCCACATCCTTTGTTTTTATTCCGTTAGTTTTCTTTGCAAAGCCAGATGGAGAAGCTATAACCTTTTCTTTTGGGCTCTGAAAATGCTGCTCACTGTCGGTGCTGATGCTGATGCTGATATTGTGATGATGGTTTTCTTTGAGTGGTTTGCTGTTCAGGAATGACCTCTCAAAGTCCGGCGGCCCCTCTTCCGTGTTAAGACTGAGGCTCTTCACCGGCCACGATGGCTGCTTCCCTGGTTTGTTACTGTGCTTCCTGCTGACGGTCTCAGAGATCGTGGTTGGCCCGAAGTATGTGGATGCTTGTAAGTCATCCAGGCTCTCGTGCTTCACCCTCCTTCTGTCCTGGAGAGGGGAGTTGAGTGGGGGCTCAAAATAGGGGTTACTGTAGGGCAGTTCAAAGCTGTGGTTGAAGAAGGTGGCAGGCTTGTGCAGCTCCCTCCTGTGGTAAGCCTTCTTGCCCTGTTTGGACTCAGTGGTGATGACCTACAACAGTAACCCAGACAAGGACTGAATTGGCTTTAAAACAAACAGCAAAGACATCAGAGACAGTCCACTAATTATGACTATGGACACAAATCAATGCATAACTGTAAAATTGTCTAAACATCACCAAACTGTGGAGCCGTCTAGGGCTTATGTTAGAAACAAAATGTAAATGTATTATTAAACCGAGCAAAAGGTTTGATGCACTGTACTTAATAATTATCTCAAAGAGCATTCAGTCAAGTTGTGTTCATGGAAACAGCAAGACTTCAATTATAGACCTCTGACCTTCAGAATATAAAGGGGGCTTAGTGTTAAGATAA
The DNA here is from genome assembly GCF_000972845.2 of Larimichthys crocea. NCBI lineage: Eukaryota > Metazoa > Chordata > Actinopteri > Sciaenidae > Larimichthys > Larimichthys crocea. The sequence continues at coordinate 28,640,993 of NC_040018.1, read as the reverse complement.
TATAATATGGCATTTACGGTCGGAAGCAGAATTTAATTATCTGTGTCGGGAAAATATAATGCTTTATGCCATGAGACAAAAAGAGCTGTGTATAAATTAGACAGCGTGAGCGAGAGAGCCTTACTTGATTATTAATGCATAACTCATATGTGAAGGTAAAGTATAGGCTATGGGGATGTATTTTGAGACTTGACCTTGCACACATACACACATAAAGTACATTAAAATGCTGCTTACATGTCAATGCATCATGTAATATATTTAATATTATGACACTATGAATGGGGTCATTTAGCATAATGAGAACTTACATTTGATACAATGACAGTTCCCCCAGCTCTCTCTACATATCAACATATATATCAGGTAACAAATTAATTAAAAATGCTTCTTACATTGTTCATCAACTCAAGGTGTTTCATATTTGTTGCACTTTGTTGGACTTTCACGTCAATATTCTGTTGAGATTTTTACAATCGGGATTTCTAAGATTCTTAAAGATTCTGTTAAACAATTACACTTTCTTAATTTATCTGTATTATTATTCATTATTTGACATGTAAAATCAAGTCATGCAACATTTCTCTTAAATGAGGTGAAACACAACATCAGACTGTAGATTCATATAGATTCATATGACTAATTCCTGCTCTGGTTAACTGGTAAAACACACTAAACAATAGTTTGAATAGTTTGGCTAGTTTGACAATGAATGAACTATTAAGTCACTTATCAGTTGATGTTTCAAATGTCAACAAAATATGTCATTTGACAAAATGATTTGAGTGAAGCTGTCACTAAAAATAACTTGGAAGCTTATAAATTCACTAGATAAGAAATCTATATACATTTATTTCTCTTAGACTCTACAAGATAATGTCTAATTCTTCTTTTTCTGTTACTTTTCAACACAACATGTCCTGATGAGAATATGTTTTAAACAGAGAGCACATTAACACAGAATCAAACAGCCCTCTCTCTCTCTTTCAACGGCACAAACCTGTGGTGAGAAGGCCACGAAATTGTGGAAGTCCTCCTTAAAGATGTTCCTCTTCTGGATGCAGGGGTGAACAGTGAACGGCTCTGCATGGCCAATGTGCCTCAGGGACTCTTGGTCGGTCGTGGACTCGCTGTCGATGTCCATAGGAAAGTAGGTGCTCTGCATTTCGCAGGGTGGAGAGGGCGGACTGCCACTGGAGTACTGGGGCAAATGGTGGAGTTTGTCCAGAGAGGCTGCTCTACATTTCAGGTCCTTGTTGACACCCAAAAGAAAGTTGGGGACGGAGGCGGGAATAAACTGCTGGCAGTTGTTGCACTCGGATGGTTTAGGACAGGGAGGGGCATTCTGAGGCACAGGATGCTGCTGGGGGCGGTGGTGGTGATGGTGGTGATGGTGTCCATCCCTGGGATGATCCATGTGCTCATAACTAACTCCCATATCACAGTCCTGAAACTTATAGGCGTCATTGTCAGACCTGCACAGCTCCACTGACTGGTTCTTGTGGAACTTGGCTCTGTGCACTATAGGGAGCTTGTCTTTGGCTATGCCTCCGTTCATCTGGATCAAGTTAAACATGGTGACAATGTCTGCTGCCACCATGAGCTTCTTGGACTGTGGGTCCTCCATAGAGCAGCGCATCTTGTCCTTAAAGAGGGTGGCCGGGAAGGCAGGGTCCAGGCAGGCCGTGTAGAAGAGCAGGCTGCGGAGCTTGGCCAGGTGCACCAGGTCGAAGCGAGCACACAGGGACTTACACAGGTCCTGGTAGGACATGGTGTTGTGCTTAGTGTCCAGCTCCTCCAGGATCCGGACCAGAAACATAGAGTACTCTGGGAGGGGATCCATAGCTGCTGGGTGGCTGGAACAGACCTACAGAGACGGTCCTACCTCAGGAGAAGCTTGGTACCTGGAAAGAACACATATCTGAATGTTCATTGAATGTTGCCAGACACATAGTTTTCTGGTTGTATTACGCACAGTCAAAATGAGGCGTGAATTCATCCTGCTCCTGACACAGTAAAGCCCACTTGCATTCCGATAGTAGCAGCAGCTGCAGAGCCTTTAATAGCGCAGGGCGCGCACACAGGGGGCTTTCAGTTGTATCTGCATACCTTGAGCTGCTGCGAACAGAGCGGAAAATCATCTGATCAGCTCGGTGCAGCACAGCAGCGTCTCATCACAGAGCCACCAAAAGGGGAAATCAACTCAGAGTAATCAGGCATCATCTGAATCCGCAGCGCGCAGAACCTCCGACAAGCATCCCAGCCCGGGTGCACAGAGACCCGCTGCAAAGCCCCTCCAATTATCCGTCAGTCTGAATCAAAGAAAGAAAAATAAATACATGAACGCATAGTATATATCCTCACATGCACGCGCACATGTACATGCTGATTAAAAAAATAAAATAAAAACATGAACATTTACTGTCACGGATGGTTTTTCTCGGGTTCAGGTGAGTCCCGGCGCGCTGGACAGTCTCCACATGTCCTGCGTAATTCCTCGATACTGCTGTGGAAGCTGCGCTGGATGAGCTGAAGGGAACTGAAGACACACGCTGTGCTGTGCACAGACCCACGTCAAGCGCAACACAACAGGCAACAATACTGCCGCTTTCTGATTTCAAAATAAAAGCCTCAGAGAGGTGATCAGAATCTTCCATCTGGAGAGGATGGAAGATTCATTCTCCATATGTTTACCATAGACACGTGAATCATAGACAAAAGTACAAATACTGCTCACACAGCTCTTGTCAGAGTTTATTATTATAAAATAAACAAGATTTTGAATCATTTATTTCTGATTTATTAACAAGTGAATAATAATTTATATAAAAATGCATCACATTTAATGAAGTCAACACGTTATAAAGAATACTGATCAGGAAAACAGCCATGATATTATTTCTATAACACTCATTTTAGTGGATATTTGTCTGAAGGAATGAAGTGCAGGTAAAGTATACAGTAGTAGCCTATACAATTTATTTACTTACATAATTAAAGTAGTGTACAATTACTCAATTAGAGTACAAGTAACTCTAAATTCTAATACTATTACTACTCTTCTACTGAGTCGATACTCTCCAGCACCTCCAAACCTGTGTCTCCTCTTTTACCTGTCGCCCCGAGTTTGAATATGTGCAAAAATCTAACACTGAAATATGAAGTTAACAACAATTTATGGCATTTTGTCTACTTAGTGTCACTTTAAGTGTTTACTAGAAGTAGCCTGTGCATACACAAAGGCCTATGTATTTTTAAATCTAATCTAATTTCTTCTTCACAGATGTGAATACATTAAACATGACTCATATTCATTTGAACAGGTAAGGTGAGACTAAGATCTATTCGTTCGTAAAATGTGCATCGTTCCAAAAGAAAAGTTAATCAAACGTTACACGTGAGCGGTAATGAAAGTTGTGTGAACAGAAACAGAAATAGGTGAGATACACACACACACACACACACACACACACACACACACACACACACACACACACACACACATCCATCCAGGATGAAATCAGGACGTTATTCTAAACCTGTGCACACACTGTGAATATTTGGCAGTGCATGTGAAAGAAACTGGAAGTAAAGAAAAATACAAATACAATAATACACATTATTAGAATATGGTCTCTGTTGCATTGGCACAACCAACAGCACCATAATGACTTTTTATATATTTGTTCAATGTGCTTTTTTAAAAAAATTCATTTTAGGTTTACGCTCTTATTGTGAAAGCAAGGTGCCTTACTTCCGGTCAGAGCCTCCTTGAATGTGTGTTATCTATGCAGCTCTTTGTTTCCACTCAGAATGACGTAACTATACCTACACTGGACAATGGAGACATTTTCAATTACCTGACAGTATGATTGAACGGTGTGACGTCATCCTGTCACATCTGTGCACGTGGTCTTCATGCACAGGCAACAATCTTCAGGATCCATGAGGATCCACCTGCTCTGCAGTGGATGTGAAGTGGGCTTCACACACCTCAAAGGTCCTTCAGGCACTTCCAAGGGGGACATCAGGACCATGAGGAATGATGGACTACTGTACCTGTGAACTTACATCACACTGCAGGAGACAAAGTGGAGCAAAAAGCTGAAAGTAATTAACTACGCTGAATGAGGCCTTCAAGTACAGTCCAGTAAACCTGCACTGTCTCCTGTGGTTGGGGCTCAGGTGGTGGAGTGGGTCGTGGGTGGTTTAATTCCCGGCTTCCCTTAGTCCAGTCAACGCCTCATTGGGCATGACACTGAACCCCAAACTGCTCCCTTCTATATAAATGATATAAGTTTATTTACCATCCACTGCAGCGAACATCCCTGAGATGTCAACACGTGATTGACATGGAAATAACAGCCTGACAGAGCTCGCTGTGGTGTTATATTAATTTTATACCGAGTGGTTCAAACTGTGACAGAACAAAGAGTGAGTTTCACAAAATATTCTTTTTTTTTTGGGGCCCAATAATAATAACATCCCCTCTGCCTTTTCTTCTTCAAAATATATTCCTGCTATATTAAAATACCAACATGCATTATAGATCACCACTATTAACCACAACTCCTTGAATTCAATTCTGAACCAAACACAGTACCACTATTTAGCTACAGGAAGCTGCGTACTGTAGGATAGTGTTTATGATTTTATGAATAGGACCTAGTGAAAACCTTAACACACCTTCATTTTTAAACGGATCTGAATCTGCTACCTGTTCACCTCAGATTGTGTTTACCAAGCGCACTTAAATGCACTTTCATAACTGCATTCGGGAGTTACCTCTGTTCTGACAAAAAAATAATGAATTAATAAAACGCTATGTGTCATATTGCTGACTGTCTTTCCTGTTGTTGTTATCCTGCAGAGTTCATTTGGTTGGATGACTGACGTTATTTATTGTCAGGACGTCTCGGTTTGTGGTAACGCATGAGTACTCTAATGCATTATTCATAGGTAACGCTGTAACGTAACAGATTACTTTTAATTGATGGTAATGTTGTAACCTAATTAAGTACTTTCCAAAGTAACTATACCCAACACTGGTGATAACTTTCATCCCTGAAGTATTTTGGTCTTTGTCTATTTCTCAACCTAAATGAACTGAAACTGAGGTTGAGCTCAATGAATAGTGTTGCTGGCATACTGGCCTACAACTGTGCAGTCAAGTGAGCAATACTGTTTGAAACGTGATTCAGTTAAAAGCTCTTCAAGGTCTCCACCTTAGCCACGTCGGCAGAATCAGTGGTCAGCACAGAGCGGGCCCCTCAGGGCTCCCTGTCCTAACGCAGCTCTAACAAATGCAGCTCAGGTGAACCAGAAAATCTATATTGCCTTCTAGGTGTTGGTGTGTTTCTCTGTTTGATAAAGCAGAGACCTATCCAGGCGGTACCAAGCTGGATAGGTCTCTGTATGAATGATGAAAGCTTATTTACCCAGTGCTGCCAGATCTGACTGACAGTAAAAAGCCCAGTCAGAGCCCCAGTGGAGAGGTGTTTTTAGTTGTCTTATGTATGAATGAAAAGATTATCACTTCACCATGAGAAATAGTTTCAGTAATTGTTCTGGAGCTTCTGATATTATGAGATTATTCTGCATATTGTCTTAAAGGTCAAGTTTATTCTGAACTTTAGAAAGAGCAGTTGAGGAAAACACAAGATTAGCAGCTGTTCTGGAGCTTTTGATTGATTGAGTCTGAATTTAAGTCCAGGAATTCAATTTTATTTTATTTATATAGTGCCAAATCATAACAGAAGTTATCTTATGACACGTTCCTTATGGAGCAGAGTCTAGACTGTAGTCCTCATAATATTATCCAACAAATCTCACCATGATCAAGCACTTGGTGGCAGTGGCAAGGAAAAACTTCTTTTTAAGAAGCAGAAACCTCGAGCTGAACCCCGCTCATGCTGGGCAAAGAGGAAACATATCATTTTAAAATGCTTTTGGTTCATTAGGATATGATTAGGTGAACCCAACACCATGGTTAGAAAGATAGAAAAATATCTATATGAAAAGAAAAAGTAAAATCTGTGAAACTTTTATTTGAAAAATGATTATGTAATTAATTGACTGAAAATAAGACAAACTTTATCTGGTACATCGGCTTTATTTCCCTGAGTGACGATCGCACCATTTGCACAGTAAGAACTGCTGACAAATCCATCACTATCCAAAATGTATTGCTTAACAGACTAAACGTCTTTCTACCATTCATTTAACTTTCACTGCTGAGAGTTAATATCAGAACGCTGTGCTCAATCTGACCTGGAGTTGTTCATTTCCTGGCTGACTAAGCAGCCTTTAATTGGACTGAGTAGAGAGGCAGGGGGGATTAGAGGAGGTGGAGGTCTGAATTGACTTAGGGGAGCCCAAATCTCACATACAGGAGTTTAGACCTGCTGGATAAACACACGCAAACGCCCCTAATATGCATGGTGGCTAGATTCTGTGCAAATGTCAAGATGACAAGATATTTACTGTATTAAATCATAACATGAATTTGCTATATCATCAGTTCTTAAGGAAACATGCTAAGTTCAAATATTTGCTTCTTGACAACAGCAACCATAAATGCTTATTTTGAGATTTACCGCCTGGCCCGTCTCTTTGTTTGTTTTGGCCTTTGTTATTCTGACCAATTAGTTCCATATTCGATATCCGGGGTTGCCAGGTATGAAACAACTTTGCGACAAACACAGAGCACTACAACAATGGAAGCAAGCGAGCGCAGCAGATTGACATAGATGGACTCAAGAAGCCTCTTCCTTTTTCAAAGAAGACTAGCAACCTGAAACGTTCAAAAACACGGATAATTCGACAATACAAATAAAATTTGATTTGATTGTTTAATAAAGATGTGTGCAAGTTTATTCACTTCCCACTGATAAATCTGTCTCTTCATTTAGGTGCTACAGCCTCAGATGAGTAGTAATGTTTTTTTGAAGAATGTGTGCAAATAGCCACTTTGTTAATAAACTGTTGAATTTACTTCTGGCTTGTGACTCTTGTTACATTTTTGGGTTTTTCAGAGTATTTGCATATAGTACATACATTCTGCTCTATGTGTAAAGTGCCTTGAGATGACTTTGTTGTGATTTGGTGCTATACAAATAAAGATTGATTAAGCAATTGAGATTGAGGGGAACCGGGGAGACCGGACGAGCTTTCAATGCAAAAGGAATATTTATTTACAAAAATCATCAATTCACGCAAGAAAAACGTGGTAATCAGTATTCAGCAGTGTATGCATGTGTTTTTGTGGGCGTTGGTAGGCACAGATCAAAAAGTCTATGAAAAACTCTGCCCTGTCCAGGATTCTGCAAAACAAAAGAGAACCAGAAACCAGATACCAAAAATGCAAAGAGCCCCTAGTGGAGCGGAGGGTTGTCACAGTAGCTACCCCAACACTGCTGCTGAGCAACCTCAGTCATGCCTGTTTCTTTTCTTCGTCTGTATTATTTGGAATGCTACACCTGTTTTTGTGCTGCTTGTTTTTTTTATGCACATACTTTGTCTTTTGATAGTTATGCAACATTGGGGATGGCCTATATTTTAATCTTTTTCTATATGGGTGCAGAACATGCATCTTCCTCCAGGTACTGTAGTCATAGTCACAAAATCTATGACACTGACTGTTTGACAAAGTGCTTTGAACAAAAACAGTTGTGTTGGTAAGTGACACATTCCCTTGCATCATCACTGCTTCTGCAATATTGTCCTGCAGATTCCTCATGTCATGACCTCTCTGATGTGCTGCTTCCAACGCGATGTGCAAATGCTTGCAGAGACCTATGAAAAGAATGGTTTCAGGTCACCAAAGTGGTAGAGATGAGAGACAACTAGAGGTAGATATTAAGTTACATATCTGTATATCTCCATTCATAAGTTCAAAGGAGATAACATAATAATTAGAATTTCAGATTAACAAGTTATTCCACACAGAATTTGGTGGCATACCTCCAGATGACGCAGCAACACAATCACAAGTGTACTCTGGCAGAACTACCAAGTACTGCAAATCTTTGCTCGCAGATGGCACTAGGCATCTTGACTCATCCAGCCAATGACATCTCTCTATCCAGCCCCTCTGGATCAGCATGTCTGCCATCTCTTTACCCTTGCTCTCCATGTCACTTCTTGGGTTGGTTAGTCTTCCAGCCTCTTGAGGACTATCCAAGCATCTGTGAAAACATTAAATAAATATGTTTAACAACATTCAACAAAGGTTGGATGAATATTTTTGTTGTAAACTATTGACATTGCTCCCAAATTCCCAGAAATATTGTTTTGTAAACTATTGACATTGCTCCCAAATTCCCAGAAATATTGTTGCTTTGAATGTTTGCAGAAGCATGTAAACAGGTCCAAATCATCATCAAAAGACAAAGATGTTGTATTTTCACTGTGTGTGTGTGTGTGTGTACACACAGTTAAGCCAGAATGTATTCATACTAATGGCAATTTTTGAATTAAAGTAATTTGTCATACGATTTTGGTTTCATCTGGCTGGAAAGGACATAAACTACTACTAGAGTATTCTAACCATCTATAAATGAAATATTATCCATGTGTTTTCAGGTGCCAGCAGCCACAGCACAAAACATAATGCGAGAGTACAAGCAATTCCACACTATGAAAAAATCTCACAGGTCATGGGAAGAAAGCCCTGAAGAAGTGACCCCTGAATTTGCAAGAATGCCTCTGTGAGAGACCAAGAATATCTAGAGATCACCAGACGGCCAGATGATGTTGTAGATGTTTCCTGCTCCAACACACCTGATTCAAATGATCAGCCTCTCATCAGGCTCTGCAGTGGCCTGATAATGAGCCACTCATTTGAAACAGGTGTGTTGGAGCAGGAAACATCTAAAACATGCAGGGCAGTGTTCCCTGAGGACCAGGGTTGAAAAACACTGACCTAGAGCACCTTAATGGAGGCATACATGATGATCTGTTCACAAATTTCAACTGTAACCTAAAGACCGTTAAGACAGCTCCACCTAAAAATCTTTTAAAAGATGCACACGAAAAAGGTAATTCAACACATGGCTGGAAAATGTTGCTGGGCTAGAATTGACTGTGTTTGTCCACTTATCTCCAAGAAGAGATGTTACTACTGATTCAATGATTGCTCAAAGAGGAGATTTTGACCTCAAGGCAAATGCTCTTGGAAAATGGGACTGGCCACTGGCCAGTTTTCCACATCCAAAATCAAGTTGATATATATTCAGTAGACCATTAAACTAGTGAAATACATGAAGCCGGATCATTTATTAATAAAATGAGTAAAGGCAACCAGGCAACATGGGTCATCTGGACGTTTCTGTTGTCTGACCAGCCGTTTGTTGTTGAGGTGAATACCCAGGTCGATGTGAAGGGGGCTGAGATTGTACCAGTCGACAAAGACCTGTACTGTTTCTGATTTCCTTCTGATACCCGTCCAACAATGGCTGTATCATCAGAGAACTTCTGGAGTTGACAGTTGTCAGTGTTGTAACTGAAATGTGATGTTTACAGGGTGAAGAGAAACGTAGAGAGGACTGTACCCTGTAGGGTATATACTGCAAATCACTACATCAGACTCACAGTCATGAAGTCTCACATGATTTCATGTGTTTTTTGCATGTTTTTTTGGCAACTGTAGATTTCCCTTCACATGAGGAGGGACAGGGTGAGGCAACATATTTTAAATTAGCAACTACACCACCAGATGCCACTCAATCCTACCAACTGAACCATGAAATGTCTTGGCAAATATTGGATTGGGAATTTTCCTGAACAGGTTTTCACTTATGTCGTGAAATATCTAAACATTTACCCATAACCTTTTAGACAGAGTTGACTTGGACTTGAAAGAAGTTCTCAAGAGACGGAAAGGCTCGTTTGATTTTATTGACATCTCTCAGTCTGCAGCTGATGGTTGTTTCTGTTTGTTGTTTTTGACAATTATCGAAAGCTTTTACTTCTTAGATGTTCTGCCAGTTTCCCTGTAAAGGAACATTTGCTGTCATTATACCTATTCTGCTGTTTAAAGAATGACTTTAACTCATAGAGATAATGTGTGATGCTGTCCTGACTGTGAGAATGATGCTGAATGATGGGAGAAACCTACCTGAACCCATGACACCTTTCAAAAATAAAGTCACTTATAAAGGATGTCCCTAGGTAGACAAAGGGCTGGGTTGTTGAGGAATCGACTCTGCTTTAGCTCCTCCAGACTAGACCGCAATTTAGGGTCTAAGGTCAGGCACATGCGCAGTAAAATCCTTACATCTGAAAAGCGAGAAACAAGCAGCAGATCAAAGGTTAGTGGGCAATCCAATGAATAAAAGACATCTTAAAAATTGATAGATATATCCTTTATATTCCGTCTTACCTGTGGACAGTGCTGTGTTGAATTTAATGTCATTGTTGATGTAGTGTACGGTGGTAAAAGGCACATGTCCTTTCAGCAGTGAATAGAAGAGCACGCCTAGCTGCCAAACAGTGGTAGGGCGGGCCCAGTATTTCTGACATTGAATCCACTCTGGAGGGGAGTGAGCAAGGGTACCTATTGCACACATCAACAGAGCAATGGAAGGAGACAAACAGAGAGATGAAGGAAAAAGAAAGAAAAAGCATGAGGGATGAACAACATTACTGAAGTGATTATTTCAAAGACTGACAAATGAGTAAGGAGCAGTAAACATATATCTTACCACAGAAGGAATCATAAGGTGCATCTGTTGAGAAGCAGCCACAACCAAAGTCGATGATACGGACTCTTGGTACATCAGAGATCTTTTGAATCAGGACATTTTCTAGCTTAATGTCCCGATGAAAGACATTCTTAGAGTGCATGTCAATGGCAGCGTCCACTAGCTGCTTCAGGATCATCTTAGACAGAAGAGAGACAGAGTTAGAAAGGACTGCAAGGAAACATTTCTCCTGATTCTTGACAGGGTGGAAAAGTCTCTTAAACAACATAATAATAAAAATGGTCAAAACTATGGCAGTAACACACCATTATATGAGCTCCATAGCATGATTTTATCCATGAACTTTATCATTAATCAGCATTTAAAGCAAAACACTTTTTCCTGCACAATCAGTTAATTTTAGCGGATTTGCTGAAATTTCGTAAATCCTTCCTAATGTAATAAACTCCTGACTATAAAGACAGCTAACACACCAACACCTGCTTATTCTGGGGAACACTATGCACATACACATACAAACATTACTCAGTCGGTCTCTCTACCTTTGCCTTATGTTCCTCCAATGATCCTCCCTGTGATTCAATGTAGTCCCAGAGGTCAATGGAGTTGACTGGGTTTTCCATGACCAGTATTAACTCTTCATCCAGAATGTACCAATCAAGGAGAGACACGGCAGCAGATTGTCCAACTGATCCTGGTAGACCGGCGGCTTTCAGCATGAAGGCGACCTCGAGAATGATTTTAAACTCCTTCCCATTGCAAATCTACAGGAAATCAATGCATACATACCAAGGATGCTATAAGTTAACTTGATCATGGCTTTGCTCATCCACAGTACAGTAAAGAAAGTACTTACCACTTGTTCCCATCTCACATTCTCTTTGGGAATGTGCTTGATGGCGACCTGCAAGACAGAAAATAATTTGGTTGGTACTTCTCGAGGATCAGTGAATGTTATGTGTGTGTAAATGCATTTCCTACCGGGAAATTGTCTGAATTACGCAATCCATCATACACATAGCCGTAGCCTCCTGCTCCGAGCCGACAGAGCTCATAGTACTTGTCTTCAAAGTCAGCTAAAAACACCCAGATCATAATCTTAAGATATTTATGAAATGACAAGTGTTTTAAATCTAAGTCATTTGGTTTCCAGCTTACCTGTGCTTGTGTTTGCTGAGGAAGACATCTCAAAGATTTTCTCCTCTTGAGATGAGGCGCTGCTTAAGTTTTGGTTGACGTCACCTGCATCTTCATCAGAACTGACGTCCCTCTTCACATCAGTGCTCCTAGTGCTGTGGCTCAGTTTCTTTTTAGGTGCCTCACCGCCATCATTGGCATTTGTTTTCTGCGTCTCCACTGACAGATTCTCTACTACTATCACACTGGGGTCACTGGCATTGGAACACCTTCCCTGGTTTTTTGGTGGCTTGCCATCATGGCACACTACATGTGTGCCGGAGTCGAAGGTGTTGTTGATACTACACCTTGTCTTCCTTGTCTTCTGTACAGGTGGTTGGACAACACTGGTCTTTCTCTTGTTGTGTGTCTCCTCTGAAACCTCAGTGTGTTCAGCGTGGTTTCCATCACCAGCCCTCTTCTTGCTTTCACTCAGATCCTCCTCCATGTTGTTACAGAGGTTAGTAAGACTGAGTGTGTTCACGTTCAAGTTATGTAAAGCCACAGACACAATGTTCTTGTCGTTCCAGACCAGATAACTTGATAATACACCTGCAGATACCTGAAGAGTGCGTACTAGTAAGAGTTTTGAGGCTGTTGCCTTCAGAATGTGAAGTCACACTGAATGTGACATCACAAGGGCAAAGAATCTAAAGAAAGAAGTATATGCAAATTAGCATTCTAAAGTTCTATCCAGACAAGATTCATTTATTTTTAAATATTTTATTGTTATTTACACTCATATTACTGTAGTCCCATGCAGAGTGTGGGATCTTTTTCAACCTACCACCATAATTACTCTCAATCAGTGAATGTTGAAATATCAGTATTTAGAGATGACACACTCAATATTTCTGACAATAATTTTATGTTTTATGTTTAACTGTTCTTTATCTCCCCATTTGAAACAATATACTGCCGGCAATGCGGACCAAGCTCTGGCACCGAGAGTACAGGGACGGATAGCCCGTATCAATGGGTCTGGAACCCCATACTCCCGGAGCACCCCCCACAGGACCCCCCGAGGGACACGGTCGAAAGCCTTCTCCAGGTCCACAAAACACATGTAGACTGGTTGGGCGAACTCCCATGCACCCTCCAGGGCCATGCTAAGGGTATAGAGCTGGTCCACAGTTCCACGGCCAGGACGAAAACCACACTGCTCCTCCTGGATCCGAGGTTCGACAATCTTGCGGACCCTCCTCTCCAGGACTCCCGAAAAGACCTTCCCGGGGAGGCTGAGGAGTGTGATCCCCCTATAGTTGGAGCACATCCTCCGGTCCCCCTTTTTGAAGAGGGGAACCACCACCCCGGTCTGCCAGTCCAGAGGCACTGCCCCCGATATCCACACGATGTTGCAGAGACATGTCAACCAAGACAGCCCCACAACATCCAGAGCCTTCCTCAACCGTCACCACAGAAACAGTCCAGTCCTCTTCCTATTTTGTTTATGCACAGTAAACCGTTAAGGTCACAGTTGTCAGGAACGGGGAAATTAGCTACAGAGACCAAAACTGTTTTTTGTACATGTTTATTTCTGCTGTGAAATTGGACATTTTAACATGGAGACGAATGGAGATCGACTCACTTCTGGAACCAGTTTCAAATGGATGTTTGTGGAATTGCAGCTGCACTTGATTTCACAGTCACAGAGGTTGTCACTTGGTTATGATGGAGGTATTTCACAGTCACAGAGGTTGTCACTTGGTTATGATGGAGGTATGTTTTGCCTTCTTATCAGTGTTTCTGTGTCTCTAACCTGCCAAGTCTCCAGTCCTACTTGTTTTTCCAATAAACTGTATAACTGATTCTGGTCTCAAGGCTTGTGTTTACATATTTGGTCTGCTATCATTAACTGTAACAGTACAATGACAGGTCTATAGAGGCTGGAATGACTGGAGGGCAGGATTAAAGAAGTTCTTGAGCATCGGGGCACAAGAGAAGAAAGAAAATGGATATTTAAAATAGGTTTTAAAAGCAACCCATCTAATTTTGAGACTGTAATTGAACAGTAAATGTTGAGTATGAGTAGGAGGCAGTGATGTAACTTTAAAGGTACATTCAGACAGTATCTGGCTCTACAATGAAAATGCTGTTTTTTCCAATCATTTAAATGGGGGTACTGCACCAAATATACAGTGACCTGTGGTGAAGTTAGTTTTTAAATTTTGAATACATCAGTATTAATTTGATATGATTAGTTTTTAAATTTTGAATACATCAGTATTAATTTGATATGATTAGCCACGGTATACACGGTACCCGCGGTGCCAAATGGTAACGGTTCCTACTATACTAGAAATTCTACAGGACGGTACTACCGTGGATTACTATACTACCGGTGCCAGTTTCCGCTACATAGTGGACGCCTCTACTCTCATCCAGGCTTCTCACTGCATGCTACAAACCAACATGGCAACTACTGCAACCGAACTACAGAGCTGCTGATTGATTGGCTGTTTGCCTGTTACTGCTGACAGTTTTCTTTCAGGGGTTTTAGCTGAAATTCATGAAAGGCTTGTAAATACTCTTGTAAATAGTTTTATCGGGGGATTGTTAATGTTTTTGTTCTTTCCTTGAATATATCAAAGTTCTGCCACTTAACTCTGGTAATTCAAAGAACCTGTTTAGTTTGAATGATTTTGACGCGGAGAGACGCTGCTGGGATGCTGCCGAGACGTTCCACGGCGCGCCCGGTGTGAATGGGTTGATTGATTAGACTGGCAGCGATCAGCTCCGGTGACCGTGGCGCAGCCGTTCTGCGGCGCTTACGTCCCCGGTGTGAATAAGGCTTTATCTAAACTTCCAGCAGATCACATGACAGACAGTGAGGTGGGCTCCAGTCTATAACAGCTAACGTCTGAAAAGTGAGAGAGGATCAGCAGATTAATGGTTTAAGTGGGCAGTGAAAAAATGAATAGGTCTGCTTTCAATATGGTGTAAAACTGTGTGCCTGTGTGTGTTTGAACAAATGCAAGAGGAGCACATCAGATAAAAATGCTATTCATTTACACGGTCCATTTGTTTAGCACTATCAAGGCTCTAATCTAAAATCTGAATGTGTGTAAAGGTCACTGGTATTACATGGACTCAGAATAAGTAATAAGAATATCGTGGCAATTGTGTTTGCATACATTTTCTTTGAAATTTAATAACACAAAAATGTCGATACAAGACTTTATAGTTTAGTGTCTCAGCACAGCTGCTGCTAAAGTCATTTGTCGTTTAGTCTCGGGGCTTAATTACCACTAAGCCTCTGAGCTGTAGCAGCTACTGAAACAACATACACTGAATGTGTTTATTGGCAACATGAATGCAAGCCTGACTTGAACCAAAGTGAACTCTTTACTCCATCATTCCATTTATTCCCCACATTGTAGCGGTACCTGGTCAAGTCCGTTCTGATCCTCCTCACATTTGGACAACCTTGCACTAAGCCCAAAGTTGATTTCAGTTCATTTAGGGTGACAAATAAATGCAGAAAGAAACCAAACCAAAATATTTCCTGTCATATGTTGTCCATCAAAGTCTTAACAAACAGTCTTTACTACTAAACTGTTTGGTTTCAAATGTTGGTTAGTAAAAATGGTTAGTAAAATTACCCACATTTCAAATCTCTAAATTTAAGTTAATTTCAGTCCCAGAATCACATATATGGAATATTTCCATTTGATAGTGTAGAATAAGATTTTTTTTCCCCCAACCTAAAAATACATTTAGGAGAGGGTCACAGGGGTTACATGAATTTTCAACTAGCCTTCTTCTTTCTGTTCTACCGCAGTAAAACAATGAAGTTACTAAGATAAAGGGAAAAAACTCACAATCTAAATGCCTTTTTCCCGAGGTGCTTTAGGGTTTGAGTGTCACACAGCGCTCCGTCATTAAAGATTCAAAAATAGTTACTCAAATCACATGACCTGAAGCAGCCACTCAGTCAACCCCATTAGGCCCCCAAAAAATCCTTTTCGCCCAAGGAGAGACGAAAGGTAATTGCTATTGACCAAAACCTTTCGCTCGGGTACATTTTTGCACTGAGTGTCAGCACAAAGTGAAAGACATTCAATGGAATGGAATCTATACTGACCTACTTAAATAGACTACTGTGTGGAGTGCCACCTCCACATATACAGAACTGCTGCTGGGCACCAGAAAACTTTCAAAAAGATGTTGAAGAAGCAGGATGACATGCAGGAGTAAGGACAAAAGCATTAATTCTGTATTGACCAAACACAAGAGACTTAATAAAAGAACAATCAACACAACTTTGATTTTCAATAGTTAGAAGGTCAGACTCAACAAACCAAACTCAACATAAGAATGTGTGTTTGTTGTTTGTATGACTTCATAGAGTTCATATCTCAGTCTATAAAAACGCAATGAAACAGCAACAAATGGAATTCTGGTAAACCAAATTTGCATTGCACTCGCTGTTCAGCACACGCTAAACAATATATTTAAGCACGTATTGCTACCTACAGGCCACACACCTGATATGCTTCTGGGTTGCAAATAGAGCGTATTACAAACATTATGCTTCTGTTGTACAGTTAAGATAGATATTAAGAAACACATAATATCACTTTATCCTCCATTTCAGGGGCAGTAGGCCACTCCCCCTTCGCATAGGGTGCCCTTTTGGGCATTTTGGGTCACTATGTCAGAAGTGGTCATTAAATAAATTGCATATACACTCTGGATATACATAAAACGATTTTATTACAGAAATTGTATAACATATATCAGAACATTTTGAACAAATTTAAAACATTTTTCACACAGGACAATACA
>NC_040018.1:28624095-28624316 GCF_000972845.2 Larimichthys crocea | reverse complement strand
TTTGTCAAATAAAGGATGGTTGAAATTCTTTGAGCCTTTATAAAACGCAGGGCCGGTCCTAGCTATGGGCAATGTGGGCGGCCGCCCAGGGCGCATTCTCCGTGGGGGGCGCACGAACGCCTGAAAAAGCGTCGGACAGACCGATGGGGGCGCACGGATCCCGGGGCGCACGGCACATCCAGGGGCGCACGTTAGGGCGCACGAGAAAATGTTCGCCTCGG
>NC_040018.1:28607650-28624065 GCF_000972845.2 Larimichthys crocea | reverse complement strand
AATACGGGTTTATGAATGTTTAAATGTTTGTGTTTTTTTAAATATTTTTTTTCTCTTCTCCTCCTTGTGTATTAGTGTATTGCCGATGCTCCATTAAAAAAATTTATATACAAAAAAAGTTAAATTATATTCAAAGTTTACTTCAGTTTTTTTTTTAATGCTCACTGGTATTGTTCGTGCGGGTAATGTTTTAAATTCTGAATATATGTTAATACAATTTCTGTAATAAAATCTTTTATGTATACCAGAGTGTATATGCAATTATTTAAGACCACTTCTGACATAGGACCCAAAAGCCAAAAAAGGCACCCTATGCGAAGGGGGAGTGGCCTCCTTTCAAACGACGGTCCAGCCCCTGAAATGGAGGATAAAGTGATATTATGTGTTTCTTAATATCTATCTTAACTCGTACAACAGAAGCATATGTTTGTAATACACTCTATTGCAACCCGAAGCATAGCAGGTGTGTGGCCTGTAGGTAGCAATACGTTCTAAAATATATGGTTTAGTGTGTGCTGAACAGCGAGTGCAATGCAAATTTGGTTTACCAGAATTCCATTTGTTTGCTGTTTTCATTGCGTTTTATAGACTGAGATATGAACTCTATAAGCATACAAACAAAAACAACATTTTATGTTGAGTTTGGTGTGGTAGTCTGACCTTCTAACTATTGAAAATCAAGTTGTGTTGATTGTTTCTTTTTTAAAGTCTCTTGTGTTTGGTCAATACAGAATTAATGCTTTTGTCCTTACTCCTGCAGTCATCCTGCTTCTTCAACATCTTTTTGAAAGTTTTCTGGTGCCAGCAGCAGTTCTGTAATGTGGAGGTGGCACTCCACACAGTAGTCTATTAAGTAGGTCAGTATAGATTCCATTCCATTGAATGTCTTTCACTTTGTGCTGACACTCAGTGCAAAAATGTACCCGAGCGAAAGGTTTTGGTCAATAGCAATTACCTTTCGTCTCTCCTGGGCAAAAAGGATTTTTTTGGGCCTAATGGGGTTGACTGAGTGGCTGCTTCAGGTCATGTGATTTGAGTAACTATTTTTGAATTTTAATGACGGAGCGCTGTGTGACACTCAAACCCTAAAGCACCTCAGAAAAAGGCATTAGATTGTAGTTTTTCCCTTATCTTAGTAACTTCATGTTTACTGCGTAGAACAGAAAGTAGAAGGCTAGTTGAAAATTCATGTAACCCTGTGACCCCGTCCTAAATGATTTTAGGTTGGGGGAAAAAAAATCTTATTCTACTTATCAATGGAAATATTCCATAAGGTGATTCTGGGACTGAATTAACTACTAAATTTAAGAATTTTGAAATGTGGGTAATTTTCCTAACCTTTTTACTAACCAACATTTGAAACCAAACATTTAGTAGTAAGAGTGTTTGTTGAACTTTGATGACAACATATGACAGGAAATATTTTGGTTGGGTTTCTTCTGCATTTATTGTCACCTAAATGAACTGAAATCAACTTTGGCTTAGTGCAAGGTTGTCCAAATGGTGAGGAGGATCAGAACGGACCTGACCAGGTAGCTACAATGTGGGGAATAAATGGAATGATGGAGTAAAGAGTTTCACTTTGGTTCAAGTCAGGCTTGCATTCTTGTTGCCAATAAACACATTCAGTGTATGTTGTTTCAGTAGCGCTACAGCTCAGAGGCTTAGTGGTAATTAAGCCCCGAGACTAAACGACAAATGACTTAGCAGCAGCTGTGCTGAGACACTAAACTATAAAGCCTTGTATCGACATTTTTGGATTATAAATTTCAAGAAAAGTATGCAAACACAATTGCCACGATATCTTATACTTAATCTGAGTCCATGTAATACCAGTGACCTTTACACACATCAGATTTTAGATTAGAGCCTTGATAGTGCAAACAAATGGACCGTGTAAATGAATAGCATTTTATCTGATGTGCCTCTCTTGCATTTGCTCAAACACACCCACAGGCACACAGTTTTACACTATATTGAAAGCAGACCTAAATGTTTTTCACTGCCCACTTAAACCATTAATCTGCTGATCCTCTCCACTTTTAGACGGCAGTGTTATAGACTGGAGCCCACCTCACTGTCTGTCATGTGATCTGGCTGGAAGTTTAGATAAAGCCTATTCACACCGGGGACAGTAAGCACCGAAAAACGGGCTGCGCCACGGTCACCGGAGCTGATCGCTGCCAGTCTAATCAATCAACCCATTCACACCGGGCGCCCGTGGATGTCTCGGCAGCCTCCCAGCAGCGTCTCTCTGCGTCAAAATCGTTCAAACTAAACAGGTTCTTTTTGAATTACCAGAGTTAAGTGGCAGAACTTTGATATATGCAAGGAAGAACAAAACATTAACAATCCCCGAATAAACTATTTACAAGAGTATTTACAAGCCTTTCATGAATTTGAGCTAAAACCCTGAAGAAAACTGTCACACAGTAACAAGCCAATCATCAGCAGCTGTGTAGTTTGGTTGCAGTAGTTGCCATGTTGGTTGTTTACAAGGGAGTAGCATGCAGTGAGAAGGAAAGATTAATCAGATACAAAAAACAGCATTAATGTTGGGAACAGGGCCAAGTAAAAAAAAACAACCTTTCCAAACTATGTATATTACAAAGTTTGTATATTACACAGTTTATGTGCATGTTTCTAAAACCTTAGAGCGTGAAAGACTCGTCTTTGCTCTGACCTCCTCTGGTCTGAAAAAATAAATATCGACATCCTCTGAGACTTTTCTTCTTTGCTTTGCTGGACTTTACAAGCACGGGGAACTGCTGGTTATTAGATGTCAGCGTTTAGTTCATTATATCATAATCCCCTGGTTTTGAAGCAATATCCTGAGTTACCATATATTGTGTTTTTAATACAGTTCTCTTAGAAGAGACTTGTTTATGCTTCCAATGTCGAATGATTACTTTGCTAACAAACCTGATTATACAGGTTGATTTCTGCACTTCAGAGGGGAAAGAAGAGATGAACTGCTCTGAAGAAAGAAAAAACACAATATAACACACAAATTAAATATATTGCTTGTTGTTGCCTTCTAAAAGGACACATATTAAGGGTACTTAGGGGTACAGCAGCCAAAGTAGAGTTGGTCATCCATTCATTGCAGAAGAAATAAACCAAAACATCTCACACACTGCGGAGCTCCAACATCCAATCCCTGTTGTTCGTAATTCCTAAGTAATTCATGTCATGCATCATAAGTGTTTTCTAATCTGTCACCAGTGTAGTTGTAGTTAGACACAAGAACTACTTTGTTAAACTAAATCTGCTATTTCTAGTTAGAACTTGTTTCTCCCACAGCGTTTTATTAGTGTGCAGTAAGACAGGATTTAATGAGAACCAAACAGAGACCATGGCCTTTGTGACAGCTTTTATGTGTAACTAGTATTTTGTTTTTATTTTTGGTGGGTTCCAGACAGACTAAATGTGGTCTAATTACACACAGTCAGCCAACACAAAGGGCGCGTGCCTTCAGTACTGCACAACCTCAAAATAAAAGTAGACATTGGTTAAACCCCTTCACCAAATACAGTCAACACAACTTTGATTTTCAAAGAGGAGGACGGAGAACGCTTGTTCAATAAGCGAGACAACAATAGGAACTTGTGTTTATATGTGAACTCATCAGTCTATAAAAAACACAAACACTCTATATTAATACAACACACGTTCATCATTTTATTGAATTCCTGAAACCATATATGAACCAGATGCAGAAACACCACGGCCCTCTGTGGGCTGAGCTCATTTAAGATGGACTGAGGCGCAGTCCACATTAGAAATTCTGTTTGGAAATCATGGACGGTGCGTCCTGCAGAATAAAGTGGAGAGGGCTTGTTATCAGCACACAGTTCAAAAGTTAGAATCCATGATGGCATGGATTACAGATTGTAAAGCCCTCCGAGGCAAATGTACTTGGGCTATACAAATTTGATTTGATTTGATTTGAGGTGCATTACAGCACCAATAGGTAATCTGCATAATTTGTGCATACAGGTTTTGGAACAACACATGCAGCCAAGTAGACAACGTCTTTTTCAGAGACGGCCTGGCTTATTTCAGCAAGACAATGTCAAACTATATTCTGCATGAATTCAAACAGCATGGCTCTGTAGTGAAAGAACTGAGCTGTCTGCAGTCCAGAGTTGTCACCGAAGATGTTTGACACATTATGAAACATAAAATATGTTTCATATATATAATATATATATATATATAATATTATCTATATATATATTATTATATAATATATATATATATCCTATCTCAAGTAAGAATAGGGAAACATCTCAACATCACAACTTTTTGTCACGTGTTGCTGCAATTCAATGGCAAAATGGCCACATTATTTTCCAAAAGCAATCAAGTTTCTCAGTTTCAACATTTGATAAATGGTCTTTGAACTACTTTCTATAAAAAGTTAGTGTTTTTCACATCATTTTAACTTGGAAACAGGCAAGGGAAACAAGGGAGGACCCTTCATATGCACGTCTGTCAGTCTCCCTGGTGACTGTTTGTAGCACCATCTGTGTGATATTGTGGTGCCAGGTGGAAGGTCCTCCTCTCCTCAGGTGGGAGGAGAGGAGCAAACAGGTGGAAGGTCCTCCTCTCCTCAGGTGGGAGGAGAGGAGCAAACAGGTGGAAGGTTCATTCAGATTCAACGAGGCAGTGCAGTCAGCTGAGCTGAGAATAGCTGTCTCAGGAGCTCGTCTGTTTCTGCTGGAAAGTCACTCCAGTGAAACAACAGGAGCAAAGTGCTCTGATACTAACAGGCTGCTAACTAACACTCAGAGCAAACGAGCAGCTGTAATGGAAATAAATAATCTATTTTTATTGAACACTTTCCAGCCAGTGGATTCATTTAAACTGGGATCAAAGTCGAATGCGGTTGAAGCAGAAAATCACTCTGTGTTTACCGATAACATGGGATGAGTGATGCTTACATTGTCTTTAGTTCAGAGCTGCTTTATACTGCAGCTCCTCTTTCAGTTCAGTGCTGTGAATCCCTGCAGGCACAGAAATGTTGATCAATCTACAGCCACTGTAAAATGCCAGTGGTTTATTAGTCCTGTGCATAAAGACCTCCTTTACAACTTGATAGTGACCTCATGTCACATGATTTTGCCATGATGTCAAATACTGCAGAGTTAAAACTGAAACAGTATCAGATTGATGCATTCATACAACAGCATCACCAACATGTATTTTTTTTATTTCTATCACTATTCTATATTTCTCTACCAATTATCAGTAAAATATGAATAAATAAATCTGTCATTAGCTGCAGATTTGTGGCTCTGCGCATTCACATCACGACACTCTGCACCTTCTAGACAATGACATGATTTCCTGGAGAAGCATCTTCCAGTTTGTTGTCAGATTTGTTGGCTCAGGTGTTTGAGAGTTATGAGACTCATGACATGACTGACTGAGAGTATGATATTAATCATCACACCTTTGATTTATATTCCACTTCGGGCAGCCTGTTTGCAGTTTCTGCTGCTACACCTCCATGAACCAAAATAGCCGGTGCACTTGGAGACGCCCACACAGTTTCTGTGCACAAAGACCTGCTTTACACTTTGTCATTGCGCTTACATGATTAAAACAGGGCCCAAATTGACTCGCTAGTCCATTTGTATCCGCGCACAATCAACCATCAAGAAGGTAGTCTGTTCATTCTGTGTTCATTAAACTTGAAATTTTGAACTTGACATACAACAAATCACAACATGCTGCAAACTTTTTTAATAAGACATAAGAAACCAGAACACAGAAACAGGTTTAATGCCAGGCAGGTTTTCACTCACAAGGACTTTGTCTTGCAAACACACAAAAAAAGTCTATTTTATTAAAATCAAAAGAGCGCATATCTTGTGAAGGAATGTGCAGAATAATGAATTGGTTGTGCAAAAGTTCAGTGTGCAGAATATTTAAAACATGCAAGATATTTATTAAAACAGTGATCCAAAAGATGTTAAGATTAAAAGTGTGTTAATATAACGTGTAGAGTCTGGGATAGGGGGTGACGGTCAGTGTCAGAGGGGCCCACAGGCCTTGTTAAAGCCAGCTGCTGTTCTGAGTGTATTTACATTATTAACATGAGCCATATGAACACCAACAGTATTGGGTGGAGCTGATCTGCATCGTCATCAGTGAGATGTGTTTGCCTATGTACGGTTAGAAAATCGAACAGACTTTTGAGAGTTTTAGGTCGAGTTACATATGAGGTTGTGTACGTGTGATAAACTGTGGGTGGTAAATATTCTATACACCATACATAACTCAGAGTGCATCTCGTCATCTGATCATGAGTTTTGAATTTTAGTAATGTAGTGGATGGTTTAAACTAGGGCTGTCAATCGATTAAAAAAAAAAGAACTAATTAATCACAAACATTTCCGTTATTAATCGCGATTAATTTATCAATAAATGTATCAATAAATGAATTGCATTTTTCTGAGACTGAAGCTTATAATGAATATTTATTTATGTAAAATGATCAAATTAATGTAGAATAAAGTATATTTAAATTCATTCATGTTATTGGCTCAAGGTGCACATATGCACAGTGCAAATAGAAAAAAGCCAGAACGAGGAAATATACTATATGTGTTAAAGTCGTGTTACTTCTGTGGAATTTAAATTCAGCTTTGCAAACTGTGCAAATCGCCTTGTTTTTGTCCAACGAGCCGTCGTTGGAAATGTTCTTTAAGCCATAGACTCTCCTTTAGTTAGGATAGATGTTTGACCGCGCATGTGACCAAAGGTTATTGGTCAGCCGCCACCGGAAGTAAACAAAACCACGTTAATTGCGTTAATTTTTGTTAATACGTTAATTGTTTAAAATTAATCGGCAAAATTAACGCAGACTGAGCAGGATTTGTGGTCACGGTAAACACAACAGTCAAAGTGGGCCTAGGACTAACTTGAAATTCCGCATGTCATGTTACGTGTGGTAAAAAGATGTAGCGTACTAATGTACCTTTAGATAATAACCCCTGCTGCACATGCATCCTGGGTCATTAGTAAACAGGAATTCATCTATTAAGATGTTACTGTTATTTTATACTGAAGGTTGGTTCCTCACAGACACAACAGCACCACACATTCATTATGCAAGCCTGCATGACTGAACCCTACACTGATATGATGCATTTCATAACTTTTTAAAAATGTTAACTGTAATGAAACCAGACAACAGGCATGCAGCCTGCAGCCATGCAAACAAATGAACCTTCCTTCATACTCTAATTATAATCCATAATGTGTGAGAACTATTCTGACATCATACATTTAGCCTCAACAGTATCAATTATTCCTATGAATCTTTTAGTGTATTTCCATCTGATCACATCTACTTTACAGGTCCAATATACATACAAACACCAATGTAATCAATCTTCTAGTCTTTAATGCACACACACACAGACACACACACACTTGATGTGCAGATTTTATGCATTAAAAGATAAACACATGCACAGAGGTGACCTCTCTTACATACACACATGCAAAATGCAGTAAAACCAATGTGGGATTATCAAGGCCAGTCGATGCAGTGTCTGACTGAAATCATTACTATACAGCACTATCACTGTTGATATTTAGATATCCATCCATTCGCTTATCCTCATCAGGGTCACAGTGAGGCTGGAGCCTGTATCCCAGCTGACTTTGGCCTGAGAGGCGGGGTACACCCTGGACAAGACACCAGTCACTCACAGTCACACCTTTGTGTTTGTGTGTCATGGAGTTCTATTTCAACTTCCTCAAAAACTTTGGAAAAACAAACTCAGCCTTGGCGAGAAAAACAGTGATGGCGATCCAACTATTTACCAAGATTGATGTTGAAGATGTTATGCCTCTATTCTGTCACCTGAACTTCAGGTGGGAGATCAAACTTAATGCTTGGTGATTTAGTTACACGCCAATGGTTGCAGGCTATAATGATCTGTATAAATGCATGCATTAATAAAATAGTGTGCGGCCTTGGTTGCACTACAGAAACGGTGAGGAGAAGAGTGATACGAGTGAGTTTTATTAACTTTAGAGAGAACAGAGGGGAGCAGGGAAATGTGTGCCTGTGCTGGCTGCAGACATGGAGGGTTGGAATAAAACTGAATAAAATTATTAAGCTCTTCTTGATACCAGTGCCATTATCGATTCTGCTTTATTGGTTAAGCTCATGTTACGTGTTACTGATTGTTTTACAGACACAGTGAGTGTGAGACCACGACTCCCAGTGCAGGTTTGACATCATTGTCAGAAAAAAAACATGCTGGCATTGATACAAGGAATTAATGAGCTTGGAGGTGTATGATCCTGAGGAAAAGACAATTTGGAACCTGTTCTAAATTCCCATTATGTAATAAGATAGCAATTAAAGATAAAATCTTAGATTGATTTTTTATAATTAACACATTTTTTAGATTAATTTAACCGACTGTGTAATATTTGATGTGTAAAACAGCATTCAAAACATTGAATGCGCATTTATAACCATGGAATAATTTACTTTTAAATGATCCATTTACTCTTCTATATCCAGCTTTGTGTTTTGGTGAAAGCCATCTACAGTAGATTTGCCTTGGTGAAATCAGTGCTGGGTGTCTGAGAACAATCTGCAATGAAATCTCAACAAAACAAGTTTTTGAATTTCCCCTTGAACACGTTGATGATCAGCAGTAAAGTCATATCACACTCATTCCACTGTGAGTAATTACAGTATCTGCTCATCCTGTTCTGCTCTAAGGATTAATACGGGGAAGAGAGCCTGCAGTGTTCATGTTAATGATCATTTTAATGCTTAAGCTCTCTTGTGTGCCTTAAAGCAGAGTATTGCATTTCATTTTCTTACTTATGTTTAATGTAATGGGGCGGGTGGATTTTAAGAAACAGACAGAGAGAGACCAAAGAACAAAAGGAGAAACTCATTCTTCCTTTCCCTTTATGGACTTCATGCAGCTAACATAACAAACCAGTCTTGTGATTTAAATATGAGCATAGAATCTTAATTTTACAGTGTGATAGCATACATTCTGTTATGTTTTCATCTGGCTCAAAACATGATTGGCTGCCCTGCTCTGATTAGTTTCACCTGTGACTCATTAACCTGCCCTCACTAGTAGGGCTGGGTATTCAAATTCAAAATTGATTTGATTCCGATTCTCAAGACTGAGAATCGATTATCATAATCCGATCCGATCTCGATTCAAGTTAGTGTTATTAAAACCATTTTTTGGTCGCCTGAAGCCCTCGTTGTAACCTGCAATCGCCTCAGTTATTTTAAGAGAACGTACAGAAGTGGCTGGTAGTTGTAGAGTTTTCCTTGACTGTTCTTTTGTCTGTAGTTTTATTATATTTTCGGTGAATTTCCATTTTTCCCACGTTCACGAACGCATCATAGTCATTCCGACAGCCATTGAACGCACCTTGCATGTGTGAGACGCCGTAGTGTAGTTTAAACACGGTGCACGCCTGTTTCAGTTCAATGACACGACTAGTGGGGTTAAAGTTCACCGGGGGAAAATGTATCAAAATTTAAATTAAATTAAATCGATCTTTGGATGTACGAATCGATCCTAAGGAATTAATATGCAAATCGATTCAGAATCGGAAAATCGATTTTTTTCAACACAGGCCTAATCACTAGTGTATTTAGTCTTTGGGTACGGTCGTACAGTAAAAAAAAGAAAAAAAGACCTCCTAACCCCCAAAATCCACCTGGTGTAGACCACAGTCACCACAGGGATAACAGTTCTAGTCAATAGTCAATTCAAACCCCACCAGCGACGCCACGGTCCGTTTCAGAAGCGCCCCAGACGCAGGCCTCCGTGTTGAATACGATGCTGTTCTATTGTCTGACTAGCCTCCTACCTGCTCATCCTGATCCTGTCCTGAGTCAACCAGCTCACTATCTGCCTGGCTGTTTTCACATGGTCTTAATGGCTGTTTCAGCTACTCAGCACAACAGAGATTCAGCTGCCCAGCACCTCAGCCTCACTGCTGCCCAGTGCTACTGAGCTGTCACCTGCACCTGGTTTCAAGTCAGCAACCTGGCCGACCCCTGTTCCAGTGGAGCAGCGACCCACTGAACCTGACCTGCAATATCCAGTTCATGCTGAGCTGCAGCAACCCTGGTTCTTGAGCTACAGCTGCTTCTAGTTCCTGTGCTGCATCTTTGTCAATGATGAATCCTCCATGCATATCAAAGTTTGTCACGGAGTCCCACAAGGTTCTTTACTAGGACCACTTCTATTTAGTTTATATATGCTTCCTTAAGGGAACATTATTAGGAATCACTCCATTAATTTTCATTGTTATGCTGACGACACCCATTTATATTTATCGATCAAGCCTGATGAAACCAATCAGTTAACTAAACTCCAAACATACCTTAAGGATATAAAAAGTTGGATGACCAATGACAATTTTTTTATGTTAAATTCAGACAAAACTGAAGTTCTTGTAATTGGACCCAAACACCTCAGAAACTCTCTTTCTAGAGACTTAGTTACTTTAGATGGGATCACCCTGGCCTCCAGCTCCACTGTAAAGAATCTTGGAGTTGTTTTTGATCAGGATTTGTCCTTTAACGTCCACATAAACCAATTTCGAGGACTGCATTCTTCCACTTACGTAACACTCCCAAAATCAGACGCATTGTATCTCAAGCGGATGCAGAAAAAACTAGTCACGCATTGTTACTTCAAGGCTGGACTATTGTAACTCTTTGTTATAGGTGCTCCAATAAGTCTCTTAGGACTTTGCAGCTAATTCAGAATGCTGCTGCACGTGTTCTGACAGGAACCAAGTCAGGATCACATCTCTCCCATTCTGGCTTCCTTGCATTGGCTACCTATTAAATCTAGAATAGAATTTAAAATTCTTCTCCTTACTTACAAAGCTCTTCATGGTCAGGCCCCTCTTACCTAAAAGAGCTCATAGTACCTTACTACCCCTCTAGAACACCTGCGCTCTCCGGTTCCTGTGGTTCCTATAGTTTCCAAAGTAGATTGGGAGCCAGAGCTTTCAGCTATCAGCTCCTCTTCTGTGGAACAAACTACCATTTTGGGTTCGGGAGGCAGACACGGTCAACAATTTTAAGAGTAGACTTAGACTTTATTTTAGTAGAGCTTATTATTAGAGCTGGCTCGGTTCATCCCTTAGTTATGCTGCTGTAGGACTAGACTGCCGGGGACCTGTGGTCCTCACTACGTCCCTACATATATATTCTGTCATTGTTACCATATCTCTATTACCAGTTTATAGTTAGTTATGATTTGCTGCTGCTGTGCATCTGTGTCTCTCTGTCTTATATATTTATTAATATTAATAAATATTACTTGTTTTTAATTATGTGCACAAGGTGGAAAGTATGTAACAATGTACCATGATCATTCTTTGAGTTTATGATGCGGTGAACAGTTTTTGAAACCATCCTTTGTGTTATGAATCTGTTTTTCTATCAGCAGGTCTTGGTGCTTGTTTTCTGAGGGTTTTCTCAATTCACTCAAGAAGACTTTGTGGAGTCACAGACATGAACTGGAACATTTCCCATTCCAAGAATACATCAGTTAATTGGTGTCTATTTGTCTATCTATCCTGGGGCTGGGGCATGAACTGGAAGCTAGTGCACACGAGACGACGAGCTGAAAACAGGAAGTGGAGTCAAAGCAGACGGGACTGCAGGGAACATGAGACCGGGTCAGGCGAAGAAAAAAAGGCAACGACGAGCAAACAGCATGAATGCATGTGGCTTAAAACATAGCAAACACCAACTGGTTACGGCTAGGATCTGGCAGAGTGGAAGTGGCATGTCTAAGCACTTGTAGAGGTCTTGATTACTGAGATGAGGTCCATCTGGTGTGGCTCTGCTCTGACTCCAGCACAACCTGCCTCTACTCTACAGTCACACACACACACACAGACACAGGGAGATACTCAGAAGCAACAGCAGGATTGGGAGACATGGAATCAGAACAGTTTCTACTGATAAATCCTAACTGGATTAGTAGCTGTATCCAGAGTAGATTTCTTGGAGCATATCAGTTTACAGCAAGGTTGGCTGTTGAAGGCGGCATGGGATGGAAGTCATGTCTTGTCGAGCAGAGATGTGGAACAGAGAGGCTATTGAACTGCTTTGTCCAGTTGCCAGAGGAAGGACCAAAAGACCAAGAAGATCTTCAACTGGCAGGTCAGCACAATATTTTTTGCCTTCTTGTCATTTCATTTGCAGTGTAACACAAATAAAATCAAACAACAACTATTTAAAATTCATAATACAATGGAAAATTAAAAGACTTTAAAGACATTAAAATATAAACAAATCAGTCCATCAAATGTAAAGTCTCACAGAAGCAGATAGTTTGCTACCTCCACAGTTCAAACTAAAGAGGAGCAAGAAGATTCCTGGTTCAAACCATGGCTGAGGGTCTTTCTGTGTCTGGGTTCTGGGTTCTAGCTCCAGGTACTCTGGGTTCCCACAGTCAAAACACTAATATACTAATCAATAGGTGATTCTAAATTGCTGATAGGTGTGAATGTGAATGGCTGTTTGTCTCTGTGTACCCACCTCTCGCTTTAAGTCAGCTGGGATTGGCTCCCAGCCATATAAGTAGTTACAGAAAATGGATGGATAGAATTGATATCATACATTAATGTTAACATGTACACATTTTATAATACTCCCTTAACAGTGACTAATATGGTGGACAAACTCTGTAAAGCAGACATTGTTTTTAAATGGTTATATACAGTATACATGCCATATATCTTTATGCAGTGTATGTGTCTTTACATGACTCTTTGGAGCCTGTGAATGTACTGTGACGTCAGCCAAAGACAGGACATTAGACTTGCCAGATGGATTCTCAGTGTCCCGTTGTGCTGAGTGAATGCAAACACATACAGATTCATGCAGAGATGCAGACTCAAATTAATGCGCCCTCCCGTACAGAACTGAATAATTAAATCCTCCAGACAGTTTAAATATGGCTTTTCACTGATGTTGTTGGAGCTGGAGATATAAAAGTAGCACAGACTGAGTAAGAATGCTATCGAGCATCAGCGTGCTGACATGAGTTAAGACACAATCGGTCTCAGCGACTACCAGCCTGCCTCAGGCTGCTGACCAAGTCCCTGTCAGGCTGATAAACAGCACTCCTCCTCCTCTCTGTTCTCTGTGCACAGGAAGCGTGACACCTCACAATGCAACACACACACACACACACACACACACACACACACACACCCCTATGCTATTTGCCATAATTTACAACAAAGGCTCACTTGTCAGATGTTTCATGTTCGGGTGTGGAGAAATGTTCAAGCTCAACGCCACATGCGCTCAAGATGCAGCACAGCAGCACCCTGACTCTGTTTGACCTGAATGGAACTGAACCTTTGTTGAAACCCTAACATCCTAGTAAATCATGGACACTATGAAATCCAATCTATGATTGTACATTGTGTGTGTGTGTGTGTGTGTGTGTATATATATATATATATATATATTATATATATCTATATATATCTTTAGGGCTGAGTTGGGGTGGTGTGGGGGGGGTGTGGGTTTTTGGTGTGGGGTTTGGGGGGGGTTGGGGGGTGGGGGGGGGGGTGGTGGGGTTGGCTGGGTGGGGGGGTGGGGGTTGTGGGTGGTGGGGCCACAAACGATTATTTTGATAGTCGACTAATCGCCGATTATTTTTTCGATTAGTCGACTAATCGGATCATACGTAAATTGACTGTAAAACATACAGCTTATCGCACCAGCATGCAGCTGATCAGATCATTAGCTTTCAGCTTGAAGTATGAGCTAACTGAAAATAAAAACAATTAAGATGATAGCTCATTAACGGCCCCGGGAAGCGGCAAGGTCCGGGCGGGCTTGCGCTGTAAAGCTCGCGGCTCCACCTTTGCCCTCGAGCCTTTCCAAGCCGACCCAGAGCCAGTCGCAGCACACCGCCGCAGAGGAAATGCGCCTGGAGGAGGCCAGCCAACGCCAGGGAGAGGTCCCACGAGGGGGTCCTGCCGCACCATGTGGCCGTCCCTGACCCAAGTTGAATCCCCCGGGCAGACTGCGCGGAAGTTGCGGGAAAATCGCGGTGATTGGTTAAAATTGCGACACCGTCCTGAATTCACAGGGATTCACTGAAGTTGTGTTGAAGTTGCAAATCGCAACATCGCAAATTCCTGGAGGGTCTGTGTTATGGTATCATTTACGGTACAGTCAGGCCTGACGCCGATTACCACTACTGTGCATGTGTGTAGGGGTGTGTGTGTGTGACAGGAAGGCAGAGGAAGCTGCAGCCGCAGTTTCGAGAGAAAAGTAAAAAAAAAAAAAAAAAACATGCGTCGACTACTAAATTAGTTGTCGACGATTTTGTTCGTCGACATAATCGTGACTAATCGAGTAATCGTGGCAGCCCTAAATATATATATACTGTATATATTACATTCAGCTGTCTTTCAAAGCGGCCAACATTAAAATAATTTGAACAGGTGAGTCTACTCCAGCTGTAGAGACCAAAACCATTTTTTGTACCAGACTGTAAATATCAAGTGGCCGTTCAAAGGTAAGGAACACAACACTGTTAACATCATGTGTGTAGTCCTTATCCTGCATTTAGTTCAGCGAGCAGCTGGGAGGTGCAGACAAACATCATGCCTTTCAATGCTGTATGAGCCAAAGAGCCATTAGCATTGATTCAAATCTGAGTCATGGAGATGGTGTTGGAGACGCAGCAGAGATATGATAAAACAAAGAGAGCATGGTGATTATGTCACAGAGAGCACACTGGCATGCATGAACATACAATACAATATACACACAGACAAACACACACACACACCCAGTGCAGGTATCACACCTTATCAAAAAGCATAATGTCATTTTTAAGAAGATTCAGATTAAAATTAGTGCCACTCATTCATATTTTGTCACAGCATTTATGAAGTATAAATATACCGGTGCAATCCTTGGTGACTGGGCAGTGAAACATTTGACTGTACTTCAGCACACTGAATTTGATATCAAACTGTGTGTGTGGGGATAAAGTGCTGACTCAAAGCTGTGAGGGTGTTTGACAGTTTACATCAATATTGTGCATATCCACTGAAGAAACTGTAATACATTGTTGACCTTGGAAACCTGATAGACCAAGTCTTCCAAAGAAATCTTAAAGGAGGTGCTCATGTTTTACTCATGCTAATCTTCATCAGTGGATGGAGTTCGCTCAGTTTTTCCGTGAATCACAGAAGTCCTTGAAATGATCGTGTTGCTTTAAGAGTAACACCATAAGCGTGGGGAGTGGGAAACTGCAGCAGTTTTAACAGAAATATTGTCTTTCTTTTTTAATTTCAGTGTAACCAGTCCAAAACAGGCCTTCCACCCAAAGACTAGACAAAGACAAATATTCTGCACCGGGGTCCACACAAATTTAAAATCAGAGGCGGGTGGACCTTTGATCACGCCAGTAGTTCTATGTCCACAATACAAGTGCAGACAGGGGCAGTCTCCATAGTGATGGCAAGCGTCAGCGTTATGAAGCGGAGATGTTTTTTAATCTAAACTTTTATTTAAATGACTGTGAAGATGTCTTCAGCATGTACACGGACCACTGAGGTATCTTGTGTCCAAGTAAAATTCACTAAAATAACATCCGTCAATTGTAAATGCACCTATCAAGGGCAGCACCACCTGCTGAAAATACATTCCCATGAATATGAGTAACACCCTTTTAAACCCTTTTCTGACCTTGCTGACATAAAACATGAAACTTGTGTGTGTGAAGAGCTACAATGGTATGGATTTTTTTTTCTTCTGCAGTGTAAAAGTAATGTATCATCGTATGTAACATAATGGTAACATAATGATTTTATTGGTACAGTTGGTTAACTGCATATGCGCACATATAAAATGAGGTGTGCGTATGGAAACACTCAGCTACATTGATTTTAAGTGTTGGATGAGACACATTGGGCCTGCAAACAATACGTCTATGCACAGATTCACTGTGATTTGCACATTCCTGTGATTTAAAGGAGCTTGTTACATTCATTATTTTTACTTGTACAGATCAGGCCACATCAGGTTACACATGTCATTTTAAGTGTCATCTATCTAGAAAAAATCCTAAGTCTTTGTTATAATTTGTTATAATAATCACTGTTCCTCTAGTGCACTGGTTCTCAAAGTGTGGCCCGCGGGCCAATGGCGGCCCGCGAAAATATTTATGGCGGCCCGCGATAACATCTGATAACATCTGTCAAATTTGTAAAATTGTTAAAGCTGTATTTTGCTTTGAAAGAATAAATCTCCCTTTAGTTGAGTTTAGCGGCATCTACAGGCCTAAGCGGTAATTACAGGTGTGTCTGACCATCACCATTCACACTTGACCTCACTCCTA